>NC_141309.1:8212500-8812500 GCF_037954325.1 Fistularia commersonii
TTCAAACACGCAGGATATGTCGTGAATGTGTTTAGTATAATGTTCAAATGTGTGAAATTGGATTTGGCTCAAAAAGAGCGCAGAGGTAGCAACAGAACATTTTAAAAAGCTGCAATTGGCCTACACATATTATAATTTCAATCAGCGTACTGCGTAGGGACAAGAACAAATATCTAGGCAAAGCCCTGGATTAAATCTAAGATGTAAATCAAGTATTCAAAGTCTTAAGCCAGGTTCTCACATTCGGTGGCTGCATCATATCACTGCTGAAATTTTTACTTTTGTGGCGACCATAAAGGGGGCAACTCAATCACTAACTGCCAGAACCATTGCATATTACCTGAAAGTTTGGTTTTCTAATTAAGTTATAGCACACAAGGGAATGCTGGGCATGGGGGACCAGACTGATGTTTCATAATTTGATTTCATGTTTTAAACCTTACCTACATGTCAGAGTAAAGCTATGAACATTAGTATTGCAACGGCTCCCTCTCATCTCTTGCAACTAAGTGATGGGACATCTACGATAATGTATCATTTTAGCAGGTTTTACCAATTTAATAGCAGAAGGCAGGAGCCCCACACCCAACTGATTTGAATTTCGCAGCTGACTGATAGTCACATTATGATTTTAAACCTTAGAAAGCTTTGTCTTACCTATTAAAATCATTCTGCTTAATAAGCTGTCCACTCTCCTTATCAACTTGTTAAATTCATCCAGTTTTAGGGTTCTTAGTCTTTTATTCATAGAACATTTTTTGCTGAAGTACCCGTAACTTCATTTTTGAGGTGACTTGCAGTCAGGATGATGGATGACAAACACCACTCGCAAAGAGTGCGTTTTGCAGTTTTGTTGTATTTAGCATACCATTTACTGGTACTATAACTTGTAGATTTTCCTCTTCAAGTTGCTTTCTTTAGCATTGCAGACCGACTGTCGGGTGTCCTCATCCGGTCCTTCCGAACCTTTTCTCTTTCATTTCTCCAAAACAGGTTATTCTGGTCACTGCTAGGGTTTAAAGATGCAGTATCCAAATAAATCAGATTTATCATATAAAATCTAGATCCACATCATTTGATCAGCCCTAGCTGTCAAGATGGACCAAATTATTCTCATCAAAATCGACTTTAGGGGCTAAAGCCAGCTTTCCCCCTTGTTTTCCCTTTGGTCGTATTTCCATAAAACCTGCAACAGCAAAAAAGTCTGCTCGGCTTCGGTTTCAACGGAGTAATTTTTATGTGTGTTTATCACTTAATTGAGGGAATCATCCAAGCACAAGATTTGATGATTGTCTCCAAATGAGAAACAATTCATGGCTCCGTATCTTTCCTTCAGACATATTTCCTGCATTTGACAGCAAAAAACAGAAAACCAATATACATTCAGCCCCTTTCAAATCATTGGTGCACAACCCTGCAGTTTTATTCAAAAACAATAAGTGAATTAAAACATGAATGCTCACCAAAGGCTCACAATATTTGTTGGAAACTCGAGCAATAGAACATACAAATAAATAGCATTGGTATGCTTATATGTTTATGTTTTTTGGTGTTGAGTCATCTAGTGAAATTGAAAACAAAACATAAGACTTCTTTAGTTCTACATGCATTAGCTGTCATGAACATCACTCTAGTCAGCATCTACATTCTTTTGTTTTCAGAAAATAATTGTAGATAAATTATGAGATCAAAAATGCAATTAACGCATGAGAAATTATCAACTAACATAAGTAAAATTGGAATATGGATTTTTGATTTTGCTTTTTATATTTTTTCAATAAGGAAAGCATTACCAAATGATTACGTTGATTTTTTTTTCACAACTGTAGTACATATTAGCATTATTCTGTTATTTTGGACGGATGTGTTTTGATCACTCTACTTCCTTTGTTATTTGTCTTCTTCTATCAGAGAAATAAAGATCACCTTAACACACAATTTGCACCCACAAGTAATGCATTACCCATTACTTACATGCACATATCTTAGGAGCAGCACATTTGCTTTGCAAGCTATTGCAGTGATCATCCAAACACATGTAGTGGGTAATTTGCAGCATCAATAAAGTGTATCATAGCTTACAAAGGACTTACCATCCACGGCAAAATCCTATTTCAAATCCACTTTACGAGGCTCATACAACAAGAAGTGATTGTATCCAGTTGACACTATTTTGTTGTGTTCAAGAACTAGGAAATCTCGTGTTTTTTGGATTTCTTTGACACATCAACCAAACTTTAATACTTTAATAGGTACTTACTGTATAATTGGTATGTTATTAAAAACAAAGAATAGGAAGTATTAGAGACCATTATCAACTGTTATTTTCATCCCCTTCAAAAAGGCAAATTCTGAAAAACATAAATTACAAAGTGCTTATTTATTGAAATGACCGTACATGCACACAAACAAACACACACACACTCAAACACAAACCCCACATCACCTGTGCCTTAATGTCGTATTTTCTTAATTTTGATATGAATGCTCATTTAGATTTATTAGTTGCAAAGAATTTACTTTGGTCTTAACTGCATGTGTTAACACTATACATTATATTTAGAGAACATTTGAGGTTTCATCGTTCAAATAAAACTACTGAAGATCTATTATCTCAAAGAAAGAAAAAAGCTATAAAAGCTAAAAGAATAACCTTTGTTAAGAGCATGCTCGACAAAGGAAAGGGAGTTCAGCAATTCTTTTCACTACTAGACCTACCATCATTTTGCTGAACTTGTCCTTTCACAAGTGATGTACTTCCTGTCAGCGATCTAACATTTAATCATCTTTCAAGGTCATTATTTGTGCTGGAAAACCTGCTACATCACACAAGATGGAAATGTGTAAAAGGGACAGATGTTATAAATAATTAATTTAGGTAACCCAAATGCCTAAATTACTATTTATAGATTGATTTTCATAAATGAAACAAAAAAAAAAAAAAAAAACTGAAGTTGAACTTACTGTGTTGGCAGTGAACGCCACTGAAGCCTGGAGGACACTTGCACATGTAACCAATGAAAGTGTCACCTCTGTAGGTTTCACTGATCTCACAGGTTCCTCTGTTGTGGCAAGGGTTTGGATGGCAAGGACCTGCGTAGAAAAAAAAAAAAGAAAAAGCATAATTGTTGAGGATTCCGTTTGGGATGAATATATAATGATAAGAGTACGAGACACTGGAAAAGAACCCCGTCTAAACTTCAATTTATGAGCATACAATGTTGTACAAAATTAAACCAGGCAGATATTGTACATACAACAATAGTGCCTACTTAATATGTTGTCAGATCGCCATTAACTCACCATAGAACTGTAAACTGTATAAGAGATTGCATTAAAAAGTTTAAGAGAGTGATTTACCCCAAGCAGAGCATTGAGGGACAGTATGTTAAAAAAAAAATGGTTTGACAGGCAAAACTGAGGATGACAGGAGAGCAAGAGTGGCTGAGTTTCAGTGAACGCTGCTAGTCTCTGTGCTCTCAGGGCATCCTGAGGCACTGTCTAGAAGTCATTGAATATGTCCCCTCCAGGAAGGGAAGGCTCCATTACTGGGCCTTGCAGCAAGGTAGAGCAAGACTTAACATCGACACACATCCGAGCACACTTGCACAACCGCGCACAAAATAACTCAAGGAGGACGTGCTTGGATGAATACTAAGTACGAAAACTGAATAGAAACATTTAACGAAGTTAAACTATGGGTTTATTGTTTTTGTCATCAGTCCAAGTATAATTATTACAAGTTATCCTTGTACTAGAAACAACACCGTTCTTTGAAATGCATTTTAATAGGAAATCTGGGAAATGGCTCTCAAGTTCTCGGGGTCCGATACAAAGGAATTAAAGAGGCTAATTTAAGACAAAACAAAGAAAAACCATGTGAATATGTAATCATTTCATCCCACCTGCTCATCCATCCTCCCATACTGGGTCAGACAGAGGAAGAGGTGCTGAAATATTCAGCTACAATCACACGCACATTCCCCCCTTTAATGCAAGCGGATATAAAGGATTCTGAAATAATTATTTTCAGCATATTGAGCTAAACAGCTCTATAGTTTGCATGGGGGTGCTATGCTTAAATTTGTCTATTAATCCTACGAATCATTGTCAACATTTTTTTTCACCAACATTTTGCAAATTTAAGACAGAGTGAACTTGGGATCTTTCTGAGTTTGAAAATAAATCCAATATGGTCATTAAAAGGAGTCAAATAATTTGATTTTACATTGAGCAGACTTTTGTATTTCAATGAAGCACTAGTAACTTGTTAGCAGAGAGCAAACATTATTTGATTACTTATATCTGTCTGTCACAACCTGTGTGTAAATGGAAATGCAGTTTCCTGAACTTTGTCAATGAAAGTCTGTAGCTATAGTACATTTTTTATCTCTTGTTCCCTGTACAATTTACCATAATCAACTTGATTATAAAATCTACAACAACAGTAATTCCTTTCAGACGGTTTCAAATTCAAGTTCTGGTACCCACTGTGACTACTAATTCACTTTAAAGTTGAATTTTCAAAGGAATACTGCAATTTGCCATTGCACTGCCATTTAACTGTTTTTTTGAAATGACTATCTGTATATTTTTATTTTCAAAGCCAATGACCATGAATGATTTATCATAAAGCTTTGTGTCATGGTTGCGTATCATACAAAAACTTTAACATATAGAAATAGGTACAGTTTATGGTTGCCTAAAAAGCAAATAGTGCATTGTTTCCATATATATATTTATGTCCCTTTTTCTATCTGTCAAATTGTGGCAACCAAAGCTGAGAAATGTTTATAATAAATTACATTTGTGACTGTGGGCATGTCCATATTTTAAGAGCAATTCTTGGGAAACAGGTAAATAACTTATTTCAGCTTTGTTCGTGCACACAAAATAAATCTCAACTAAGAAATGTATTGGCTGCCAAAATGTTATTGTCTTACACAATTGCAGTGTATTCTTTTTCATTTTTTTTGTCTTATTATTTTGAAACAATTTTTGGTGACTTACTGTTGATTGTCTTTGCAAACCAATAGAGTTTGATTTAACTGACCGCTGTGGCGGCTCCACAACTCCATCCTGTTGGTCTAGTACAATGTTTCTCTTTGTTGCAGATCTTTAGCCCGCTTGATCAGAAGCAATCAACTTGACTTGGGAGACCTGGCGGGTGTGAACTTTTTTTTTTCCCCATCTACCCTGTTTAGAAACCAGTTATTTTCTTCACTGCCAGTGCTACTTTTCTCTTTGTTTGGCCATCACCCCCCTCCTTTTTTTCAAATGTGCTACATTTCAAGGGTTCCATTTCCACACACTTGCACCTATAAGTGATTCTCACTTTTACCCTTCATTGTAATTACTCATATAGGCTTTGGTGAATGAATTTCAGTTAAATTTCAACTCAGTCAACGGGGCTTCTCTCGTTCCTTTGTTATAGCCTTTGTGCCATTCTGAACACTCTTCTCTGTCTGGTGAGAGGCAGAAAGTTGTTTGAAATGGTATAACTGACTACCTACAATGGAATAATTTTGGTCAATTGTTGAGATAACAGAAAGTCTATAAATAAACACAACTCAAATTTCCTTTCAACCAAAGAGATCCGTATAAGCTTTGTTTCAAGTAAATACAGTGAAATGCAGATGATCCGTATGTATTAAAAATGAAAATAATTAAATAGGTATATATATATATATATATATATAGTCATTAGATGAGACACTTAGTATTCCAATTCGAATTTTGAAATGCATTTAGTTTTGCAAATGTTTCCTTGAGAAATTATACCTAACAAAATGATCCAATTACACAAGACTGTACTGTTATATTTTTCGGAGCTCTGAATCATTTCAACATGCCCAAATCTATCAACATTTTCTACAATAAATAGCCTTTGATTGTTAAGCATGCTTTTAATTGAAAATCAAGGGTGTTTTTGTTGTGCAATGTCATGGGGTCCTACTTTACAGTGCTGGATCTGCATTTGCATACACAAATTTACCAACATTCATATTCATAACTACACAGCATACGCTATCTTGCAGTGTCAGCCTATACAATACCTCATTCATCATTTACATTGTTTCTTCTTCACTATTTGGTAGAACAATTAGGAGAATTTGTACCCACTACTGAATTCATGCTCTGGGAGTTTAGAAAACAAAACAAGTTTTTAAGTGATTACTAATGAATCGATGGTCCCACTTCTGTAATAATTCTCCACTGAATTCCCTGTCTTCAGCCAGGTATATGGTAGAGCCATATACAGTATTTATTCACTAGCAATTACTATTGCTTGTTGCCACATTGCTTTATCCTACTACCTCTCCTGTGAATATGCACCATAAGGCCAAATGCAAATGACAAAACCTTGATGCAGGGTTATTGGTTTCATAACTCAAGGAGATGCCAATACCTGTCTCATCTTTTAAACATCGAATTGAACAACTGCACCGTCGCTGTCAAAACTTTGTAAATAGAGATTGGATGAGAAAAGTTTGGAAGTCACTTGACAAATGGATGCAAATATGGACAAAGCTGAGGACATTTCAGACATTAAACTAGTAACTGATAACTTATGGTCAGCAAAAGGCATTTCGTTACCTATCTGAAGATCCCATATAACCAAAGTGACTTTATCATTGGGTGTCGTTATTCAAAATTTACTGCTGATTGAATTTCTGTTTGAGACAATTTATACTCATAACTTGCTGCTGACAGCCAAACTGGCTCTTAAGCTCTTAATCTATAAATGACAGGATACAATCAGAAATCAGCGCATATGAAATATAAAACTGGATTATCATGAACAGAAAATTGGTTGAGTAGATAGGTAAAGCCTTGAATCTTATATTGCATCAGCTGTTCAATCAGTTAAGATTTTCTCAAATCTAGAAAACACATTTGATAAAATTAGTCAGTAAAGACAATTTAAAAAAGAAGGTCGTAAGTGTTCTCTCTTTGGAATTGGTAGCCTTTTGGATAGAAATTCTGGTAATTGTGGTATAAATTGAGGTAATCTTATCAAAGTCAAGCCATTTCAAAGCCTTGGCCAGTATCAGTAATAATGAAAGCACCCGCTAATCAGTTGCAGAGAGGAACCTATAATAGCTTTCAGAGAGGCCTTGCTTTGAGAGCTGGTGGGGTGACAGTTTTCAGGGCTGTTTTGACGTGACAATCTATAGTTGCACCAAGGTATACTGACAGCCTCCGTAATGGAGAGTGCATAAAGCAGAAAAAAGCATGGAGGGAGGCAGCAAGGGGAGAGTGAGAGGCGGGAGAAAGTCTTAAAGAAAATGCCCTGAATGACAGTTATATTTGAGAGTAAAATCTTGGTTACTTTTCCCACACAAAATGACCGTGACATTTCAGAGCAAATTTGTAAATGGATGATTTATAGATATAACGTCATGGAGCTGGATGATAATTTTTAAACAATCATACTTTAAGGTGATAAAACGGTCATCGGGAATTAAACGATCCCATTAGAAGAATAAGACGACGTTGATGTTCCTTAACTGGCCAGCAGTGGCCAACATCCTTGTTTCAAAACATAACAGAGACTAATAAAAGGGTGTGTGTGGGTGTGGGTGTGGGTGTGGGTGTGGGTGTGGGTGTGGGTGTGGGTGTGGGTGTGGGTGTGGGTGCGTGTGTGTATGAAAGAAAAGAGACTTAACTTTACACCTCAACTTTTCCAAGGATTACAAAAGTAAGATTGTCAAACTCAAATGTCAAACTCAAGTTTTCAATCTGACAAATCAAAGGGCACCTACATACTTGCTCTGGCTTCTTATTAAATAATTTATGGAACAGCAGCATGGGTTTAGAAGGTAATGTGCTGATGCTTACAAAAAAATATTAATAGACACGATCATTTACATTAGCACGCAGACTCACAAATGTGCACCAACACGGCATGTTATATAAGACAATTATGCAACAGAGACAGGATACTAAATACATTAGTACTCTAAAAACATGGGGTGTATTTACATAGAGACTTTTGACTGGACCTGTTCTCCAATGAAGATGCAGAAAACAGCAAAGCAAAAATAAAAGGTACAAGTTACATCTTGTCTAGAAAGACCTAGCGCCCCATTACTGTTATTTCACCTTGTCTTTGTAATATATGGCTTAACTTCTTACTCCCTCTTTGTCTTTCTTATTCACTGCTCAAACATGCTTCATAGCTCAACGTGTGTATAAGGTTTCACACAGAGAAAATGTCAGATGCAAATTCCCTCTGTGATGGAAGTCAGTCAAGGGACCATTCAGGGCATCTCAGAGCATCTCAATCTATATTGATAAAAATACTATGACAAAACATTTTCTTTCATTTCAAAACTTAGCTGCACCTTTAGTCAATAAGAAAAAATAGCATTTGTAAGCTCATTGCCTTAACCCTCTCCAGGCAGATGTTGCAGATTTGCGACAGCCAAATGCTACTTAGCTAATTACGCCACAACTTAATTTGAACCTGAGAGGGTTAAGAAGAGTAGCACATTACTCTTAACAACTACATTTGCAATCAAAATACTAAAAATAATGAATTGGCATTCATTCATTAACTATACTGCTTATCTTGCTATCAGAGTTGCACGGAGGCTTGTGCCTATTTTAGCTGGCACCTGCCAAGAGGTAAGGGTCCACCCTGTATCGGTTGCCAGTCAGTTACATGGCCACAAATAGAGACAAACTATATAATTGCTGATGCTCTCATTCACACTCCTGGGCAACCCAGGGTCTCAGATGGACCTACTGCATGTTTCGAGACTGTGTGAAGAAACCGAAGAACTCAGAGAAAGCACAAGCAGACAGGGGGAGGACCCATTTACAATGCTGTAAGAAAAAACTACAGAATACAAAAACATATAAATGTAAATACTTTTATGGTATTACATTTTTGTCTGTAGACCTTCTGCTTCATTAATTCACTGTTCACTGAAAACACCGTAGTACATTCTGTAAATGTTTCTTTAGGAGCATGATGGAGGCAGCAGGAATGACTGGACACACAAATAAGAATCAAAGTGAACTGACATGAAAGCATTTTTTTTTTCCACAAAGGGCAGGGTAGTGGACATTGTGCATCTTGTGAGGAAACCTCATCAGGGTGTCAGTCGATGCTCTCTTCACTCTATGTGTAACTTGTGTGATGGGTGTCTATGTGATGCATGCCTGCAGGCAAACGTTGGCAGCTTTCTTGTGTGAATGTCAGCTGCTGCTCTACTGCACAAGCCATTGCCTGCTCTGTGATTGATGTGAGCCTGTATTGTGTCCAGCAAGAATGCTGTGATTTCTTTTCTGGCTGCAAAGAAGATCCAATCAATCAGCTCTGAAAAACCTGTCCAGCGGTTAAACACAGGAAAGCATCCCTTGTTTCCTTTTAGATCCATCACAAAGACATGGCATTTCCCGAGTTAAGACTACAAAAGTGCTCCTACATCTTTACAGACAGCCATCACAAATATAAGCTTGTTCGAAATGTTTGAACCATGCTCATACTACAATACTATACTCTTGAACTCACAACAAACACCTATACTATACTCTGGGAGCAGAAAAGGTTGAGGTATTAAAAGTGACTTGAACTGTTGAAAGAAGTGTAATTACAGTAGTGAGCTTCCGGTTCTCATTCGGTTTTTCCGTTATCAACTCTGAAGGGAAAAAAACAACACTAAAAAATGTCAACAGTACTATTAAAGCCTTCTCAGTGAGTGTTTTTGCCCTTGTGCTCATTTACTCGATGTGTTTGGAATTATTAGAAGGGTCATGAGGAGGTCAGTTGAAGCATTACTGACTGGATTGCCATTCCTTGATACAGATTTCTACTGATCCCGCTGAGGAGGGTCAAGTTATGGAGCCAGATGATACCTCTCTAATCTCTTGAGAGCCACAAACAAGCATCAGCACATAACCTATTCCAAAGATGGCTCCACTAAAAGAACACATCACTTACACCAACCTTTTCTTACACCAGTCTTTTTTTTCTTTTTTCATGTGAACGTGAAATGCAACCCTTCAAGTGAAACCATCATTCGTAAATTCCAGGTCAATTTTTTTCCGCCGTTTTCATAATTCAGAGTTAAAACTGACAAACCAGCCCATCAACCACCTTGTTGCACTTTTGTAAAAGGTTGAAATGGCATACTTCTCAAGCTTTGCGAGTGTGAAATTTACATTGAAACTCTTCAGCTTTGAATGTGCAGTCAGCCACATCACAGAGAAATCTGACATGGCCTAATTGTGTCAAATCTATTTTAACCCAGCCTTTTAATACATGATGCCTGCAGTGGTTCACAGGCTCATGGTCACTGCACCCATCCTTCACCTCCAGTGATGAAAGTTGGCAGTGTACTACCAATATTACACTAATGCTCTGTGCCCAAGCTGCTATATGGCGTTGCTTTTAGTGAGTCCTTTGACTCCAAGCCTCAAGTACCATTTTTGTCCATTAGGATTTGACAAAGCAAGATGAATGCATCAAGACCAAAAAAAAAAAAAAGTTGCATCAAAACAAATTGTTTTCAAATATGCCAAACACATATACAAAATAAAGAGGTCACTTTCAAGATCCACACCCTTCTTGGCAAACTCAGAGAGGCAGATATGGAGACTGCTCTGACGGAGACTAAATGCCAGGCAAATGTCACAGGGGCGCCCTTGCCACCTTAACACCTCATAAAGGTTTTTTTTTTCTCTACTGATTCTAATGGTATTACCGAACCTAATTGGTACATAAGAGCACCAATTACTCCGTATGATTAAAGGAACTAAATTAATCCGACACAGCCAGCTTGAACAGGCTTGGTGGAGGTCTACCGTATTATGGTAACAAATGAATTCTACATCGACTGATTTATTTGGAGGAGTACATACAATGTAAACATGTGAAAACAAAATTCATATAGCCAACAGTTTGTTGTTTATTCACTCAGTACTAATGATTCTTATTTGAATTCAATAAGTTATTTCCACTTGAGGTACATATGTACAAATGTCGAGCTCTACTTTTGCTAAAAGGTCACCAGCTACTCACTGACTTCATTTGTACATTTATGTTCTTCTTCTTATGGTATGTTTTTCATTGTACCAAGAATCGTAGGAATTCCCATTTTTATTCGAAAGTAAAAGTTAACAAATGCAGCTGTTCAGCTCCTCACAATAAAATTTCATTTATCATGGGAAATATGTCCATGTAACAATTTGGAGGACTATATGACAGTTGTGGTCTCCAGAAAACACATTTTTTTATGGTTGTTGAGGCAGAGGTAAAAGGTTTCTTTATTATGCTTGAGGATCTTTGATGTTTTACTAATATTAGTTTTCCAGATATGTGTGATGTTTAATGTATGAATAAACCCATAACTCAATACGAGATTTAAATTTTAGATAAATAAATATTTAATGAATACAAATACTCTATTGAAATTATATCTCATTTTATATAATTGCATCACAATTGATTTACAGCTATAAAGAAAGGATTCTAACTTTCCTTGCATGGATAAATACAGGTAACGTGTTTCACTGTATAATCCTTTTATGACAACAATCAGCAGACTGTGCACATTTCCTCCTCCACCTGGACGACGGTCTAGAGAGAGGATGTTCTTTGTCTAAACTGCACAACCATCACAATATCAATAAAATATTCTCCAGAAAGAGGTACACACAAATGATAAATGAAGACGAGTTTGTCTTTAATATGGGGCAACAATATGTAGATCTGCTGACAGCAAAATAACAGCAGATGACAGGAATGACAAGCTGTATTCAAATGTGCAGCTTTGCACAACTCCCTGTCCTTTTAGCTGTCCTAGGCCGGTTCCAGGTCAATGGTCACAATTCAAATGTAATCTGAATTGATTTTCAGATGCGAATATAATTCCTCCTCCTGTTTGGCAAGTATCTGATATGTGTATGGATGGAATAAACATTTGCCTTTTGAAGAGTCATACTTGAAAGATGCAAACTGAAATCCAGTTATGCCAAAGATATGGTGTATTATACTACAAATATCAATTTTGACGAGGATGATAGGGTCATAGGGGATAGTCTGTCTGACAGCTTAATCGGCTTAGATGACAATAAATAAAGCACTAAAGAATTCATTTTTTTACTTATTTTTTTCTCACAATACAATACAGATTACACATCTAAACAATACCTATCTATTTATGAAGGGAAAAGTAAAAAAAAATGAGAGAGCCCAAAGAGTAGTTTAATTGCATTTTTAGTCAATCAGCTGCTGATTTTTGAAAATGCCTTGCAAAAGTCTTAAGTTACTAATTCCTATGGCTCAACAAGATAGTGAGGAAAGCCTACTTGGTGGTGAGACTGAACCTGGACCATCTTCAATTTGTGGCAGTGGGGAGGGTGAAGGACAAACTGGGAGCGATCCTGGACAATCCTTCCCACCCACCCCCTGCACGACGAGCTGTGGCTGATGGGCAGCTCCTTCAGCCAACGGCTCATCCCACCCCGGTACAGAACTGAATGCTTCAGATGCTTCTTTGTGCCCACGGCCATCAGACTGTAGAAGAGCAGTCTGGACAGCACACAACTCTGACCAGCCTGAGGTGCAACTGTGTAGCTCCCACAATCTCCCTATCTTAGCTCATTCACTTCCTCACCCATTCACATGTGATGTCCTAACTCTGCTGTCTTTCTTATCCTTATCCGTCCCAGCCCGCACGCATCCTGCCAATTTTTGTTTATTTATTTTATTCCTGTCATTGCTATTATCACTCTATTTATACTGTCGTTCAGTTCTGTTTGTATATTTTTCACTTTTACTGTTCCTCTATGTTGTCCATTATTATCTTTGATGTTGTTGCTGTTGTTGTTTCTGTTGCTCTCTATTTATTCGTGGATGTCTTCCTATCCTCTGTCTTCTGTCTATCAATTTATGTCTCTCTTCATATTTATTCGACTTTTTTATTTTTTGATTTTATAACTGTTACGCAGCTGTGACAAAGGAATCTCCCAGATGGCGATCAATAAAGTACAACTTATCTTACTCTGAAATTTGTTTTTAGATATTCTAAGATAATTGATTGCTGGTTTCTAATTATTCGAAATGAAGTAATTTTCTTCATTTCTGTTTGTTAAAACCAAAACAACTTAAATACCAAGGCCATGAACATTGCACACTTTGCAATTTACTCTAATGGGTTTCATTCCAGGATACATTATTGTGCTGTACATAAATCGAGGTAAAGCTATGATAGACTGATGCAACTCTTAAAGAATACTATGAAGTTAACTTGTTGGGAATGACTTGTAATAATGCAATAAAAAAAAGTGAAAGAAACAACATTCTGTTCAAAATTAAAGTGAATCAACTCAGACCTATATTCTCAGACGTCAGTCACTCAATTTCAAAGACTGGCTTCATGAAATGTGCACCCACATGATATTATAATAGCAGCTGATCAGAGGAGGCATGACTATGGAGTGGGCACAGGAATTACTGTTTGGGGTAATGAATGAGAAATAGGACTTGGCCAAGATTTAAAACTTCCCCTCGCTCTCTCTCTCTCTGAACATACACACAGGCACACATATGAATGGAAATCATGTTATCAGGCATAAAAAATTCCCCACCTGCTGAAGTTGGTTCCTCACCATCTGCTCCTGTTGAGAAACAGAAAAGAGAGGAGGGGAAGAAAGAGAGACAGAGAATTAGTATTTTCTTAGGGTAGTTATTGCTTACGTACAAAACAGATTTTAGGATGTTAAGAATTTTACTTTGGTTGATTATAAAAGCGTCGCTTAGTTTATACATCCTCTCAGCAAATATACTCTGAACAGCCACTCCCATGTATATGCAACTGTGTCCCAGTTGGAGGCCTTTGACTAATATGTGTTCATCATTCTGGACCAATGTAGGACTAGCCCCTGTGCCATGCATACTTGCTTGCAGTATCTCTCCCATCCAGGCTCCAGTCCAGTTCTATGGCTGAGATTTGGCTTGTCTACCATCATTACCAAAACCATCTATCTACATCAGCATTTGCAAAATTGTTCCCAAAAAAGCACTAGAAAAATTGGACACAGATGTAGTATTACAAGGGCATCTGATGCAATAGATAAAAAACAACACAGACAATGCTAATGTATGTATTTGAAATCTTTTTTTTTTCATTTTTTTTTTTTTTCATATGTACTGCCAATGAAAATTGGTAATGTAGGGTATGCTGTGTGTATGTTTAGAACGATAAATGGACAAACATTGCATTGGTCTGTGTAAATATTAGATTAAATATACATGTCCTTTATTCCTAAAACGCTAATGGTAATGCCTACCAATGAGCAAGCTGGCTTAATTAAAATATGATTCAATGTCATGTCCATGTTTTCATCAATGATATGGAATACTAATTAGGTATTAACATATGGAGTGTGTTAATGCTGCATACATCATGCAGCAGTCGGGGAGAGAATAAAAGCCACCATTTCATGCGGCAGCAAATTCACCCAAGCCTATTGTATAAATCTAATCAAATTTGTTTTTATTTTCTTTCATACAAACCAAACGTCATTCCTTTATGACTGCATTCCAGCTCTGTGTTTTGGATGTGAAAATAAATTTGCCTTCCAAGCAGCTCTAAGAGGATTTTAAGAACTTTCCTATTTGCCAATGTAATTTCTATGTGGTATGAGACAGACTGAGCACACTGTTTTGACAAAGTGAGGACACCCCATGGAACGTGTGTTTTAATCAGCCATCAGCAGCCATTAATTGTTTTCTTGGCAGTTAAAAACTGAAGGGAAAATGATTCGCTTAGACACTGTTCAGAATAACAGACATAATTAAGGAGTAAACCGCAGCCTTTCTCACTGCTTTAAATGTGAGAGGATTGAAAGCTTGTATTGAAGTCACAAGAAGTCAAAACCAAAGCACTTTCCCAACCTCTCATCCGTCTGGCAGCAGAGGCTCCTCTTTGTACTTTCCCATGCACAAAGGCCAATGTAATCCACAAAACCAAGCACATTCCACACTTCACCCAGTGTGATTTTCTCTCTCCCATTTCTTCTCCTCTTACCATAGGGGTGAAATACAAGCACCAGCCCACGGACATACAGTACACTGTGTATAATGTGGCTTCTATGCAGCTGTAGGATAACCAGGAAGACCTAAACAAGAATTGGCCATGAAAAAGAGACGACTCTTCTCACCCACATGTAAATGCACACAAACAGAAAATAGAGATAAAAGTTTTTGTTTCTTCGTTTGTTTGTCAAAGAGTTGAAGTGGGGGGCCGTAAAAGTGCATAAAATACTGTTCGGAATACAAAACAACACTACAAAAAAAAAAACAAAAATCCTTTCCAGAACTGTTGATTTTCCTTGGATGAGTCAAAATCACATATTCCCATTCTACCCCGCAGCTTACTATCATCACGTTTTTACAACACAGAAACCCTTGATGAATGAATGGACCGTAACCAATTATTTTATTTTCTATAGTCATAAAGCAAATTAATCAAAAGAATAATGTCAAACTTTGAATGCATAAAACAAAATATAAGAGATTCAAGTTTTACAAGATGTATTTCACATAAAGAATACACTGAGTGCAGCTTTTGGAATACTTAATACCAAATGTGTTTGGTAATATTTTCTAAGACTTCTCTGTATATAAAAGAGAGGATGCCATTTCTGAAGTACAATATAAATGTCAAGCACAACATTTTAAAATAGCCAAAAAAATGTTGATGTAATATTGCAAAGCAAGCAAATCAAAACAACAGTGTGTTATAGACACATCTGTGATAAATTCTGTGACCACCCTGGTTAGCCATTCAAAAAAGGACAGTGCTGACAAAAATATTACATGTCAATTATCAACAAGTGATAATTGACAGTTAAAAATGATACAAATCCAAATAATATAAACTTGAGAACTTTTTTTGGTGGTCACTCTCATGCTTTCACGCATGCTATTTATGGCAAATTGTGTTCATTTATGTACAAGGCTGTATACACACATATATGGTTCAGAATGGGCAAGTGGATTTCAGGATATTTAATGGTTTCATCCAAATTAAGGACAGGATATTTAATTGCTCTAAGTACGGACAAAATACTCAAATTGTAGCATTTCTAACTGATGGTGTTCTTGTTTTAACATCTTTTCATTGTTTAATTAGTGCTCTATAGCAGTGGTCCCCAACCTCTGTTTTTTTTATTTATTTTTTATTTTTTATTTTTTTTGATACTTGAACAACATTGAATTTACAGTCATAATATTGAAAAGAATAACAATAATGAATTTTATTTCAATGCACCTTTCTTAAAACTCAAGGACACTTTACAATAGAGAGCAGTGGATACAAACACATATAATCGAACCCACACATACAAATAAAGTGGATAAAATCACAAATAAAATAAAAAGCTGTGCCATGGCACTTCGGTTGAGTAGGGAAGTTTGAACAGGTCAGTTTTCAGTATATCAGTATTTTCTTAGCTCACTGAAAAATTACAAATAACTTTGTATGAGTTGTATGAGTAGAAAACGTTTTCTCTAACAACAGCAAAACAGATGCACAGAGAGTATGACAATACTCTTACAATCCCAATGGTACGGAGGTAAACGGGCAAGTACAGCAGATGAAGAGACAGACAAGGACATTACCTTACATATTGTTCAAATTTTTACAACAAATACTTGACATGTGGGCAAGTCTGAGGACTGGAATAATAAATAAGTTAAACACTGAGGGACCTGGAAATGACTTATTTAAATGGCTCCTCCTCTTTCCCAGGAGAAGATCCTCTTCGTAGGATGATAAGCCTCCATCCTGGGACATATTGGTTTAATCTGACTGACAGCCAAGAGGCAGTAATAACCATCCATAATCTAAATGGGAACCAGCCAGTCTGTCCAGCACGAGGCTGATATGACTTCAAGGTGTTCGGGGGAGATAGAGGGGACGGTGCACAGGACCCACAAGTACAAAACACACCGCAATACACAGACACAGTCAGGTGAGGGGATAGAATACACATGCATATTTTGACACACACCGAGGTGTTCATAGATGGAAGTGTTCACAGATATAGACACACACACAGTAGCATGATAGGTATGGGTTTGAGCTGTGTGTGATGTGTTTATGAAACATGAGCTTTCATTCAATATAATGGAAAGTTTGAAAGATGTTTTCTGTGTGTGTACATATATACTGTACACACACACACACACACACACACACACACATACAGTATATGTGTGAATCATTGTTTAAATGCACAAACATATCCACAGCCCCACCCCTTTCATACAACAAGTGGTGCAGTATAGATATTTTAAAAACAGCTCTATTGACTGACAGAAAGAGTGATCTCAGATCTATATACACGGAAGTGTTTACAAAACCAAGTTCCCTTAAATCAGTAAATGTGAGCTTGAAACACCTGATGTGTTTTTAAAAATGTCAGTATTGAACATGAATATTTGTATCTTGCTATTAAAGGACACTACAGATGGTTGTCTCTGATCATGAGTCTTGAATTGCTGTTGACTTTGTGAAAAGAGAAAGATATGTGATGGGAAGCTTGCCAATACTGTAATCACTGTAAAACCAGCTGAAATAAAATCAAATATCTGCATGTTTCAGCCATTTAAAGCAGTTTTATCATCACCTCTTTGCTTTCATAGGCCTTGGTCTGATTTACTGGATATCATAATCATGCATTATCTCATCCATGATGATAGCAGTCCAATCTCTCTGTAAAGAATACAGGCAACACCAGGTATAAATGTCAAGCAGTAGCTGACACTGACACTAAAATACAGCCACCAAGGCATTTGTATTATTGCTGGTCAAAAAGAATTATTTTGGCTCATGTGTTAAACATGCTACTTGATGAAATTGCAAATGACAGCAGTGTAGGGGACTGAGAACATGCACACTATATCCACAATAAGACTATGCTCTGGACACTACCAGGAGTCATTATTGTGGTAGTTTTTCTTTTACTTTGCTTTTTAAATTCAGTCACATTATTGAGAAATTTTTATATGCACACAATTTCACAATTGAGAAAGTGGCTAAAATGTACAAGCCATAAATAAATAGAGTAATGTTGTGATGTTTCAGCATTTGTCTGAGATAGAGACTGACAACAGTGATCCCAGAGACTATAATTAGTCACATTGGAGTGGGCTGATGATGAAATGTTTGTTTTATAATGGTTCAAATGATGGTATTGAACTGGTAATTGTTTTTTACAATAAGAGGTTAATGGAAGTTATTTCAGTGTTTCGTCCTAAGTGCATGTTTTGCAGCAGGATGTACAAATCAAGAAGCTCTGGATAATAAACTGCATGCCCAGTCGTATCTAGTTAATCTTAGCCTTCACTGAGTCTCTATCACCTCTAAAAACTAAAAGAAAGGTTCCTTAAACAAAATCTTTCAGCGTGCAGATGTGAGGATCATTTTCCGTCTTCAAATACAGACCATTGTAGATCAACAAATCTGGGTTGCCTGAAACTGTGTTGAGAGCATGAATAGCTTCAGTTTACCATCACTAATAACATGACAAGTTGTTTTCAGCATAACAATCAATTCTGTCTCTCATCTCTTATTGATTTGCCAAAAAATTTGCCCTCTTTGACTGGTTCTGCTATGATAAGGGTCTATCGTTGGCCAATTGCTGTTAGAATTTTACATCAACATACTACTATACATGGCAGTTCCTGATAATTACTGCAATTCAAATTTTTTGATCAGTGATACTACTTTTTATGTTTTCCTATTCAACCCAAGTCGAGCCAGACACAGTCTCAGTCATCTTTTGATCATTTCCAGTTTTTCACTCTATAAAGACAGATTAGTGTTCAGCACAGAGAGGAGCATGGTTTCCTCCACATCCACCAGCCAACTTTATTATCCTGCAATCCTTCATCTGTCACTGACTACACTGATATCTTGTATTGTGCTTCGGCTTCAACTATATAGCAGTTTCATTGTTGTTTTCACCTGACAGTGGACATTCCATTTTTTTGTAGCTAATGATTATTTTTTCCCAAAAAGAACCAGTGGATACATTAATTTAAATATATGTGTTAGAGATGTGGGGGTGTATGTCAGTGCCCCTTTTTGCATTTTTGAAACATAAAACATCAACCCTGTGATATTTCAGAGAATTTTTCACCAGAGAGCATTCAGTTATCATTATTAATGATAAATATTTAAATAACGTAACTTCTAATTGTGTCGCACATTGTAAATACATATGAAAGAATGGGACTGCTATAATCAAATGTGAACATATA
This sequence comes from Fistularia commersonii, assembly GCF_037954325.1. NCBI lineage: Eukaryota > Metazoa > Chordata > Actinopteri > Syngnathiformes > Fistulariidae > Fistularia > Fistularia commersonii. The sequence goes on from NC_141309.1 coordinate 8,231,786, forward strand.
TATGAAATGTACAATATGAAACAATTTTCAGAATTTTTAACAATTTTCAGGGTCATTAAATTCATTACTTATATAGTTCCCTAAAAATGTACTAAGTAGTTGACATTACCTAAGAAAGCCCTGCTCTATCAATGGGAAGCAGTACAATTGAGCTCACTTTGACAAACAGGCTGTGTAAAGCGCTTCACTTTTACCTTCATGCCCAGTAGACCCATGACAAAGTCAAAAACGATCGGGGTAATGGATTGTCTTTCCACTTTCCAGTGTAGCATTAAGAGTGACAGTCGGCTGTCACCACTAATGCCTGCAGTCTAGAACTCACTAGCTGTCGCTGACAAATCCTGTTTGTGTCTGTCAAGTGTCTCTCGTAATGAATTCGATCCAGTAGAACTTTTCTAGGAGTCTTCATGCTTCTTTCCAACAAGGGTGTAAGCAAGATGAACTGCTACCTCTTGATTTTTTCATTCGTTTTTTTGGGAGGGCTGGGGGGAGGGGGGGCCGTGTAAAAAAAAAAAGAGAACAAACTGACGGATCAATTCCTCATATTTTCTAGGCAGAAGAGATAGCTCATTATTATAAATCTCACATAAGTTGACCTTATTTTTGAGCTATAACTCCCACGACAAAAGACAGGTTGGAGGTTTTCATTCATTTTCTATTTTCTATCTTCACCTTGAGCTTTTAGACCAATTGAGTACTTAATAATATAAGCTGAGTGCTGTACTAATCGAGATCTGAACTCTTTTTGTGTTAGTACGTTGGAAGATATGCTGTCAACAATTAGAAAATGCTTAGTAAGGACGAACATCTAAATAAATGGGTTGTGAAATAACTGGAATATGCTGAGTCGAGCTGCTATTAGCCAAGAAACCAATGCCAATGTCATTGTGTTAAATAAATAAATATCAGTTTTAAAATTGTGGTAACATCACAACTCAAATGTAACACTTTTTATTCTTGGTACTGTGTGTCGGCTTACTTTGAAACTTTAAGACAAATGTTTGCCATACAAAGTGCGACCTACCTGTCTATTGTATCAGCTGTAATAATACACAAAAATTTTGGTTTGGTTGACGCCTTACTTTTTAGGTCACAGTAAGATACTTCCCCAGGCAAAGAAAGATGTATATAACACATCTATGTACATTTTTCGGCTCCAAGAAACAACATGAATTCTTCTGGAGGAATTTATCAACTTCATCAACAATTTTACAATTCAATTTTTTTTTCAAAAAAACTACTGCAATAAATAACTAACTTCGGGTTAACTGTTTTTTGCTAACTCAACACAAATCATCCCCACTTTAGTATAACCAGGCACAAACTGTTTTCTTGACCATAACACCTTAATTAAACAAGAATGAGCCATTTTTGGACCCAGATGAATAATCATGATTTTTGGAAATATTCAAGACAACTAAAACTTTTATTTTGACAATGTATAATGCAGGGCAGCACGGTGGTGCAGTGGTTAGTTTGACAGCATGAAGGACTCGAGCTCGAACTTGCATGTTCTCCCCATGTCTGCATGGGTTTCTCCCGGGTTCTCCGGTTTCCCACAGTCCAAAAACAGGTTGTGAATGGTTCTCTGTTTATGTGGCCCTGCGATTGACTGGCTACCGGTCTCAATGCCTCTCGCCCGATGGTAGCTGGGAAGGACTGCAGTGTCACCCCACAGCCCTGGGTAGGATAGACAGTAGACAATGGATGGATGTATCACGCAATGAGGCAAGGTAGCAAATTTTCAAGACAAATATAGATTTTATATTGAGACAAATAAAAGCAAATACCCAAACTCGTATTACAAGTGTCGTCCCAGATGTCTTCATTAAATCTAGGCTGAATCTTAATCAAAATAGCACTAACTTTACGTGACTCTTTTGTTCAGTAATGTGGATACTATCAAAATGAGGATGTGAATGCACAAAGTATATAAACTCCCTCTCCTACAAAATTGAAAACAGAAATAAACTGGGAAAAACACAAATGATTACAGAAATTGTGAGTGCCTGAATCTCCAGCTGCTTTGGTATTTTATAATTGGAGGAACGGCAGAAAAGAAAATGGCGACTATGCTGGGTAAAAACTATGAACAGAACTTTCACTTCCCACTTCGCAACTTGTGCTAGACTGTAAATGGAGCTCTCAATACTCAGCTTTAAACACTGTTGTTTCAAATAAATGGGGAAAAACAGTGACAACTCACTATAAATTCAACACATCAGTTTAGTTTCTCCTCTGCCATTCCCTCTTTTTAAAGTAACATCAGTAAAGGAATTACAACAGTCTCATTTTCCCAGTTTTGGGAATAGACATTTTTTTGCTGTTCTAATGGATAAAGCTCTAAACTACATAAAATATTTTTGACGGTCTTTTAATAGCCAATCTTTGATATATGACATTGTTGATATGCTTGCTATGCTGTAATTAGCTTACTAATGTTGGATGTTACACATTTGAAATAGCAAATTTACACTTAAAACATTTTTAAAATCATGTTAATTTTGTCATCAGATTTGGTTAGAATGTCGATTATGGCTGACACCAAAATGTAATATCAGATAAATCACAGAATAGTCATTTTCGATGAAGAGGAACAAGACATAAAGCAGTCTTTTAGTCTTTTTTCAGCCTTTTCTTTTCCATCAGCGCTTGTGTGTGTTTTTATTTTTCAGTATTTTTTCCAAAGTTTTCTGCCTTCTTTAATAATGTAACTTTTTGTTTACTATCCAATGGTTTCACATGAGTACAGCTAAAAAAAGAGGATTCTTGTTTCTTAGAGCCCCGGCAGAACCATCACCATGGTATCCTGACACTCCCAGGAGAAACCCACACAGATTCGTCCGAGAGCCTGAATTGCTGTCAGTAGAAGTTTGCTGTCTTTACTACAAGCTCACAGCAGGCTGAGAATCCTTGCCTCACTGCACTGCGGGTTTTGATGTTAACAATGATTTGACATTGTAATTCTGTTTGACCTCCTAAAATCTCTGTCATCAGCAAAAGAGCCAAGATACATTATTCGCTTACAGCCTTTGCGCACCAAGGATCACAATAATAAATGTATATTTTCATCTTCCACTCAATATTGTCATCGATTTGGTTCATATTAGATCAATATAGAACAAAGATGTTTTTTTTTTTTTTTCATTTAGTCTGTGTTACACACCACCTTTGTCATCTGACTTCAGAGTGTTCCCATGGACACAGAGACTGCAGTTATAGGTTATTAGTTGATACTAATTATTTTCTGTTTCTTTTAAACAGATTTTAGCATGATTGCATGAAATGTAGAAACTCAAATCCTGATTTCAACGGGCATTCATAAATTCAAGTGAGGAAACACTTAGCTTTAAGTTGAATAATGGAGTTGAGTGCCAAGTGAATGAGGTACTTACTACATGTCTGAAAACAGGAAATGAAAAGTGGCAATTAAACAAAAAGCTCATCCAACATAAAACCATTTCATCCAGGTTCCTAAGCTACACGTTGATATGAAGAAGGACAATCATTATACTGCCAAAGTGGTGCAACCTCTCAGTGCAATGAAAATACAGCTTTAAATAAAATGAGCAGCAAATAGACCAAACATTTGACAAACTTTTGTATGTTAATTCAAACATACATATTTTAATTCAAATTTTAAGTGTTTAATGAGTGGGCCAGGATATTGTACTAAAATGAAAGAAATGCTGTGTATTATTCTGAAAATGTATTATCAAGAAAAAACAAACAAGATCAAGGTTATGTGTGTAGTATTGAGTTATAGTCTCTGACAGCAGTAAGAAAATCTTGCCATCTTAAAATAAAATGACCATGGCATCATTAGAACAGATTCTGAGCGGTAAAATAAAACAGTGGGATGAAGCCAGAGAAGAAGATATGAGCAAAATTAATATTTTGATTTGAATGAATATTTTCAAAAAAGATGAGTTGAAGTACCACGAGATTAAGAATTGAAACATAGGTTGGTGGTTCAGTCCCTAGACTAGCAAGATAAATCTGAATGTGTAAAGTGAAGAGGTAGCCCTTTTTCCTCCCTCATTTACACCACAGAGACTCTGGTGAGAAACGTCCTAAACCATGAACTGCTCCAGGCAGCTTAGCATCACTCACCAGATCAAAACTGAGCAGCTATTAGGTGAATGTGATCAGGGTACAATGTGCAAAAAAAAAAAAAAAAAACATTTCTCCCACTGGAATGTTAAAAAATAAATGGATTCTGGCTTGCTGTTTTACAATTAATAATAAACTATATCAATTTATGAAATATCTATTTCCAACAGTACTGACTTCTGTGCGGGTTTAATTATTAATAAATGAAAAGCATACATCCTAATCATGTCCTTTATAAAATATAAAGCTATCTCACTGGCAAGTAAGTGTCAACGTATTTAAAGTTATGTGCAATCCAGCTACATCATCAAAATATGTCACAAGAGACACAAGAAAAGAATAGAATGTGCAAGTAATGGTTGATGAAAAAAATCCAAAAGTAACCTAACAGCTCATTGGGATTAATAATTAAAATCTTTGACATCATTTTAAAAGTGACAGTTAATAAATGTAATAACCCTTTCATGTTACTTGTGCTCTTGTCTGTAAAGGTTCTCAGTGATCCGGGTCATGGCATATGTACATTCATCTACACAGAATCCCATGCTGAGATCCATCCAAACACAAAATACCCGCAGAGGTCAAGAACCCAAACCAGGCTGCGGCAACTACCACTCGAGCCAAAGCCCAAGAGAACTAATGGTCTTGTTTTGTTTTTTTTTTAACACAAGCTACACATTGGACAACGACCTAGTCAGATTCCAACTCATGAGCTTGTACTTTGGTTCCCCATTTTGCACAACCATTAACATAACAACCCCATCGAACACCCAGCTCTGCTCTAAATAGACACCTTTTTCATTCATTCATTCATTCATTCACTCCTTCTTCATCAACTCAAGTGTCCATTCATTCACTCTCCGACACGTCCACTCACTTGGACACCATGTGTCATTTCTGCGCTGTTATTAATGCAAGTATCGATGTTGTTCGCTGCTGGTGGCAACTTTTGCGCGTTTGTACTGTTTATAATGCTTATACTTCTTACATATTATATGTTTTCATATGTTTCGGTGCGACTTGTTATTACAAGCCCTTCCTGTTTATATATACTGTTAAACCTGCTTATGGTTTATTTTTAGTTCTTCGATTTTTGATAACTTTTCTTGCACTGCCCATTTTCCGCATGTTTGCGGTAGAAATTTCCCCACTGTGGGATGCTTAAAGGAATATTCTATTCTATTCATTCAACCGAGATGCTGCCAAACAATTCATTATCATAACCCTTTAAATGTGGACCGACGCTTAGCCCGACCCCAGCAGTTACAAACCTAAAACTCCCCACAATCTGTAAGAACTGAAGGAGACACTAAGGTGAGGGGTGAAACATATTCAAGAAACAAAAATAAGACCAGTTGCCATGACTACTTTTAACAACAATTACTTAAGTCACTATAGACTCAAGTCCATGATTGTTGGTATCCTTACATATTTAACTTAACTTAAAAATGTCCTTTAAGGTTTGGAATGCATAATCATTTTTGCTTGTTTTTTTGCATTTGTTGAAACAGGGATAGAAAACTGTCCAGCTGGTTAAAGAGTACTAAAAAAGTGGAAAACAATTTGGTGCAAATAAAAATTCAGTAAACTGCAGTCTGCGGCGCCAGTTTCACTCTAATACCACCATCACCTTCCATCCACCCAACACCCACCTATCATACATTCACTCACACACACAAACACATTCACTCACACACACATAGAACCGCACACACAGTGACCCATTGTTTCCAAGGCATCAGCAGACGCTCATTACACAACTATCTCCCACATGGTGTCAGTCTTAGAGGTGTTTGTTCCATCATTGCTGCACTTATTAACCATCAAATCTTCTTGGTATGGAGTGGGCGGCAAACTGTGAAATGACACACACAAAAACGTAGCCAATCCCAACTATAATTAGGGAGGCATAGTTGACATTATTCCAGCTATTGACAGGGAATTGCAGTCGCATGGCTCTTTGAAAGGAGGGGAATGGTAAACACTATTTCTAAGAGAGTAAATACCCAATCCATCCACATTTACATTTTTTGTCCACAGAGTTGCAGTAAAGGAGTGGGTATTTGAAATGTGGCTGTGAGTGGGAAAAAATGCCACACACCACCAGATTTTTTTCCCTGCCTCAAATGGCTTTGGGGATGCTTTACATATCATCATGACATCTGTAAGTAAGTAATAATACAGAAAAGTAACTATGATGTGGAAAATTTGTATGAGGAAAATGAAGTTACACATGGTGAGATCCCGATTGTAGTAGTTTTCAAAAATCTAAGACAGTAGAATAAAGTAAGAGCATATACAAAATAGAAAATTGAAAAAACATTACAGAAATCTGTAACTTATAATACATGTAGAGGCTTCCAAAGTGAAAAAAGATATATATAGAGATAAAATCAGAGACTGGATCTTAAAATACAAGCATGTTATATACAGCTGTTAGCTAAAGGATTCGTTTGCAATTAAACCATGTAATTGTTCGCAATACTTTGCAATTAAACCCTTTTATGAACCAAGTTTATAAACCAAGTTTATAAAAGGGCAAAAAGGGAGTGTAGTTATTTCATAATGCCAGTAAAGTTTTGTACTGTGGGTGTTCTGTTAGACAGGAGTGAGATGTTGTAAAAAAGTTATTGCTTGGAAGGATTTTCTGTATTGGCCCTTGTTAAAGCAAGGTTGGACCAATCTGTCTGAGAAATTGCTCTGCTCTCTATCAAGTAGCTGAAGAGGGTGATCAGATTTATCCATGACAACAATGTTCTACTTTCAACAAAACACTTCAATTTGCTGTGAAACTGACTATTCTAGTCATTATATTTCAGTATTTTGATGTCATGAAGTAACATGGTGCTCCCCAGTATTTTTTTAACTTTATTAACGACACCTTGGAGCATGAATGGAAGGATGTCAGCATACGGCTGCTCACCACCCTCTTATTCATAGCCTCAGTGGTGGCATTCAAGTTCAGTCTGATGGCAGCGCGGATGCAAGTATTTATAGTTCTCAACCATGTTACTTGCTTCTCCCAGCATACATAGGAACTGTGGTGTCTGTCCCAATTCTTCTATAGTCAATCACTATTATCAGGTTCTGACCATGTTCAGATGCAGGTCATTACTCCCATACCATTCCACCACAATGACCAATCATTCTTTTGATCCATATATCGATCAACAGTTAACTTAATAGATATGTAGGTATAGATAATGCATAACATTCACTGCAGACATAGAAAGTGGCTAATGATGATCACAAAATGTACTATGGAGAGGATACAACTTCGCTGAATTAATCCAAGGCAGCAAACACTGGAATACAGCATTAAAGCACTAATATGGTTTTAATCATCAAGGTTTAATCATCCCAAGGCTGTATGTCCATGTACCCTAATTTTCTTCAGTGATGATGGTGACTGATTTTTAAAATTAAGCAAACTTACTGGTTGTCGCAGTGGACCAATTCACAAATTATATTTACTTTCAGCACTTCAGAGAATACAAAATGAATATCACACATTAATCTCTTCTAGGACAAACAAGTAATATACTTCTGAGAAATGGTTCTGAGTACAATGTTGCGTAACTTAAAACTGTCCGCAATACTTCAGACAGTATGGCAATATCTGGGGTACAGAATGCTGAGCCTAATAGAGCATCAAATTGCCATTTTAAGCATGGGATAAATAATCAGATTTGCTGGAGGGAATGGTATTTGTAACGTGGTCAATAGAGCAGATATACCCAAAGCCTGATTCTAACTGCATTCCCAAAAATCGATCAATACATTTTTAAAGACTACTCTTGAGTATCAGGGTGTAAAACCAAATTATATATATTATCAGTGGTGTTATGGTCAACATTGACCAAGCGTGCCCTTAACTATGCTATCTCAGGAATACCAAAGTGGACAAACAGACAAATTTAATAATATGTGTCAGTAAAAAGCAATCCCCGAGGTTAGTAATTTGAGATGGTACGTTTTTATGGATTCCCTCTCAGTATCTACAGCTTGCAATAGTTCCAAACAAAAAAGCAAGTCTTTTGAAGCTTGTTCAACAAATGATTTCAAACTGAATAAACTTGTTTTGTGTTGTTGTGCATTTAATGAGTAACATCCAGATGTGTTGAATGTTTACATTCATCGCACATAAGTACTTACTTCCAGCTGAGAGGTGTTTCCAACTCTGTGATGTGTTTTATGTATTTTATTTGTGAATGTAAACTGTATATATAAACTTTTCTATATATATATATATATATATATATATATATATATATATATATATATATATGTATGTATGTATGTATGTATGTATGTATGTATGTATGTATGTATGTATATATTATTTGTATATATGTATATATAAACTCTAGTTCAGGAAAACTAGTACAAAAAAATACTACTTTATCACTACTAATAATACTACTTTAATCTCAAATGCAGACAAAAAATATGATACTATTTATTAACTTGATGAATATACATTTCAGTCTTTGGAATTGCAAAAAGGCACCTTGTCGTTTCAGGAGAGTTCATGTGTTTTCATTATAGTTTCTTGTAGAGACTTCATGTTGTTGGAAGTCAAAGATATATAAACACATGCACAGTATGTCTTAATAGATAGATACAGTGAGGTACAAGAATGTTTTGAGTTTCTAAAGAATGTCTATTTCTTTGAGGCCATTTGTCAAATATCAAAAAAATAAAAGTATTTCAATACATTTAAATAAACAAACAGAAGGGAAAATGGGTGGAAGCAAAGTGAACAGCAACACCTTTAGTGGATACATGTTGGTTCATTTTACACCAACTTAACATACTTATTCATGTATTTAACTTCTCAGCAATAATTCCCCATAAAAAATTTGGGCATAAAAAAAGATATACCTCCTTACTGGTGGTTGCTTGTTGTTTGAGAAACAAACAATGGAAGAGCCCCTCATTTTAGATTCCCATTAAATCTTCTTGTTTCATTGATTATCTACCTTCTTGACAAAAATACGCCACAAAGGTCCTGATATATCATCCCCACTATGGTGCCACATTGGCAATAAGATCAATTTTCAATATAGCTCATGTGGGAGGTCAGCTGAAGTACGATTCTCCACAACTTCACTTTGCCTGGAGGATACCCACAGATTTCGATTAGTTGAAAACAATACAAGCCAGACCAAGCTGCAGCTGATTATGACCAGGCTATGTACTTCAAAATAAACCTTGAGAAATATATCTGAAAATTGCCTCAAGCTCCCAGTATTTAAAATAGCTACTCACATTAAAATGAAAAGAATCTCAATAAACAACATAAAATAAGTACCTAAGGTACAACGTGTTGTGAAAACTGTCTGTAGAAAACAGTAATTTTCTGTCACTTTTGGACACATTGTTCATAAATAATCTTATGTACAACAAAACCATTTTGTTGTTGAGACCTCTGTGAGTTATGGATGACATTGTGTGGATTTTAGTGCTATACAAATAAATAAAGCAATTACTGATTTGAATAAGTGAATAAGTGTGTGTTAGACCACCAAAGGGGACAGCTGCTAGAGTGCTTCAAAAACATCTGCCAGAGCATTCATCGATTTAAGAATATTTATTTATCACTTGACTGTAGTATAATGCACACCAGAGTGAAAATAATTTTAACAAAATAATGATACAGATATTTAACTCAACACAGACTAAATGATGTGGGTCATTGTACTGTATATGGCTTTGATGCACTTCTTGTGTCTTGAGACACGTCCATGATAAAATTCAAAATGTTTACAGAGTGTATTTAAAAAGGGTTGAATTTCTATATGCAACTGAATGGCCCCAGCGGTAGTAAAGTCTTTGAATGTGATTAAAAAGAAACAGCAAAAGCACAATGACTTTCTTGAGTGAAAATCGGCAGGGTTGACCTGAATACTACCTCCTATCAAAAGCCAACAGAGATGTAATTTAGAATTAAAACTCATTCAGTTGCGATTTCCTTGTAGATGTGTGTTTCATACAGCACCAACCAATTGCTCTTTAATGTAAGGAGCAAATGGCATTCATCTGCACAAACATCCTTTCTACCCATTGTGTATGTTATTGATCACCAAATGACTAAAAAGAAAACTTGAAAGCGAAATCAGCATCTGCTTCCTCGCAAAGTGTGTGTCTGAAGTGTAATTTGTTCACACCAAAGAAAAGAAGAGAAACCCTTGACTCATTCCACTGTCTTCCATGTAGTTAGTGTAGGAAGAGAGGAGGGATGAAAGTCTCACTCTTCCTAATTGGATATAATAGCTAGTGGGAATGTTGGTGCTTTGGCCCCAAGGAGGAGACAAGCGGGGAGATGTTCTGAGAGGGCAAATAAAATACCAAACATCCATGGAAAACAGACAACATGGTCCAAGTGAGTCAAACATCATAGACTTTAGAAAAAGCCCAAAACCTGCAAACAGAAAATTCAAAAAAAAAAAAGAAAATGCCGTATCTAAACAGAATTTCAAAATGTCATATTACAGGGGAGAAAAAAATGGGTTTAAATTGAAATAGCAGCACATCAAACAGTCTTTAAAAGCAGAGAGGAAGAAGGCTGGTAAATATGTAAAAGCTTTGAGGAGGAGCTTGCTTAGGGGAAGAAATCATTACCTTGAATGCAAATGAAAGAAACCTTAGGTGTAATAAATTCAGTCAGATTTGTGAGATTTTAGAAGTTTATAATTTAATTTTAATCATGATTAGAGTCTTTCAAACCATATATTGAGCCAAGTACAGGATCTGATTCACTAACATTGTATTTGAACTTCATGAATGATTCATCATTTCCCTTGAATTATCCACGGTAAATACTACCATGTACAAATTTATTCTCTATGGAGCCATTGGCTTGAGTTTAACTTGGAATTTTGAAAAGTGAATTTCCGCTGTTTGTCATTTGCAAGCCACCTTGACATGGTTGACCGTTGAGCCCCAGAAAATCTATATAAAACCATCTGCGCAAAACCATTTTACACAGGTCTAGGGAAGTATTTGTTGCGGTAGAAATTTTGAATGGCTTTATATGACTATAAATATCCATGTCTAGATATCAATTGATTTAGTGGTGATACCAAACAACATAATTACGTCCTCATGTCTCCAGAGCTTTTTACAAGGCCACATTTTTTTTACTGGTGCACCATTTGGTCTGACTTGCTTAGATTCACGACGGAGAAAAATCATATCCATTTCACAAACATCAAGTGTCAGTTATAGTCTACTTTGCTTCAACCACCACATAACCAAAACTTATAGCACACCTGCCACAGAATTGACACCAGCAATTCAGCTTTTGTTACCGTGAATCAAGGGCTTCTGTCAAAAAAAAAAAACCCTCAAAGTTCTTCAAAGTTATCTTTTAGGCCTCATTTTTAGATGAACTGTGATTGGAAAAGCAACTAACCACAGCACTTTAATCACTGAAGACCATTTTTTTTTCCTCAAATTATCCCCTCAAAGGCTTGGGACAGTTCAAACCCCTTTCTCTTCATTTATGTTTCTAGTGATTTAAGACAACACCCACTTCTTTATTAACTTCAAACCTAATGTCAAAAAGATTGAATTTCAGTAATATGTATCTTCACAGGAGTCTTGAATTTTAGAAGGTCACAGTGCATAGTGAGGTAAGTACCTGAACAGCGTTCAAGCAAAGAACCGAAAGGACAAGTTTCAAAGGACACGTAAAGTAAATATAACAGAAACTCCAGCTGCCTCATTCTTGTCTGTGGTGTAAATGTCTCCATCCTTGTTAGAAATAAGCAGTAAGCCCTCTTTTGCTGTTATTACTTGGCATCCTTCCTCAACCAAATGTTAAGCCCTGCAGAGACGCACGGAAAGCTTTGGTGTAAGAAGTAGATCAATACCTCTCCCCTTCACGGAGCAGGCCAGTGATAATGCATGAGTCCAGGATACCGAGGGCTTGTACAGCAACCTTGGACTGTGGGCTTTTTAAGGTGAAATACTTCAGCAATATGCAATCTGAACAATGACGTAAGGAATCCAAGGACTCAATTCCAATGGTAAAAAGTGTAGTATCCATGGCTCACATCACCTTACACTTTTATTACTTTCACTTCATGGCCACAACTCACCATGAGCTATTTCAACAACATCTTAAATCAATATTACCATAGATGCATAATATATAATTCATTTTTAAGCATTGTTATTTTTTGTCTATTTTTAAACGTCAGTGAAACCGATGGGCACTCAAAAAGGGCAGGTTAACAAACAACACAGGTGCCAAGGCACAGTGGTATTAGTAGATTTAACATTAGCAAACAAATATGAAAAAAAGTCCTGTTTTACGATACTCTTTCTTTTTGTTCGTATTTTGTTGTTTTTTTTTAGAATGATGTTAAGCAAAGAAACAAAAGAGGAAGCAATTATGTGCAGGTTATGACACTCACAGTACATTCACACATTGAGTCTCTGGCATCGATAGGCAATTTTCTTTTTCTTTTGCATCTTAGTTACAAGCTCTATCTGCAGGGTAATGAAACTTTTACAAGGTTTGTAACATTTAGAAAAATACTGGAATGAAACAATTGATCTCATAGGGAGTGCCCCGAACTATAAGATTTTGATGTTCCATTTAGGTTATCTAGACTACATCCTCAAAGGCTCAGAGTGCCTGTGTATTGTGCTTTTCTGTTCAAATTAGTGAAATGATATTAAGTACAAACGTAAATGCCTGGCAGTGGTTGTGTGTAAACTCAAAGTAAGGGAGAGGTTGGACATTCTAGGTACAACTGCTCGTGCAAAAGATTTTTTTGAGTCAAATAATTTGTTTCTCCTTGCCTATCTCTGGATCTAAAGCTCCTAAGCTGTGATCAACTGCAGAGCTGGTGCTTCACTGCAGCTGTGCTGTGTCTTGGCAAACATGAAATTGTTTTCATCACTATCCAACTTCATGGCTCATTGAACGGTACGGAAACATTATCATGCATTAGAGAATGTAGCTGGAAATTGAGTCTGAAACAGTAACTTGGATAATGTTAGGAAAAGGAAGCTCCATTTCTGGCATACAAGAGTTGCCAGGCAAACCTAAAAGCATTAACAAGCTTCACAGTGTAACACAGCCAACGATTTTTTTTTCTTTCTTTTTTTTGGGAGGGGGGATGTTAGAGCATTTAAACTAGAAAAGAAAAACACATGCACATCCGCTACCCAATTAGGGATGGGTGCTGGATCAAACAAAGCCAACTAAGTAGAGTTTTGAAAAAATCCTCACACCAAAAGTGCTCCAAAAAGAAAAGATGGTTTAATGTTACATATCATACAAAAAATTATCATATGATTGATACTCTCCTTTTTTTTCTTTTCTTTTTGGCGCATCTCTTGTTGGACAAGGAGGGAATCAATCATTTGATAATTTTCTTTAAAAATGGCGCCACAATCACATGTTTGTTAACACACTTCTCCAATAATGGTTTGAGAAAGAGCCTATGTTTTGCTTGAAACGTCAAGCATGCGAGAATATGTTTTTGGTGTGATCATCTTTTCTTTTTGGAGCCCTTTGGTGTCCCTTTTTTTTCAAAACTCTACTTGGAGCAATTAAACTTGCCAGCAGAACAGCTGCATTATATATCAAGCCAACCGGTCAAATTTTAAAACTTAAATTAAAATAAAATTGGACAGATAATTACACTATGTTTCCCAGCTTAGATATTTCTCAATACAAGTCTTGAAGCTCTTCACATTAATGCATCCCAGAGCACGGCACACCATTGCATTTTGGTCAAAGAGAAAAAGAGTGAAAATTCAATGATAATTCTCAAGAGAATAAACAGTCGAAAGCGGAGGCAGATGTTCTTGGAGAGGACATATGTTGATTTGCAAGCATGGGATTTTTTTCAGATGAATTTACAAACCGTAGAGCAAAGTAAATATTCAACCTTAATTATTTCTAACATTTAACTCAATCCTGATGTTTGATGATCCTCCAGCTGGCCCTCATGCTGCAGGTGCACTTGGAATATCTGCAAGATTAGCAGATATGTCCACAAATGAAGCCACAGTACTTCTAAGCCACATATAGGCAATTAGCCGCGTGGCTAAATGAAGCAAAGGGACTGGAAAATCATTGTTATTCTTTGTTCAGATTTTTGACCATAAACCAAATCCCTGTGTAAGACATGTGGAATATTACAGTCATGAGCATTAACCTCAAGATGAGCTTATGTACAGTCGAGTACATAATGTCTTCAAGCACATCTTGGGGTTATCTTGGAATGGGAAGAGCTAACCCATCAGTTCTTCCATTGAATCTTAATTTGTTCCATATGCTAGCTTTGGTTATTGGCTAATAAGTCTCTCAGCTCATAAACAAATTCACTGCTACCATTTATTCTGGGCTTACTTTCTCTTGTTAATGAGGGTTATGCAACTGTTTATAATCTAAAATGGTTGCGTGTCCTGTATACCAAATAATTGTTACTTGCACACTTTATCACAAATGCTTCTTCATTTCAAGAAGAAATGAAACAATGACAAATTCTAAATTCATAAAACAGGCTGAGCTTTAGTTCTGACACTAAGTAAGTTAGTTTCCCTCCAGTCCCACTGTATGATCCATGAGCTGCCATCTGTCACACCCATATGAATCACTTGGCAACTAAAGATAAACTACCAAGAAGGCCTGTCAGCATTGCAGCCCATAAATAACAGGTTCACAGAATAAATTCTGTTTGGGTACTTGATTTAAATTAAAACAATTCATAGCCACAGCTTATCCCAAAGGTTAAACAAACTACCTCACTGGATTCACATTTTTTCTCAATAATGTATTGCACATTACGTGAGATGAAATGTCAGTTGGCCATCCCCTGCTACTAATGGAACTCGATTAAGCATTTAGTTCAACCACTGAGCATTAATGGACTAGATCTAAAGATATCAAAAATTTGATTTACCTCTAAAAACATTGCAATACACTGAATAATTATCTTTCAGAAACCATCAATGAAAACTGATCGTTGAACAAATCTGACAAAATTTGGTTGAAACATTGCACAAAAATTATGTATTTGGCGTTCTGTGATTCAACCACTTAACTCTTTATGATAATCCCATCCACGGAGGTTTATTCAAGTCAATATATTGGTGGCAGTGATTTATAATTGATTGATTTTGAACAGCTTATGACTCAGTTTAGATCACAATACGCTTCTCTTTCTCGTTTCGCTGCCCCTACCCCCTCATTGCTTTGCAAGCTCATTACAGATGCCCTACTTTGCTCAAGAGCCAGGAGAGCCTTCCTAGCCTCATTACAAACTTGGACACCTCCCATCTTTTGTACCTTTTTTCCGGACACGATCTCACACATTTCTGCTTGTATCCCAGAAGTACCATAAAAAGATTCATCAAACATGCATAAAGAAGCTCGCATCAGCTCTGAATCTTCACAATAACCGCTGAAGAGGAAGGTGGCTGTGATGGAGAGTACAACTGCAGATTTGAAAGTGGCAGAAAGAAGTTGAGAGGAAAAAACATTACTATAGTTGAAATCTATGTCAGTGATTATGAAGATGAATGCATATTCAACGGCAAATGGATGGATTTTTGTGACCTTGTTTGTTAAATGTTTACCTCATTAGTTCACTTGTTGTCATGCTGTTTTCCATTTGGCATTCTGGATGAAAGGGACGTTGTACCACATAAATAGACTTTGTGACAGAACAGGCTTCTCATTCAAAAAGCTCACAAAAAGCATTTGCCTGCAGGAAAGAGTCACAAAGGCACAGATAAAAATGTTTAATGAATCAAGTAGATATTTGAACTTGGATATTTGAGATTACCGTAATATGTATTTATCTATGGCGACAGGTTTTCAAAGATGCACATTTGAAATCAGTCACAAGAGGTAGAGGTAAGGTACATTAAAAGATAGTATTCAATGAGGATGTGCTCCATAGTAAAACCATGTTGATGAGAGACATTGTGAACTTCAAGAATTCAAGTCAAAATCAGTAGCTGTCCTACTTGTTTATGGTTGCTTTTATTTTTTATGTTGTTTGCAACTTTGCATTTCAGTTATAAGAGAAATTCTTATTGAGTATCTTAAGTGTATACAGCACAGGGTCAATTTGTTTGTTCAGTTGTCAATCATGTTAGCAACCTACAAATCATCTGGCCGCTATGCACAAGCCCTTGTGGAAAAATGCCGAATAAATCAAGAGTTTTATATTATCATTTTATTATAATTTAATTTTATATTTCCACCAAGTATACATGAAACAATTTTACCTAAACTTGTCAAAGATAAATTAACACTTGTTCTCCATATATTGATCTCATTATCCTTGTATAAAGATGCACACTTCCACAATTTGACAAAAAAAAAAAAACTTCATCAAAATTCATCCACTACAAAGATGAACTGAATAAGAGTTATTCAAATTTAAGTTTAGATTGCTGAACTAGATAAATGCCAATAATCAGAAATCAAACAATATACCCATCCAACTGCTTAATAGCATGTTCTCACATGTAAAGCTTATTTAAATAAACCTATGTAGTTGATTTAAGATATCTAGTTCTTCTCCAACATATATATTTTAAAAGGAGGAGGAAATACTTTTGGAGACTAGCTCAACTCGCACACTTTCCCAGTGGCCTAAGCTGCACATTGTGTATTGAAAGGGCAGACCTTAACAAATTGATTTTTTTCATCCTACCAACCCCTTGGTCAGTAAATATCATGTTACACACACTGCTGATTCAAAGATCATTAGTGTTAAGTGATAAAAGGCTTAGTGTGCCGTAATAAAGCAGGGATGGTCACATGTATCAAATATTACACTGCATCAGTCTTTCTGAGAACTTTGTGAAATAGTGAACGCAATCATTTCGACCCAGGAGGTAAACTGAGCGCTTAAATAGGATAACAGGACCAGGATGTCAGATAATTGGCAGAAAAAAAAATGCATTTTTAAAGCATTATTATATCAATTTTTGTGAATTGCCTTCATAAGAGAAGATTCAGTTCACTGGAGGCACAGATATATACAGAATCACAAATATATATTTTTGAAACATGTTTCAATATTTCAATGCACACCACAATCACCTCAGAAATTGAGAAAAACCTGCTTTCGTAACAAATTTCCAAACACGCCTTTTTAGATTTCGCAGTGTACAAATCTCAGTCTCAGTATCTCCGCCATCATTCATATCCATTTGTTGAATTTTCCGCTCGTTCAGCTTGACCTACATTTCATATTCAATCAATGAAAGCAAAGTTGCATGACTCCCATCACGCAGATGCACTGCATCCGATGTGGTGGCCTGACCCATGCAATCACTGCAGGATGGATGGCCATCGCTTCTTTGTTCCCCACAACAAAATAGCCACATTCACAATATTCTATAAATGATTTAATGCACTTAAATGGATAATGCAAGACAGTAACAAGTGTACAGGTGTACAGTCCATCTTTTATATAAGCTCAAAAAATAAATCAAGAACAGCACATGGAAAACATATCCGATAGATGTGATAACATCAAACTAAATCTCTGACTAGCTTTATGCAGTCACCAAATGTGGTGTGATGTGATATAATTATAACTTCTAGAGTCTGTGTGTGTGTGTGTGTGTGTGTGTGTGTGTGTGTGTGTGTGTGTGTGTGTGTGTGTGTGTGTGTGTAAGAGGAAAAAGACAGTGCAGACTATTCCACAAGGATTACTCTACACTACAGTGAATCGGTTTAAAAATACACTCAACAAATTAAAGGTGAACTTCTTCAGTTGCTAAATTAACTTGTCAGAGACTTCATAGCTTTGGAGCTAGATACAAGACTTAAAAGCATTCGTCATGTACTTCCTGACTTTGCCGGTGTCTGCAGTGGAGCACATAGGCAGAGGCAATATTGAAATATCACATTAGTAAATATTTCATATACTTCAAACAGTATTGAATAATGGAGAGTATAACATTAACTACCTGCCTTATATTTGGATGTTCTTTCTAATCCTGTATTTGCCTGTTCTTGGAAAAGGAAAATTATGTCAGTTTTGCATGTTAAAGACAGGTTTAGCCAATGTAATTACATCATTCATTCACCTGATCTTACCTCAGCCTTTTATATTTCTAACGACCTATGGTAAAAACTGTAAGACCTGGAGTTGTCCCTCTTGCAATCTATTGGAGGGAACAGCTTTTTTTAGGTGGGTTGCTTATTTTTGTTTGAATAGAATTAACTTCTAAAAACAATTGTCTCAGTGGAACCAGCTGCTTAATTCATCACTTCATCACTCGTTTTGAGCCAGGTCCGATATTTTATTCAAACTGTCACAGATCCTGCAAATATAGCGGAAAAAAATGCAGCTATACATAACACCAGGGAGGAGGCTTCCTACACTATACCTCATTTACATATCTATTGACCTAGCACTTCAGATTTGTTAGTGTCCACATTTTGAAAATAATTCCAATGGTAAAACAACTCCCATCCCATTGGGATGTTTACAATGCTGGCAATGGCTGAACGCATGCATTTTCTCCAACATTCATAGCACAAGTATGAGATCATGACACGGTACTGGAAGATAGTCAAAATTAAACGACTCAGATCATCCATCCGTCTTTTGCCGCTTATCCTGCACTCAGGGTCCCGACAGAGCCTATCCCAGCTGAACACGAGGCGTGGTACACCTTGAACTGGTCGCCAGTCAATCGCAGGGCCACATATATAGACAGACAACTGACTCGGATCAGATCATGCAAAATACCATTCTCAGGATATCTGAAGTAAATGTTATCAGCCCTGTAGGACCAAGACACATTAGCCCTTTGAAGACTCATTAAAAGCATCAGCGTATGACCTGTTTTATACCTTTCACTTAGACACAAACATGGCGCAAGTTGTTGAAACCGACTGTCCTTTTCATAAATGATAATATATACAATGAATACAGAGTGGAGAAAGTGATCCCTTTTATTCTGTAATGAACCTTTCTTTGAAGTTTGGAGGTGAGTGGTTGCTAGATTCATTGAACCTCACATTAAAGAGGTTTTTTTCAGCTGGCTCACATCTCACTCCCACCCTTTACCTTGTCTGGTCCTGTACACCCCAAGGGTAATCTAAAACATCTGGGTTGGAGATGTCTCCACTTTAAATGATTGTACTTCACTCCTCAATGAATATCATGTACTTACCTTACCTCAAATAACCCTACTAAAAGACCTTGGTAGTAGTTCAAGAGCTGTCTGTATTTCAGTTCAAGAAAAGGCTTTTAGTTGGAAGTTGAACTGTAGAGAAAGCATTAATGCATGCTATCAATTGCTTTAATGAATGAATTCCTTCTTAAATAACAATAAACTCCTTGTTGGCATAAATTTAAGTTGAACAAGAGCATTGCGGCTGAAATTACAGCATGTGAATTGTTGTTTTTGGCAAATGAGTGAAATATGGATGCCCGTTCCCCTGTGCAAAGGAACCAAAGTTGTTTCTTCTCGTTTATGTGATGACATTTCTGGGTTAACTCTCAAAGCTGCTAGCACACAAACCTACACAACTGTAAAAACATACACACAGAGGAGACAACTTTCACTGCAGGTACAGACAGAATCACATAGAAGTAAGTCAAAATACTGTGAAATCCAGATTTGATGAGTCTTGCAATAAGATAAAAATGTACAAACAGATCTGCAAAGAAGCATCACTTGAAAAGCTCTGACTAGATAAGGCCAATAGTGAGATCGAGATAAACAGAAACACTGGTAAGTGTTTAATCGCATTTGATTGGCATTTAATACCAAAACATAAATGACTAATAGAGCTGTTGAATCTAAGAATAATTAATTTCAAACAAATGATCAGTTTACTCAATAAAGATTTTTTTCAGTGATTTAAATTACATGTTGCATACATGAAAGAATCCTGGTACTGGGACTGAATGGGGTTTGTGATTTAGCTTTTCTCTGGAGTAGCCCTCCTTAGGGCTTGTTGTAACTAAGAACCTAAGCTTCTTGCTCCCATCTGATCTGAGATAAGTACACTGGGCTTACTGAAAATGCAGTGCCAGTCGCAGAAAAGCAGAACCCAATGGAGAGACTTTATCAGACCCAAAAAGAAGCTCATTGCTTTAACTACCCAATCTCATCTTCACTGATGCCAGCTTAACTTCAGTCCACAAGAACCAATGCAGGCTTGTCTAATAAATACAGCATGAATCTTTTAAGCTTGAAAGCATTTGCAAAATTGCAATCAAAATCTTTTGCATTACAGAGAAGAGCTTTACGTAAAGACTCATTAGGAAAAAAATGGTAAAATGTGGATTTGAAATGTGGACAAGCACACTAAAACCCACGTACACATGGTAAATATTATACATGTTTTATATCTCCAAGGGGAAACTGTGACAATAAGTAATATAGCAAGAGTTGTTTTCATGGATGGAGAGTGGGTGTATGTGACATTGATCCATGCTGGTTTGATTTCAAATTCTAAATAAACACTGATAATGTATATCTTAGAGATTTTATTTTAAAATATCTTAAACACAAATCTTGTTAAATATGCATGATTCTTTAGGCTAGAGCAAAAATCTGCTTATTCAATCAAATGTGTTCTTCCACATGGTCAGCAATGGTTATGAAAATGAAAAATGAACAGTACATACCGCTCAAAAACCTCAGACAAACTGGGTGCATCCAGCAACCTCTGCGACCACACCCACTACAATAAAAATGTTTGCCTCATAGAAAATCATGCCGGATATTTGCCAGTGAGCTGTGAATTCCATCTTCACGAAGACACACACACACACACACACACACACACACACACACACACACACACACACACACACACACACACACACACACACACACACACACAACCAACAAACAGAGTCATGGTCTGATACCATTTATCTCATTCATATCTAAGGCTTTCACTAAAATTGAAAATGTATGTCTTAAGAAGAGTAAAGAGACATTTTTTGCTCATCAGTAACTTTGAAACCAAGAATAAGTGGATGTGATGAATGTGTTGTGATGAGCAAAACTTGAATAGAAACAGATGAGCAAAATAAAGAGGTTAAGCAGAAAAATCAATGGGAACCAAAAACTGTGGGACCAAGCACTTTTTCAAATGAGTAACTGAATTGTGCATATTATGATTATACTATAATCTAATACATAAATTGCACATTTTTACTTATATCTATACAACATAATTCTGGACATAATTTATATTTGATGTGAGTTCCATCTTCTTTTTTAATTCAAAATAATACATTTGTATTATTGCCTTCACTACAGAGCATGAACAGAGCCTTGCAACTCAATAACCATTTCTATAAGCCTGTGTGTTCTCTTGCTTCACTGTCTTATCTCCTTCTAAATGTGTCCACCCTTTCAACCCCCCCAACCACGTTTATATATCTTTCAAATTTATATCACGTTTATTTTATAAACTGGGGCACAGCTCTGAAATGTCAAACCATTTATCAGAATCACAATGGGAAAAATAATCGTATTTCAATGTAATACTACCTGGAATAATATATGTCAGATAACACCTTTTATTAGCCAGGGATGTGTCAGGTTGGTACCATTAAATACTGTTCATATTGATACACTGTTTAAGAGTAATTTATTGGAAAATGAACAAGTATTTTTGGTTGAAATGGATATCCCTGGTATTGACATTACCATCTATTGACTTGCCTGCAGTCATTCCAATCAGATTGCTACTGCTATCATAAGTGTCCCCAAAGGTGCAGTCCACAGAAAAAGGAGCATTATCAACCAGATATAACATCTGCATATTCGAGGCCCAGTCTATGAAACCAGCTGTATTGCTCAGTGAATCACCAGACCCAAAATGACACCTCACTTCCTGACAGCCCCATGTGTGATACAAGTATCAGAAATTTGAGGGAATGTGTTGCTGCATGTCAGTGGTGTGGTTAAGTATGCTGTCAAGCACACATGTGTTTCTGATACGTGGTAAAGGGTAGTAGAGCTGGGTGATTCCAAACCAATATAATGAATATTTCGCAGTTCATCATAATTGTTTAGCAAATTACTATCTGTATACCTTTAATTGTCTTTGTTTACATTTACTAAGTTTAATATAATTAGTTTTACTAAGATCATAATTCTCCCAAATGGCAGGCACTAAAAGACTTATGGTTCAGTGATACAGCCAGCTTTGTGAATACTGACTAAATAGTAATTGGAAGGGGCTGATACCAATGGCCAGTCCAAGCTTTTATGTAAACAGTTTAATGTTGAGCAGCAGTGGTGTTATTCAACATGCCCCCTTACTCCCACTGTCAAAGCAGTTCAACACCTGCAAAACAACATTTCTGGTTTCAGAAAAATGGAAAGATGAAGCCTTCTGTGATTTCAAAAGGTTAATAATGAACCAATTGTGTCCTTTTTCTATACAGCAAATTTCTCTGGACCACTTTTGGATCATAGCAATACATGATTTTACCTCTCAATTCACCTAGCACAGGAGGACTCGCACTGAGGATTTCCCCCAGAGTGAGATCTCTGTCACATGTTAAGCACATTTCTAGACTGGTTGTCAGACATATTCAATGACCTTATGAACCTTCATTGACAAAACAAACAAGCAAGAGCATTTTGTACAAACTGATCTTCACTTGCCAATTTCTTTTTTACATTTGCTCAATATCGGGCTGTTTCAAGAGTTTTATATAAATCCATGTTTTATTTCTAATCAGAATCTTAGAACAAAATTAGAACAAACATTTGGAAGAGAAGTCAAAACATCAGACATTAATATGCTTTACTCTTAATTTCTCTGAAAGAGAACCAAGTGACCCAACATCTAAAGAACATACCTGAGCAATAATCGAATACGTAACCATTTATGTCCAATCTTTGCTGAAAAATTGAGGGACACTTAACAATAACTACTACCAAGATGATTGAAAGGGTTCAAGTAACTAACTGACCCATAACATTTAGTTATTAATTCCCTTTGGTATATATAGCGCTTATCGTGCATTCAGGGTCATGGGGTGGGAGGCTGGAGCCTATCCCAGCAGTCACTGGGAAAGAGGCAGGGTTCACCCTGGACTGGTCGTCAGTCAATCACAGAGTGACATATAGAGATATACAACCATTCAATAATGAGGATCAAATAAGGGACCTTCTTTTGCGCTGGAAGAATTAACCACTTTTAATATGTTGGAGTAAAATCAGAAGTAACAAAAAGTTTTGCAAATAAAATCTACCTTTTTTTTAAGAACTAGAGACAATTTGCCATCATGTTTGACAATCAAGTCTATCTGTCATGCAATTTGCAATGCTTACAGGTTGAGACGCTTATTTTTCAGGCTTTGATATCCCTCAAAACCTTTACTTTGTTTAGGGACTTTTCATAAAGGTTTGGTTTCACACTGACCAAATATAAAATGATCAAGTCATAGCAGCAAAAGCCTTGCATATTTTTTGTTCTCCTTAATGATCTGATTTTCTTTTTTTTTCGTTTTTTTTGGTGGGGGGGTGACAGGCAGAGCAAGGCATACACCTGGCAGGTCATTTATCCTAGTTTATTCTAACAGTTTTATGACAGACAGAGTAAAAGATATCAAATGCACAAGATTTTTTTTTTTTTTTTTTTAACTGATTCACATTTTCCTTCTCAGTGAACATTCGTCCAGTCCTTCATGCAGCTGGTCTGGATCAAGGTCAAGTACTTTTTGTACCTCAAATGAACTGTACCAGAGTTCATTAGCAACTGGACACAGACCAACTCTTTCACAAGGTGTTTGGCCAGAGCCATACACATGTCTGATTGCTCCCAAAACACATTGCACCAAGGGTGGAAATACCATTGTTCTGGTCAACTGAGCTAAATAAAGCGGGTATGAAATGTCCCTAATTTGGAAAAAAAAAAGAGACTGCCAAATTAACCAGCTTATTTTACCACTGAGCTATCCAACAGCCATTCATGGTATAGCAAAATTCTCCAGTATGTGTCCTTGCAGCCACTGTAGCAGAACCTTCGTGCTCTCCCTATGAGTCATGCTTGAAATGAACAGTACAACAGATCAACTACTAGAAAGCAAAACAAACAGAACTTTACCCATTAACCTATTAACATTGAGAGCAACTCCTTTAAATATCAATGGGTCTAAAATATATTCACGCTGATTGTGAATAGCAAAATGAAGTCCGCAAAAATAGTAAGACAAATAAGACAAAGATAATTGCAGCCAACGGCATTCAGAAAACAACTGGTTGTCATGGTTTCTGAACTGCCATTGCCATGAATTGTCAAATGACTGAAAAAACAAAAAAATACACCATACAATAACCTTAAAAAAAGCCACAAGTAAGCGCTGAACTATTCATGAAAATTATTGTCGAAATCTTCTTGACGTGGCAACTGGACTTAAGTTCTTCACATGAAGACGTGTCACCCCTCATCTGAGAGGCTTCTTCAGTTCATGAACTGAAGAAGCCTCTTTTCGTGTCTAAATGTGAAGAAATTCAAGTCCAGTTGCCATGACAAGAAGATTTTGATAAGAATTCATCATGACCTGGATGACAGAGAACCTCCACAGACGTGTTCATGAAAATATCTGTACTTTTTTGGATAATTTTAGAAAAATGGAGAGCAGGTCAGTTTATTAAATTAATAAATGAGTAGACAAATAAAACAAGAATAAGTTAAAAATTCAATCTGATTTGGCAATTTCCCCTGGGTTAAAAATCAAATTATGAACTATTTTCATAAATATGATTGTCTTTAGCTACAATATATTCCAGTTGACTGTGTATGTGATGCACAAATTTTTTTTCAAATGAAAAAAATACCAGTATATGGAATTTTAGGTAGCATCCAACAGACTTTTCCCTCACTGTCATCTCCAGCCAGATATATTGTCTATCCAAACATACCAGATTCCATTCCTGCCAGCAAGGAAACCCCCACGCAAGTCTACAGTCTGTGACCACGATGAGCAAGTAATTAAGTCAATCTAAAACTCATCTTTCCAGAGATGACATTTCTGCCAGTATTTGAATGAGCAATGCAAGTGAGGTTTGGACCAAAATGAACAGCGACCAACAGTAATAATAATGACCATGATTAACCACAAATAAACATTTTCAATGGCTCTCCAGATGGCTGTCCATTGACAAAAAGTCTCTTTTTCACAACACAAAATAGAGATGCATTAGATCGATCAAAATCAACTATCTAAACGTGCACAAAGGCAGCTTGCATTTCCGTACAGCGGACCCACAGGCACAGTCCTCTGCTTTGTCCAGCCAGACAGCGAGAGCCCAAACAATGTGTAAGAGTCAGCACCAGTAACCAGTGAAAGGAAGTGATGTATTGGACACCCAGTTAGAAACAATGTGGTGTGTTTTACCTGGAGGTGAATACTTTCATCTAATCAACATTCAGGGGACAAAGACACCTGTGACATTCTCAAGCCTGCTTGTTTGTATGAAATTGTATCTGCAAACACTGACATACCATGTGTAAGGACTAAAGATGAATGAAATGAAGCATTTGATTCAACACAAATCAGCCAATTTCCGTTTATCCCAAAAATATTTCGATCCGGTTTTTCCTTTTCTTTTCTTGGAGGAAAAAGTGTTTGCTTTGTTGTTTTTTTCTGTAAGATTTTTTTCTGACTTATAATGTGATTGTGGATTTAAAAGCAGAAACGGGGTTATCATAATGACTGACAATGCTTAGACACATTGGAATATTACGCACCACCTCCTCATCTTCCACAAATCTGCTCCTGACTTTGGATGGGATTTACAGCTCGTTCTGATATATGCTGATTATGACTAAGTGGGAGTCTAGGTTCAGGGTGTATTTTTAACTCACTGAGCACGAAACAAGGGGGCCCTCTACATTCATTATAGGAGTCTACCATGGTGTCTGCGTTGACACTGAGAGGCTTAGGGAGCCTCAAAAACTCTGCTTAAGGCACACTCTTGGTGTAGAGACTACAATCTGCCTGACATGTGTGACTCCTGAGGCAAGCATGTTGCTAAATGAGTAGAGACAGGGAGGATGGCATGACCCACTTCTATAAGGGCTACACTGCTTCCTTCATACTATTCCCACAGGTAAACCCCTGTGTTGCGCTGAACATTAAAAAATGCGCCGGTCAAAAGCTTAAATAGCCCCATAACCGGAAAACTGGGAGGCTTGGAGAAAGGAGACTACGAAAGCATATCTAGTAGGTCAGGTGAATGTTGCCCATTTCTACGAAAAAGGGCATTCAAGACTATTTTCGGTGAGACGTTATACTTTGAAATCACAGCAACCCTCCTTGTAATGTCATCCGTGTACATAATGGCACCGTGTTGCAACTAATAGAGGCTCTATATCATCTGCTTTAAGGGACAGAAGGGGCAGCTTGTGGCTCTACCTAAAGCCCTTACCCGATCAATCTTTGCTATGTTTTTTTTTCGGAGGGGTAACTGATGAAGAAAAGTGGCGTCTGATCAGGTGAATCCACCCTGGACGTTCAGGTGCTTGCTACCCGGTGGATGGGTCACGGAGGAGCGAAGCGGCATAAGGAAAAAAAAAAGGAAGAAATAAATAACAAAAGCGAGCATTTTTCCACATGAAGCGCGGTACGTGGACTGGCGTAGCCCTCTTTTTTGTCAGAGAAATCACTCACGGATCAAGACGTGGGTTGTTTGAATGACTCAAACAAGTGTCCCTTTAGACCCGGGTAAATCAATTAAAGTCGAAATAAGCAGATGGGGACTGCTGCCTCACTCCGTCCGTTTTCCGCAAACGGACGCGCATTGCATCCACGCACTGATTCGTGGAACTCATTCTGACACTTGGTTATTTTCTTTTGCTTTGAAAAACTGAATTAAATCCCCCGAAGGTAGGGACACCCAGGGTTGGATGCCCCCCTCCCCCGTATGTCAACGACGAGGACGGGGCGTCACTCTCCCCCCACTCCCACTCACCTTTCACACGCTGCGGGACAGCGGCGCTCAGACACAGGGCAGCGATGGAGAGCAGCAGCGGTCCCATCCTTCCGCGGGAAACAGCTCCGACTAACCAAGGTTACGAAGATGCGTTTGGGCACGGGGGGAGGGATTTTTTTTTTATAAAAGAATAAATAAACGAACGACGAGAACCAAAAGTTGTTCCTTCTTCGCTCTTGTGATGCAGCGCAGAAGAACCCAGGGTTTTTATACGTCCGCTTCGATAAAGTCCTCTGCCGTGATGAAGTCGGCAGAGAGGAACACTCGCCACCTCGATTGTTTCTGGCAGGAGCAAGTGGAGTGAGAGTGTCGGGTCGCCCTCTGCAGCTGCCTGGCCCGCTCCTACCGCAGTGGGGAGATGTGGTAGTGGGAGCGATGTGTTCGCTCAAAGCGCCCGGACGACTGTCAAGCGCATCGAGACGCGTGATACTTCCGGTACGGCCTTTCAAAATAAAAGAAATCGCGTGTGCACCCGTGTCTACTTTCTATCTACTTTCTTATTACACAACTTCGATTTTTAAATTTGTAAATAATATCGTCGAATAACTGATACTGTTTTTTTTTCATGTAACGGTTCTCTTTTAATTATTTTTTTTTTTGTTCATCTCCAAAGTTAAAACTCGGAAGGAATTTGGAGAAAAAAAAACCCGGAAAAGTCGATTTCTACCGGAAGTCATTTTTGAAGCGGTTATTGAACCATTTAACGGTACGACGTCACAAAGCCTGCCAAATCCCAGATCATAATACTCAGGACTGACCCTAATAAAACTCGCGTGCACGAGCACACGCACGCCACGCCGGGGGAATTAGTGGGGCACCGTCAGATTAGATGGCTTAGTCTTTTTATCCGAAAAAAAAACAAAGGGGAAAAACGCTCAGTTTATAGTTAACATTTTGAAAATATGTCTGAATCAACTAAAGCTGATTTGATACCATGAATTACATTGCATGCATGGACGAGGCCTGACTGTTCTGGCTGGGCCTTAAGGATTGCTTTGTTTCTCGGATATGAGAATGAACAGGTGCTTCCTGTAACCATGTTTAAAAGTTGAAGGTACTTCATCTCAGGTCCCTAACATTGTTCACAGTCTTGTGTGACAAGTGCGCTCCTTAACTCGCTCAAGGTCTCCCTTTATGTTTCGATAATGTTTTGCCAGTCAAACAACTTACAGCATTTTCGGAAGCAGAACTGAACCCCAGGTGACAAAAAAAATCAGGATATTTATATCTCACTTGCACCTTTAGTTTGTAGGAGTTTCAAGTAAAGAAACATTTGTCCTTCAAACATTTGTCCTGTCTTACAGAGAGTGATATGTACAATGAACCTTTTAAATTGTTACTTATCCTAGAGAGCATTGATAGATTTTTAGCTCTTCTCTATCCTATGGTGACCTCAAATTCTATTTTCAAACTGAAAGATGAATTGACTATGAAATAACATTTGCCAATTCAAACACATTAATTCATACCAAACATTTAAATCTCAGTTGCTTATTCTTGACCTTAACCTATGAAAACGTCAAATTCATAAGTTTCCTTATTAATTACTAACATCGGTTACAGTTTAGGATCATTTCATCATTTCTCCTTTATAACTGTGGGTACTCTTTCAGTGCTGTGTTTGTTTACAGTCTTTTTATGGCTTTGTCTCCCTCATATTTGTCTCTAGTTTATGGTTTCCTATTCTTGAGTGATAAAAACTGTCAACGCTGCCACTTCAATGAGACAAACGTCAAGTGCTTAAAGAGTTGATAAATACCTTCATAAAGCCATTTATTTGCCTCTGTGGTTGCTTTGTTTTAGCTGATCATATCTTAAAGGGATCTGGAGTGTAATGATCTTGCATTGCGATACAAGGTCCAGAGGTAATAGTGAGGTGCCAAAGAGCCAATAGTTTGCAAACAAGGAGCTCTTGCATGACTCAGTGTACCAAACCCTTCTGGGCCACTTCACATTGGGGAGGTAGTCTAGTCCAAGGACCAGCACAAAGCAGATCTATAAGTCAACATTAACTGTAACCCCTCTAGATACCAGGGAAAATAAAGAACCAGAGGTGTCACCCTCCATAATTTTCTTCCTGCAACTCTGTCTTCCAGGAATATGAATAGTGGGCAGCAGCTGGGGAAACCAAATCTCATTCTTACACGTCTTTTCTAAAGAAACTCTCTCCAGTAGACACAATTTTGAAGAAACTCCTGACTGTTACTCTACGAGGTGTACACTGCAGCCTTTCGGCCAGGACTGAAACTCCAAGGGCTGCTTTCATCCCCTTGAAGCACAGAACATACCCAGCTATAAAGAGGCAAATTCTCACGGAATGACGCAGAGCGTGGAGCCAGCACTGAGCCGTGAACATTAAAAAGAGAATAAAAGGATTTGACCTCATAGTCCTGACTCCAAGACATAGCAATGGACATCATGCACTACCAGATAAATAAAAAGAGACAAAAGTTGAAAATCACCTTGCCTTGTTAGCCATCTGCTACAAAAATGTGGTAGGTAACATCACAGATCATAAAAGACTAAAACCAGAGTGTAGGGTTTAACAGTATATAGTAAGTGAGCAGTGGAGTGTGATAACTATTGTCAGTGACAATCAGTAATTGTTTACTAACTTTATTTTTGAATGCTGTTTTTTTGAATCTTTATTTTTGAATGTTTATTTTGAATTTTGAATGTCAGACAGTTTCTTGTGGACATAATTATCCCTCTTTTTTTAAACCAGTTACCTTTTACCACTCTCCAAATAAAGGCTTATTAAACAAGGAGTAGAAAATTTCAATCTTATACAACTAGCCCCATTTCCCGGACCACATATGTTCAGTAATGCACTTATGTGCCTGTTAATGCACATAAAGGATATTCTTTCTGGTAGTCACTTTACCAACTGACATGAACACAACAAATCACATACATGTACATAGTCACAGTTGTTAGTCAACAAATCATTTCAAAAGTGCATACTGGTCTTGACAGGTTTATGTGGATGGATGCCGATTTCTTTGATCCTGTGAAACAGTTAAAATGTATCAGCCTCTTTTCACCATTTAAAAAGCTGATCAACTGTGCTAGTATTGATTGTTCTGTTGATTACTTTTTAATCATTTGATACTTTAATACAAGGGTTATTTGCTCATTTGCAGTATAGAAAAAATGAAATGAATTATCTATGATTGAATGGTACAGTTGTTAATTCCACTCAGTTTTAGGGTTCTGCCGTTGAACTGATTCAATATACATGAATACATTAAATCACATTCATTGAAATAATGAAAAAAGGTACATTTATATAAATGGAAGAAAAATTCATCCAGCTGTGGAACTTTTATCAAAGCCCCACAGCTAGCAGTGTGTTTCTCAAGAGTGGTTACATTACAATTCAACAATTTAAACATAGCATGCATTACCAAACACTTAGGATTCAAAATGTCATTCGTCTTGATGTTCTATTGAAAGCGTGCACAGCGGTTCCTGCATCACAACAACCAGGCCCATGTTAGCATCATGGCTGGATGAGATGAAAGAAAGACTGTGCTATTCAAGATGAGACATAGAGCTAATGCCAAGATAAATAAAATGATCTTGATACAGTGTTGACAGAGACACAGGGAGCTCGGCTAAACAATGGACAATCACATGTATAATCTAAACCGAACTGTAGCTGCACTGTATTACTTGCATTTGATGGCCTTGGCTCTACTGCTCAACTGCAGCAGTCTTTTTTGACTGCTCAGTTGTGATCTTCAGCTATTTTAAAAAAGTAGTTTTTGTTTTACACTTTCACATTATAGTAGAAAAATGTTTTATTGCCTTTCAAAAGGCAAGCTACCTCATTTTAACAAGATGATGGCAGTGATGAAGAATAACTGACATTTTGTCATCACCCTTTTTTTTGTAATTGTACTACAGACTATTTATCCATTGCTTGGTGTCATCATTTATTAGTAACACACAATCCATAATTTTTAATCATCCTAAGTTTTAGGGATGAAAAAATGTAGAACCTATCTGTCACAAGGTATCAGGGTCAAAACCATATTGATTTTCTCTATATATATAATGTTTTTTCATTTTACTTTAATTCAAAACTGATCAAAATGCCTCTTAACCCCTGTATTTGGAAGGAAGTAGCCGTTGCGACTTAAAAATCATAACCACGACAATTATCATTTATTTATACTGATTAGTACTGATGTGCAAGTAATATAAATGTATATAGAAAGTGTTCCTATTTTACATCATTCATTGAACAGTCCTGAATTTAACGAGGCTTTAAATCTCAAACCTTAATCCGTTGTTAAAATCTGCTTGAGCCACTGCTTAGTCCACCTGCTATAGCCACTCATCCATTCAGCAGACATGAGTTGGCTGAAACAGTGACCCACTAAACTGCTGTATTTATCAGCAAAAGACACTTATTTTCATTGTACGATTAATCGGGACAGCGGTGACTCAACACTGTTAAGTATTCATGGATTATTTAATGACACTCAGGGTTGAATGTTCTGACAGTTAAACTTTGATCATTTCAAATGTATGCACCAATTAACCCCTGTTGGCCACTGTCATGAAGGTTCTAATCAAGCTTAATTTTACATTTAGATTGTTTGAATATTTACCATTCTGTTACCAGGTGAATCCAGCATTTTGTGGTCAGGGGAAGGAACAGCAAATCAAGACAGCAGAGACTTATTTAGATTAAATATGATTTTGAACTGCACTATGATGAACCACAGGCGTTGTTGCTACAATGTTGTTTGACAACAACAGCAATCTGGTAGTACAAGGACTCACACAAGATTTCAGCCTGATCTTATTGTCAGCTGGCAAACTCTTTAGGTCACCAGCTGGTCATTAGGGCCATCTCATTTGGGGGGACACTATTCATCCCTCTGAGATTCATTTTAATCTTCTCAGAGGTATAAGAGCAAAGCTTAGACTTTAAGATGACATCATCACCCACCCGTCTATGGTTATCAGCCTGACCTTGAGGTGTTTCCAAGCTCTTCACCATGAATCATGAATTATATCAGGTGTCCTATGCTTTAATATGATACGTATAACTTTTTGCACCTCAGGGCTTATCAGGACTAATAAATCATCCCTTGAGACTAAAAATAGTCTCCTATTATTTTAATGCGATAGCATCCCCTTGTTCTAGAATAACAGCATTCATTTGTTTCATTGGAAGAAGATCATGAGTAAACTCTTTTGCCTATAAAAAACAAAAAAAAAATGACATAGATATCACTAATAAGAACGATTTGCAAAAAGGAAAGAACAACTGTGTCTAGAAACTTTTAAGTGAGATTGGTTTCAATTGAAGATATCGAATAAACTCAGATATCAAGAGGCTTTAATGATTAATTGACATAGATTAGAGGAAACCACGGTTCAAATAATACATTAAAAAAAGAACAACTGTGTATTTATATTAAATGAACAGCAAAAGTTAATGACGTATATTTTTCTACTTATTTATACTCACATATGTGTGTGTGTATATATATACATATATATATAAATATACAGAGAAACAAAAAAGCAGTCCCTCGATACTTTCACTAAGGTTTGCTGATCACCGAGCACAAGCTCTTTGACCCCCTCTCTGCCTTCCCTACCAGCTTACACACTGAATACTGAATATATCCCATACAACTGTATACAGTAACTCAACACAACCATCTCTAAATCTCAGCACCACCAGTCACTCGATGAAGTCAACTCTTATCGTCTCATTTGCCCTTGCATCCCTCGCAGAACTCAGACCACTGAGCTCCTTAGCTAACATCCATCCTCATTTAGGCCGTGGGGACCCATTTAGGATGAGCAGTGGGCTGGAAAACACAATGACCTTCTCATTTTTGACTCATTTATTGCTGTTTTTTATTTCAACCACTAAAGTCAGGTCCCATGTTTTTATTTCTTGTAAAAGTTACACAGTTGAAACGGAAGCCTCTACTCTCTATTCCGCAAGTAAGACACACCTTGAAGGAAAAAAAAATCCCTTCATAAAAGTGGAGGACACGGAGGAAATACCAAACTGAGACTTAATGGGTCAAGAATCTATGAATTCAGACTGAGGATGTACCATTAGCGCAAGCCGTTATTATCTCTAACGCCATCAGCATTTTCATAGACAGGTTTTTTTAATGAGATTAACCTCTTTCAAAACAGTGGATAAAGGGATAACCACATTTTCTTCATTTCCTGTCTATGTTTCTATCAGTATGCTTCAGCTCCTTATTCCTCCCTGTCTCACAGGAGGAGAGGAGGTTTTTCATATCCACTCACTCCCCCTCTCATCTCCCATGTCTCTAGGTTGTGGTGCTCTCCTTCCCAATCAGACTGCTGGAGTCGTGTTCAAGGCCCCCCACTCCCTCTCCACACTCGCCAAAAAGACAGTCTAACAAAGGCCTAAGGCACAGGGAGACAGACACACAGAAAAAGAAGAGTGGTAGTGATGGGGGTGTAGAAGTGGGGAGAGGCAGGGAGATACAAAAGGAGATGGATGAAGAAAAAGAGTCAGAGTGAGAGAGGGCCAGATTTAGACAGTGAGGGAAGCAAGAAACACTAAATTAGACACTCTTGGAGAAAAAAAAAACAGTGAATTAATTCCAAAGAGAATATTGCATTGTATCATCTTTTTAGTTCCTCACTCAGCATTGGGACAAGGAGCAGAGTTATAGTCCCCTACCAGGTTTCTCTATTTCTCTCTTCCCTCATCTGTTAGTCCCAGGCCGTTGATTTCACTGGTATCAGCTCACAAGTTCCCTCACTTTGTCCCCCCTTTTACTATTATAATAATACATCTTCTGCAGCAACGACACTCAATGTGAACATTTCAAACTCAAACTGTCAGTATAGCTATTCAATGCCAGATTGGAAAGTTTAGAGACAAATGCCTTCACGCAGTGTATAATTAAAATGCTCATTTTCATATCAGTCATCCAATGTATTATGATTATGATTATGATGATTATTACTACTACATTGTCTCTCTGTCATTCACATTTTTCTTTCAATGTGAATGGATCATGATTACATCCACCGTGTAACCATGAAAACAAAGTTGTGGCACTAAGATCCTCTTTTAACCTGCTTCCCCTTGCAGTGAATTCTCGGGAACACTGTATGTGGCGCAACCCAAAACCACATCCGAAATCATAATAGTTGTTTTGGTGTGATGAGTAGATGCTTCACTGAAGTTCAAAAGCATGTTGTGTCTTAATGCTAAAAGATTAATAGCATTCCCAAGTTCTTTTGTATTAATGATATTCACACCAACACTATTTTGATACTGTTTAACCATAATCCTGATAAGACACAAATACTTTCCTCCATTTCTGATGTTGCTTGTTTTTTTGTTTTTTTTTAGAAAATTGCATTTCGAGACAATAAGTCAAATATCATGTACAGAATTAGATAAATACCATGTGTATACACCAAACAAAGAAGATATGATGGCATTTAGGGCTTAATTTCATGATGTGCTTTACAAAGCGACTTTTTCACTTAAGAATGTATTTTAGTTTATAGAAATTCCCCCGTTACTCCCACCCAGTAAATTAAACCTATTTCACTCTGAAAATGAACAAATATTTTCACCAGTTGAGGCTTAGGGCTTGGATATGATTTATAGAAAAGTCCCAAAATACTTTGTTATAGACTAAGTTTCAAAGCTTGTGTAAGCCCCCACTGCAATCACAACACATGTAATTCCAGCTGTTGCTGCTTTGTTGTTACAAGGCTGAGTTAGCTCTTCCTCTGACATCTGGAACTGTTTCACTGTGCCGTGATACCACACCGTAAAATGAGAATGACTTGCAAGGAATATCTGTCTTCGAAAAACATCAATATACTATTTTCCACCATGAGCCAGCAGGGATTTACAAAGTAACAATGTGGGGAATCTTACCAATCCTTCTCCTCTACAACCCTTTTCATCAATAGGTGATTTTCTACTTGAAAAATATTTCCTATCAGGACCCCTTCATTTATTTATTTCTATTTTTTTTTACTTTTGAAGAAAATTGATGAAATCTCCAGGATATTTTTTCCAGACAAATGGCAAAATTAAAAAAAAATCACCACAATATAAATCATCAGCAGGTTGTTATATACTATCGGTAGGGGGGTTTAGAGTTACCAATGTTCCATTGTTTTCCTCAGTAATTTTTCCTTTGTTGCATTTGCAAATTTATTTTTAGATCAAGGCTGTAAAAAATTGTCGCGTTGGTTCAAGTTGCCTTTGGAACCGAACATGGTTCAATTCCTGTGCTTCTCCTATCCGGTCAAAATGTTGTTGAGCAAGACACTGAACCCCTGGCACCAAACACTGAAGCTAAGCTGCTCCTTAGCTGCCTTCTGCTCATGGTTCATCCATGATGGATTAAATGCAGTAATCAAATTTCAGTGATGTTGTGCTGTATGTATAACTGAATGTGACAATAAAGGTACCACTTCTTGATTTGTTAATAAATGCAGCCTCAGGGCGGCACTGGCCGCTGTCTCCCCGAGCCAGCCTCAGGGGTACTATACGATAGAAGACTATCGGACAGAATGAAAGGACAGGTGTGCAAGAAAGTGGTGAGACCAGCAATGCTGTTTGGACCAGAAACAGTTACAATCACTAAAATACAGGAGGCAGAGCTGGAGGTTGCAGAGATGTAGATGTTGAGGTTCTCTTTAAAAGTGGCCATAGGATAGGATGGATAGGATCAGGAAGGAGTCTATCAGAGGAACAGCACATGTTAGATGTTTTGGAGAGAAAGTCAGAGAAGCGAGAGTGAGATGGTTCGGTCATGTACAAAGGAGGGATAGAGAATATATTGGTAGATGGATGCTGGAATTGGAGCTGCCAGGCAAGAGGTCTCGAGGAAGACCAAAGAGAAGCTTTATGGACGTAGTGAGAGAAAATATGAAGGTAGTTGGTGTGAGAGAGGAGGATACAGAGATTAGGTTTAGATGGAGAAAGTTGATTCGCTGTGGCGACCCCTGAAGGGAAAAGCCGAAAGGAGAAGACTTCTTATTTTTTAAGTGTAATTACTTAAAAGGCATGTTTAACTTCAACTGCGGTTGAAACCGGAGAAAACCCACACAGACACGGGGAGAACATGCCAACTCCACACAGAAAGGTCCCCTCGGAAAAATCGAACCAGGATCCTTCTGGCCGATCTGGTAACCACTGCGCTACGGTGCATATTATTCCAGCAGTGCAGTAACTTTAGTTTGAAGTTTAATTTTAGACAAGAAGCAGCAACAAGTATTTCTTGATTGCTTTTTAATATATCCCACGTCCTAATGAGTCTTTAAATCAGATAAACCTAGAAGCATTAAGAGAAAATTATGACTGCCTAAGGCTCTGCAGATATTTGAGGTAAAATATACATCTGAATGGTGCAGCCACATGCATGACTCACTTTGAAGAAAAGTTTTGAGCAATAATATCAATTAAGAGAGTAATTGGTCTCAATGGCATTT
This sequence comes from Fistularia commersonii, assembly GCF_037954325.1. Lineage (NCBI taxonomy): Eukaryota > Metazoa > Chordata > Actinopteri > Syngnathiformes > Fistulariidae > Fistularia > Fistularia commersonii. The sequence continues at coordinate 8,268,362 of NC_141309.1, forward strand.
GCTGGAAAATACATTGTATCAATGAAAGCTAGACAAGACACTTCTGTGCAAGCACATGGAGCAGCTTCTGATGCTACTCAAGGCCTATATTTCATTTGAATCACATATTTATTGAGAGCTGCAGGGAATTAAATTGTTCAACTCCGCAGATAAAAGTCATTTGGGAGTAACTTTAATGGGTTTATTTTTGCAATTGTTTATTGTTAACAAGCAGTTTGCAATATTACCTTGTATTCGGTGTCATAAAATTGCTTGAAGACAAGTGAACATTTTGTTTCACAGCACTCTTTGGAGTATTATTGGAGTCTATATGTTATATATTGGAGTATATATATATAGTAGATTGGACTAAATACTGCTCATGGAAAAAACAACAGTCATTCTACAGTAATAGATGCACACATATACACAATATGAATAACGTGACTAGTCATATAGTAATTCATATTATTCTTTTAACTTGCACCCAGAGTAAGAATATCATTTTTTCATTTACTGTCTACTTTGTGGGCATTCATAAGGGAAATATTCCCCGTAGAGTGTGTCATATGTATCTAGGGGGAACAGAAGTTGATATTCCACAAGTCTCCAAAGATAAACACCATGAAAAAATATGTATACGAAAATAATTAATCAATAAGTTAATTAATTAATGTCTCTTCATTATTTTAATGGGTCTTTTCTGTCAAGATGGCAGAATACTAATTTGAATATACAAACTACCATTATACACAAACAATCAACTTTTGTTTGTGTTCTTAGTGGACATAAGTGAAGAGTTTACCAGTGCACTGAGGTCTTTCAATTTTGATCATTGTTGGAAACTATTATGATATAATATTGTATTATGATACAAAATGAAACATCAATTTTGATCATTGTTGGAAACTATTATGATATGATATTGTATTATGATACGAAATGAAACAAGACAGGACTACAGGAGAGGAAGACATCCTCTATGATTACAACTAATCTTTTCCCTTTTTTTTCCTCTCTTTTGTAGATGTACTTTTCTCATCTGACATGGAGTTTGTAAAGGGTTTTAAAGCTGGTTTCTAAAACCCAAAAGCATGACTGCAAACTAGTGGGAGTTTCATGTGTGGTTGCCTTAATTTGCATAATGCAGACATATGGATCTCTGGGGAATGATGAAAGAGGCTGTTGAAATGTAAGTGTTACCAAAAAAATGTTAATTTTCAATGTTAATATTTTTTTTCATTAAAGCCCCATTGGATAAAATGTGCTGCTTTTCATTATCCTGAAATGATTTATTTGACTATTTTTCTTTGCTTCTCTTTTTTTGGGAGTTGAAAGATGTCTGGGACCTTGATTTTTTTAATATAAAAACCAAGCAAAAAAACTGATCAAAACTGGTCAAAATGTCTGGGATTGGTTTGAAGTATATGATATTTTGTATATTCAACTGAAAGTATAACTACATATTCAATTGCCAGGGAACACTCATAAAACCTGTTTTTTTTTGTTTGCTTTTATTTTAGTTTTTTCCCCAGTCGGCAGAATAGTGATAAATCTTGTGCCAAGGCTCATGCAGTTGCTCTGAGGGTGGGGAAGAGGTAGATTAAACACAGAAACAAGATCTGACACTTCACGTCAAGTTTCCAGAATTAGAAATCAATTATAGTATTGCTGTGTTTACAATATACACTCCCCTGTTTACTTGAATCACTGGAGAACAAGTTTGCAATGAAGGCATGTTGCAGACTATGTTATACAGTGGATTTAATAAATTGTTTAATGTGATACAATAAAAGCTGTGATGACAACCATCTTGTGAGAAACAGTTAAGTAAAAGAATCTTGCCTTTAACACAGACAAACACCTGTATTATTTAAAAATCCAATACCTTTGTTATAGTTAGTTTGTCTTACTATAACAAAGACACATGTCTTTGACTGGAACTGATTAAAGATGAAGCCCCAGAGATCTGCATTCATTGCAGGATACCTTTTTCTAAAGGTAGGTTATCAAAAAGACCAGGGCTGTTTGCCTTTTCTTGTGAGTTAACAGCTATAAGCACTGGAAAATAAAATGTTCTGGCATTTTGCAGTACACAGATTCATGTATACAGACAGCAAGAATGTAGATGATGAGGATTAATCTCATAATCAGCACTGAAGGCCATTGCAGAGAACTATCAAACAATCAATAGGTTAAACAGAGCCAAGGGTAGCCATTTATATGACAATTCCATTGGCTCTTGGGCTGCAATGTATTGACAGGTGCTGAATTGCTTTTTCCTATGGATTTTCCCGCAATCAAATAGTCCAAATAGTCTGTAGATGAACACTGTGAAAAAACAGCTGTCAGAACATGTTAGTGCCCATCTACATACAGCCAGGCATTCAAAAATAATACTTTAGTACCCTACCACAGTATGTACATAATTCAAAGGTTTTTCAGTGGATTGTGTTGGCTGTGTTTACATCAGGCAATGAGGAACTCCCAGCAAGGCAAAGGAGGATTTTCCCTTTTCTTACAAAGTGGTCCACTTGACATTTCCATTCCAATTCTGGAAACCATCTTTGAGCAGGCTAATCCTTCCAAAAATGGATTCTTTTAAGCCTTGGAGATCCGGAGGAAGTGTGGTAAGTGTGGACACAAAAAGGTAATTAGACTGACGTACGTGGAAGTGAAGGTGACAGTATATAGTCTGCCTCTCCCGCAGGAGGTTCAAGCTTTTGAAGGAATTAAAAAACTGTCTCAAAAATGAGAAATATCAATTTATTCTGATCAATGGTTAGGATTAATCATCACAAATAAATGTCATATTACACAAAAATCCACCTTTTCCCTTTGCGTCTACTTAATAATATTGGACCCCAAATAAACAAACAGATGAATGACTGAAATATTTATGTAGCTATTGAAATTAACAGAGCCAGTGAATTACAGACACATCTTTATGCTGTGGAAGATTATTTTACAAGACCACACACATTAACTGTAAAGCAGATCCATCAGTGTTGCAGAACCTGAGCAACTACAGGGTCTCCCCTGAGTCCCCAAAAGCACCACCCACGTTTGTCTCCATAGAAACGATGAATCTCAAGAGGCATGTATGCGATAAACAGGCAAACAAATGCACATCTCAAGTTTTGCCCTGCCTCTCAACCACAGTTAATTACACACTTGTGGGTTGCACAATTTCTCCATATGGTGGGTATTTACCCTCATTTACATATTTCATACGAAAACTTGTCACCCTTATAAAAATTCACACACATTCGCACAGCCACACATAGTAAAGTTGTGTCTTTGCAATTTTGGATTTAGGTCACAAAAACAACAACACACTTTGTTGAATTTGGGTGTGCAATTTAATATTGCATTTACCATTCAATGATTCATTATCAAGATTCATGGATACAAACCATCATAATTTCTTGTCTGGTATAACTTCCTATGTCAGCACACATTTCCATGGCAATGTGATAACCAAATAAGACACATTAAAACATAAACTGATCACTAAAACTTCATTATTTCTCCCTCTAAAAAGGATCTGTCTGGTAACTACTGTAATGTGTAGTAATGAGAGAATGAGAATGAGAACAACTGTATTTATCCCGAAGGAAATTGTTGCGCCAGAGTTTCAAGCAAAAACATAACAGTAATATAAATAGTAGGAAGGAGGACGAATAAGAAATACAATGCACCTACTCTTTATAATTTTGTATTCTTAATTCTACTCATAAATAAGTCCCAAAATAAGATATGGTCAACCATTCTGTTAAAGTCTTTGACATGAGTTTGTCCAAGAGTTTGTCGCAAGGTACAATGGCTAAATATATTACCAACATGATTTAAGATTGAGAGGTCTAATGGTGAGAGAAGCAAAGGTCCCAGGTTCACATTTCACATAAATAATCCAACCTGTTCCAGCAGAACTACTCAATGGCAGCATATCCGACTCTGCTGGCGAGCTCCTAGATTTGAGTTTATATAACTGCATTAATATGATCAAGGTGTATTTTTAAATACTTCTCTTTGAATTCTCACTCAAAACATGGGGGTAAAAACCCCGCTGCTCACCACCACAGCACCACTGCTTTTCTTCATCCCAGCTGGATCCTGTGCCATTTTTGCTATACAAGCAACTGGAAATTAGTTTGTTGATTTGGGAAATATTCTGGGCATTGGTGGGAACAAGCAACAATATTTTAGAATTGTAATATCAGAATTTAATTATCACCTGTAAAGAACTGGAAAACATTTAGACGGTAGCTTCTCACATCTAGCCAACTAGTTTTTGGATGTTTGGTTGAAGTGTTAGCTGTTCCGTGTATATTCTTGTTTCTGTGAAAAACCAGTAGATACCTGAGCATCTCTGCAAATAAAGTTCCTTCCTCTCCTGCCGCTTATCCTGAAGTTCCTCTTTTTTTCACTTTTAAGAAATTGTTTTTGCATTTTTTGCTGACTTGACTTAATGGTCTATGGCTGTCATATTTTGTTAAGTTAGCAAAACACTTTTAGGCAAACTGTTGACTTGACGCGGCCCCAAAAAAAATGCATACCAACTAGGAACGTTGGATATAAAATGATTAAATACCAGGTCTGCATATAGCTACAGAGGCAAGGCAAAGTAAGAGAAAGTCCCTGCCATTCAAGTTAGAATTATTGGTAAAATTAAGCCACAGTCATCTAAACCCTGGCCTCGCTGGGGTTAAGTTGTAGTAAAATCAGTAATTATTTTATTACAATGGTTCAAGAAATTGCATTTTTAACAACTGAAAAGTTTCCACATCTTTTGTCACAGAGTTTTTGCTTGAGAAAAAAAAACATATTGCCTATATAGAATGAGATTACACTTTTGCATCGCCAAAAACTAAGGAAATTCCAGAGCCATAGGCAAGACATAGGCAATAATTATCATGACCATACATATTGCTAGGATGGGCTCCTGAATGTGTTAGTTCTATGCATTAACCATTCAAGGATAACTATTCAGGATCAGTGACTTGAAACAAACCTTAGTGTATAAAGTCAACAGTGAAGACTGTACATGTTTGGATACCTCGATTGTTTATGCATCAGGTGCTGCTAGTGTTCATGATCAAACTTTGGGGAGAAACACAAATTTAGTTTTGTCAGAGGTAGTGTTGAAATATATATTCAAATACATATGGATACAACACTTTTTGCATGCAGTAAATGAAGATGCATGAGTAACCCTGACTACAAAATAAGGCCTGTTTACTTTGTGAAGTTCAGCATTGGATGAGTTGTGTTTCTTATTCCCTGAGGAAAACAGGACTTTAGAAAACATATTGTTACTTTAATAAATACTATATTAGTACTTTACATAACAGAAATCACATATTGAAATCACAGGGGGATAGAATAGCATTTTGGTGAGAAAATTTCGAGGAATGAATGATTGGCCATTTTCATCTCTTCTTTGCCATTACATTATATGGTCATGCATCTGTTTCAATTCATGTCTACCACTGCTGCTGACAGGAAAGTCTGCATATACTGTCACAAGGAGACTCATCAAGGGAATGAAGTGGCACTCAGTCACAAGTGCCTCTACAAACCATGAGATTTGATGTTTTCCTGCCCACTTCATCTTCAGGATGAGTAGGTCGATTTCAGGGGATGAATGTGTAATGCCTGAGATATCCAGCCCCCATTTTTCAGATATAGTTTGATAAGTTACTACCTTTGCTCTAATTCACAGGTGCCCTTTGTGTTGCCTGCCACCATGTCTGAAAATGAGTTGTTGTCTGGATCAAACACCAGATGCTGCATAACGAGAGACAGAAACTATTTGGGTGATGAAAACAGACAGTATAGTATCATTCATACTCATAAATTTGTGAATGTAAAAATAATTTGTATGGCAATGCCACTGAAACTCAACAATGCAGCTAACCAAATGGATCTGATAAATGATCAAGATGAAACAATTTTGAAGCCAAGCAGAAATAATTGTTACTTTTAACATCTCAGATACAGAATATAGAAATAAACAAAATTAAACTCAGAACTGTGCTTCTTCTTTCTTTGGTTTTCCTCTACATACATGTAATAAGGCTTCTACACCAGCATTCAGGAGGTGCTGTTAGGAGCACCTCGATAAATATAGATTTGGCACAGTCATATTGTGAACATATCATTCCATGTTTTTAGATTTCATTGCAAGAAAAATGCATCAAAAAGGACAGCTTGGTTATCAGCGCATCTTGCCCCAAGTCTTATTCATTGCACATGCTTCAGGCGTGAAAAATCCTGATCTAAAACTTCCTTAGGGAATTTCATACTTTGAGTCAAGACTATAACAGTGGAATCTCAGTGGCAAATGTAAGGTATTTTGAAACTTAAACTAATTAAAGATCTAAACCAATGTGTGATTGGGAAATGAAATAAGTAACAGTTACTACCACACAAACACTTATCAATATGGGAGGGAAATTAATTATAATGATGCAACGACTTCCTTCAATTTCAGTTTAATTTAAATAGACAGAAAGGGAAAGTGTTTTAGAAAACTGTGAACAATTAATGCTTGATATCACAACTCTCATTTTCGCATTTCATGATGAACAGAAACGAAAAGATCTGTTTTGATCACTATTTCGCTAAAAGAATTAGTTGGATGACATCTTCTATTTATTAATATATTTATTTGATCAAATTGTGATATCTGTTGAACCATGTCGGACATTGATCTGAAATCCCTGAGCCTGGGGATGGTTTATGATGCAAGTCAATATTTTTGAAGAACCAAGGTACACATACATCCATATATACCTTGCATATGTATGTGTTTGCATTTGCTGACAACATTGTGGGGGAAGGTGTGATATGAGGGAATACTGTGCACGTCCAAGAGAAATACAGTCCCTACTCTGCATAAGTGCTCAATGGATACTTGCATTACAATTCACTTTGGGAGCATGACTAACACTGATCCTGCTGTAGTCAGGAGGGCTGAGCACATATGAACATGGCATATGGTTTAGCTCTGCTGGGGTTTGGAGGATTACTTGAATTCTCTGTAAATGATAGGCTGACTGTGAATGAAAAGTGACTTTGCACCTATGGCTTGAGCTGTAGTTGATAGTTAGAGAAGCTTTTTATGTATACCTTGGATTTTGAAGACCATATTCACAGTGACAGACATTACTGTCTTAAATTGTCAAAATAACTTCAAATTCCTTTTGCTGCACATTGATAGAACTCTCAGCCAAATAGAAGCAAGTCTCATATTTAGCTAAACCACAGTAACAACATAAGGAAAGCACTGGACTGCTCAAATACTATGTGTTGCAGATCATTATGGATCATTTATTATTCAAATAAAACATATCATCCCAATCTGAGCATAAAAAAAAACAACTAGGTGATGTGCAAGACTGGCTTTTTAATTTTATGTTCTAAATATGTGTATCTTAACGTCTGCAAATTTTTTTTCTTACATTCGGTTCCAAGACTTTTTCATAATGGAGGGATTCTTTGATAAACCAGGGGCTTGTGAACACTTTCTGTATATCATATAGTAAGGACAGATGCATAACTGAAATTGTTAAAATTTGTAGATAGATAAATAAATGGGGTGCAAACTATATTTCAACAAATAGCATTTTAGGAGGGTAGGAATCTGTATTTGGAAATCTTTAAGAATGTCGATGTTGTATTTCAGTGACCTTGATTTCATATACATTGTTGACAGATAAGTGCCAGTCTATAGGAATTGTATGGAAATGAAAACAAATTATGACATTGTCCATTTCATGGTTTTAGACCCTGGAGACAGAAACATTACATTGTGAATGGTCATGTATTTTTTGGCCGCACAATGCAGTTCTCATGTGTCTGAATGGGATCTTTTGTCTTTGTTGTCATTTCTACCTCCCATCCCACAGTTTCTCACCCGAGGGATGTCACGTGAACAACACAGGCTGTTGTGGTGGGAGCAGAGAGAATTGTTCCTTGTGCTGTGCTCCACATCGCTGTGTGACTGTGTGGTGTGTTCGCTGCTTACATCTGTGACCTGAAGAGTGAAACAAAGCATGAAAAAAGCAAATTTGTGTATCTCCTTTGCACTCTCTCTCCGTCAGAAAATTAAAATGTGTGTAATGTGTGAGTGCGCTCATGTCTGTATCTGTGGAGGTTCTCACAAAACTACTTGTTTTTCTCTGTAACCACATGACTTTGACACAAACCTATTGTTATTATCTCTCCTAGCAGATTATTTGAAACCAAAATAGCCACTTTGTGATTCTGTTTTTTTCTCAATGCTTTTGTTTGAAGACGCACAAAATCATGGTATTTGCTTGGGTTACCCTGCTAGGTAAATGAGGTTGGATGCGGTAATGTGCTAGTACAGTCTATATCAAAGTTATCAACAAAATCAAAATCAGAAAAGTGACTTCAATGTTTCCCAATTAAAAAAGACAACATATATATATACACACACTCAGCAGAGAGTGTGGAAAAGATGGAAAAGAGGTGAAGAGACAGGTTCAAGCAGGTTAGGAATGGGTGGAGAAAAGTGTTAAGAGTACTGTGCGATAGAAGACTATCAGCCAGAATGAAAGGAAAGGTGTACAAGACAGTGGTGAGACCAGCGATGCTGTATGGCCTAGAAACAGTTACAGTGAGGAAAAGACAGGAGGCAGAGCTGAAGGTCGCAGAGAAGAAGATGCTAAGGTTCTCTTTGGGAGTGACCAGGATGGATAGGATCAGGAAGGAGTCTATCAGAGGAACAGCTCATGTTAGATGTTTTGGAGAGAAGATCAGAGAAGCCAGACTGAGATGATTGGGTCATGAACAGAGGAAGGACATTGAATGTATTGGCAGACGGATGCTGGAATTGGAGCTGCCAGGCAGGAGGTCTCGAGGAAGACCAAAGAGAAGATTTATAGACGTAGTGAGAGAGGATATGGAGGTAGTTGAGAGAGGAGGATGCAGAGAATATGGTTAGATGGAGAAAGTTGATTCGCTGTGGCGACCCCTGAAGGGAAAAGCCGAAAGGATAAGAAGAAGAATGCCAAGTAGATGCTTATTCAACTAAATAGATCTGAGCACTTGCCAAAGAGATTTTAGTAACTAGGTTGCTCATATAGGATTAGAAAAAAGAAAAAATGTTTGCTCCCCAACATGATGATCGCCACCGTAAATAGTAAGACCAGTATTCTGAGGAACATGTTCTGAAACAGATGAGTTCAACTGCGGAAACTACTGTCTCTGTTTCTGCGACAACCCAATACTTCAAGTTGCTCCTGCTGGTGGGTATTAAATCACTGTCCTCTTAAAAGTCCATTGGGATTGGGGTATGTGAGTATTGTAGCTCATATTACGTGTGCTGCCTGACTGTAAACTATTATAGCAGGGTCATTTATTTTTATGTATGATATAAACCATTAACCTTCAGATGTAGGAACAATTTAACAGTATTCTTAAGAAGGCTGCCATGTCAATACCCACTATTGATTGAGGACATTTGCTTTTCTTTTTTCTTGGAGGTTTTTTATTAACAATGTCCTGTTATCTGAAAATGAAAACATTGCCCCTTGCAGACATATCAATATGTCCCTCCAAAAAAGCAGAATACAGTGTAATTCAGCACATCGAGTAAAGTCAAAATGCTGAGTCTCAGAAACCTGCTCTCTTCGCTGACTCCTTTTGCCTTTTCTGCTTACTCTCACATTTTATCTGCATGCAATATTTACTCAAGACACAGACCTTCACCATGCAGACAAGAACATGCTGGCCCCCGGCTCCTGATTTCTCAAACTCCTGTTGGATCTCTGCTTGATTAATATAGCTCATGGACAAGAAAAAAAATATCCATAAACTTGTCTTTCATGATAAATAGGAGCCATGTAAACAGGAGATGTGGGATATGCAAATGACTCCATCTTTGGTGTGCAACTAGGTCCCCAGTTTGATATCACATGGGAAGATTTGCCATGTCTTGGATACAGAAAAGAAGAAGGCTGATATGAAAGGGGTTCCTGGGGGTTTGTGCTCATGCAAGCATTTTACAGTAGAAATTAGTTCTCCAACTGATGCAGACAGTTATTCTATCAAAGGAGACTGCCAAATGATGCCCACGATTCTGATAATTAGATATTATGACTCAAACTGTGTTACATTTTGAGAGTTAATCTGTTTTATTTCTTCTGCAGGTTTTAGAATCTCAGTTCAAAGCTATTATTCACATTCAGTAGTTCCAGAAACTATGGATTTATTGGTCATAATTAGAACGTTAAGGGCTCCTTTCACTAAAGACTGACTGTAGAACGGTTGAGTGGGATTAGAAATAATAAAACAAAAAAATAATAAAAAAATAATGTTTGTTTTTATTAAGTTCACATGCATAAAAAAACAAGAACAAATCCACCCCTTGAAGATATTGAGGCTGTTACTTGCAAACATCAATGTCAGAAACATCCATTTTATTGATAGCGTATCTGCTCTGAACTAGATCACATCCACAAGAGATGGTGTCTAAATATGACTCCGAGGGACAGTGTCTCCCCTGAGAGATACAGCTTTTACCCTCTCAATTTATCTGCCGCTGGGATCATTTACAGTTACCAAAAGCGTTCTAGAAAAGTATATGGATATGTTGATCAATAAAGGCATATCCATAACAATGTCAAACAACCTAAAAATTGGTCCAAGTCTTAAGGTTATGAAAGTAAATGTATCTGGTGTCAAAAGCATTGAAGCAGTTATTATCATCAATCTCATCATCATCCTCATCCTCTTATTCTGCATAAAGCAAAAGCAGAATAAAGGATAAAACAGTAAAATGTCAGTTGGTCAAGATGAAACAAGTACGTGCTGGAAAATAAGTAGAGTTGATAAGACAGATGTGAAATATGATGCTGGGGAACATTTTGTGCATTGGTTCTGGAATATTTCAGTGTGTTTATATGAGGGAAATGTAATAATATCATTGGGGTTGTAGATTAATGTTTAGATTTATGACACAGCTTTATTCGTCCAACTGCAGTCCGTGTTGTTACATTACAGAGAAAGGAGTAGGTGTTGCTAGACACACCATAGCATCAAGAGTGCCCTGGGTTCTTTTGAAGAGCCCACCCAGTTTGCTCTAGATCTGTTCCTCTCATGACAGAACAGTTTAACTCTTGCAAAATCTGTTATCTGAAAGTGTGAAAAGAGGTTTCTTTTCACATTGCTGACTTCAACTGAAAATATGACTTTTATTTTCTTCTTTTTTGAGCAGTAGAAAAGCTTTGCAAAAACTCCTCTCAGCGTATCACAACCATCCGACTATGTTGCCTTTAGACTGTAAATTGAGGTCTAGTGTGTCACATATTATTACAAAGAAGTCATATGTAACTGTGGTGCTTGAAGAATCTATGAGGAGGAATATTTAAGATTACAACAATGAAAAATTGAAGATGTATCATGTGTGAATGTTTGTTCATTTATGATTCATTCCTTTTTTTCTTTTCCTCTGGCACAACATGCCAAAGGCTGTTTTCTTTGGCTTTGAATGCCAGTCAGTGACAGTGGAATACAGAAAAGCATCACAAGATTGTTACCTACTGGCTATCTTTATGTGAAAGATAACCCACGTGAGCGTGCATGCAGTCTAGAGCATAGATGCACTGCAGAACACACAGTGTACTTTTGGTTGACAGAATTTGATGCTAAATATAGGATGTGGTATTGGAGGTATGTGCATTATGCAAAAAGATCTTCCACACATGTAGGACATTAAGGCCAATATGGAAGCACACTTTCCTTCAAAACAAATGGGCTGGTGGCAATTCTTGTCTGTCCCACTTTACTGTCCGCCTCCATATTCCTATTTCAGATGAAATGCAGTTATAGTCCACAGACATTGATTATCTTGATAAAAATATTGAGTTCATGGCAATGCTCCACATCTTAAATTGTCCAAAACTGTACAAAAGAATAGTACCCTGGCCACGGATAAAAGATGCAACCTTTGCGTGACAGCCATCTCACTGAATAACTGTACCTTGCATGCCCACGGCATCATTCACTGAGGACAAGAACAGGTAAAGAATGTTTCTTTTCACTACATGCCAAATTGTGAGCCAAAAGTAAATCCCTTTAATCTCAAAAGTAAAAACTGCTTAAAAAAGTGATGATAGCTAAAATATAAGCTTAATACAGCGACACATATTAACACTAGGTTTTAAAGAGCACCTTGCATCTTGTCATGCAAATCTAAATAGAAATAAACTGCGCTCTTCTCATTGTTGTTCTCATCTAAATTTAAAAAAAAAATCAGTAAGAACAGCAACTGTAGTAATCTGGTCAGTTTCTCTTAACTTCTCCCTCTTCTTCTCCTTCAGGCTTTTCCCTCAGGGGTCGCCACAGTGAATCAACCTCCATCTAACCCTATTCTATGTATCCTCCTCTCTCACCCCAACTACCTCCATATCCTCTATAAATCTTCTCTTTGGTCTTCCTTCAGACCTCCTGGCAGCTCCAATTCCAGCATCCGTCTCGCTATCCCTCCTCTGTACATGACCCAGCCATCTCAGTCTGGCTTCTCTGACCTTCTCTCCAAAACATCTAACATGTGCTGTTCCTCTGATAGACTCATTCCTGATTCTATCCATCCTGGTCCCTCCCAAAGAGAACCTTAGCATCTTCTTCTCTGCAACCTTCAGCTCTGCCTCCTGTCTTTTCCTCATTGTAACTGTTTCTAGGCCATACAGCATCACCGGTTTCACCCTGTCTTGTGCACCATTTCTTTAATTCTGGCTGATAGTCTTCTATTGTATAGTACCCCTGACACTTTTCTCCACCCATTCCATCCTGCTTGAACCCGTCTCTTCACCTCTTTTCCACTCTCTGCTGCTCTGGACTGTTGACCTCAAGTATCTTATATCCTCCAACCTCTTGATCTCCACACTTTGTAGCCTCACTGTTCCACCTGGGTTCCTCTTATTCACACACATTTACTCTGTCTAGCTGGCACTAACCTTCATCCCTCTTCCTTTCCAGTACATACCTCCACCTCTCTAGATTTTCCTGAACCTGATCTCTACTCTCCCTACAGATCACAATGTCATCTGCAAAACATCTTGGTCCATGGAGATTATCTTCTAACCTCATCTACCAGCCTTTCCATCACCAATGCAAACAAGAAGGGGCTCAGAGCTGATCCCTGATGGAGTCCCATCTCCACCTTGAACTTCTCTGTTACCCCTACAGCACACTGAATTTTCTTTTTCAATTTCTTTAGTGGAATTTGAACACTCATTCTTGTTCATGACAGAATGTTATGTTTCTTGACAGAAAACCTTCATTTTTTTTAAGATTATATAATATTTAAACCTGGTGTGTTTTGTTCACTTTATTGAAATCTGATTTACTTTTAGTCTTGGAAAAATAAAACAGCGTATTTGTTGCACATCATTGGTCATCCAGATCTGTTTCTAGTGTGATGTGCTGCAATCTGTGAGTCTCAGACGATTTTTTTGGTGAAAAAGTCAGAAGAAATCAGGTCACCAGTGTTTTGGTGTTCTGCCATGAAAGGGCGAGGGACGAATGGCCACAGTGCTGTCGAATTGGTCATTGGCTAAAGCAGCAGAAGGAGGGGGAACCTCTTATCATGTCCAAACAGATTTTGAAAACTTCTCTACCTCACACAGTGCTAGAGAGCGAGGAGGAATTTCACTGTTTTGAGTGCAAAGAAAAATATATTGTACAAAATGTATTGGAATAACCAAATACCATAATTCTTCAGCCAAATAGATTTATCTATAATGAAGTCCAGACATCACTAGCTAAGCATGTCTTATATGTAAAATTCATGACTTTGAATGAATACTAAGCCTTTTTTTAATCCGTACGAGTACACAGAATAAATACAAAACACTTGATGACAATACACGCTTTAGTTAAAATTACATTCTACAATATCATATTCAATATCATGAACAACTTTTGTTTAGGTTTTTAAAGAGAAAAAAAATTTCATGAGGATAATTAATGCCTATATGTTAATCATACTAATCAATAGAAGAATGAAAAATGAGCAGTTTGTTTCAATCTTTAGACAATTTTGGGAGCAATATTAAATACACACACACACACACACACACACACACACACACTAATAGTAATAATAATAATGTCACTGAATGTGGGGGATATGGAAATGGGACAGGGACTGCATGGTATGAACTAATATAGACTAAGGGGTTGTTTTAAGGATCAAATTCATTGTGGGGTCATTCACTTATGGCTTTGGCATGTTTTAATTATGTTACTGAATACTTAATACGTGTTCATTTATATGGAAACCCTGACTGAGGTAGCAGGAGAGTTTAATGGGCTTTAGTCATTGTGCTCTGTTTGATGTGTTCAATATGATAGGCTAACACTGGCTCATTTCTAAAGAGCAAAAACCTACAGCTCGATATAATGTGTATTTATATTATATGAGTATTATATATATATCTATATACATACACACACATACATTCAAACATTCTCTGTTAATTGACTTTCACAGGCTTGGCTCAATGTGTGAGAATGATCATTTGACCATGAATTCTACCGTGCTGAAGGCTTCCTTCCTCCTGCTGCCATTAATATTGCATGCTATACTTTTACAGCAACCGATTTATCATGTGTCATGGAACTGCAGACATGCTCACGTTTATATTATTTGCAACTAGAGGTCCATTTAAACATTGAGACTACAGCCTACATGGCTGGCTAGAGTTACATTTTAATGTTAGCATTACAAATATTGAATCATATTCTAATTCATTGTGCTACTTTAAGATATATGAGAAGTCAAGTTGTATGTGATCGTTTTGTTATCATTACTAATATCTCATCAGCTGCAAAATAACATACAGCGCATAAACTGGTGGTCTTTTAAGTTGTGTTATAAAATACTGATTATAATTCATATTCTTTAACGTGTCCACAGTTTTATAATTATCTTGTAAAGGTAATAAGACTAGATTGATTCAGGAGCAATGCTTGTGGATTACCAACTCATTTTAATAAACTCTTTTTCTTTAACTATTTGTAATACATTTGAGCACTGAGCACTAAAATACATAGAGCGTGGAACATGAATGTCTGTTAATGCCAGTATAGCTCGGGTTTAGAAAGTGAAGAAACTTGGACAAAGCCCTCCCTGTGAAAAGAACTGATGCGCCCTTTAGCAAGACTCTTAATCCCAGACGGCTTCTATGGAGGCGCTAACTGGCCTGACAGATCAGACCGTGTTTTTGTTAACAGCTCGCAGGTGTGAATCTGTCATCGAGCCATTCTTGCAAAAAAGCAAATGCTCTGTTACTCTCTCAAAACAAATCCACACGCAAGCATTCACACACACACACGGTTGATAATGGAAAGAAAACATTTTGATTCTTTACAGCAGACATGTCTGATGCCAAAAACACACTTCAATTGATCACCCTAGACCAGTGCTCACCCCAGACCCTAGCAGTCTGTTCGATCTGAAGTCTCTTGAATGTGCGGCAAACGGCTGCAAGAAACTAAACAAGGTCCAGTTGCCAGGATAAGATATGATTACACTAGACCTTGGTGTGAGATGAACAATAACAGATTATTGTTGGATGGAGGAAGATGATTTGCTGTGGTGACCCCTGAAAGGAGCAGGAGCCATTGCCTGGATGACAGAGCATCTTCACAGATGCTTCAACTGATACTGTATTAGAGTTTTATTTTATTCAATTTGGATGTGTGAAAATGCATGACAAGGCATGCTGTTTTTCTTAAATGTGAGCTCTTCTTTGTCAGACTTTATAACAAATTAAAGACAATGCTATACCCATACCCACACTTGAGAATGATTTGATTTTATAGCGTTATCATAAACCAAGCAGACAATCACCATAAATGGGACACATACAGGGGTACCTCTGTCGTTCTACAAAAGCACCTACTTATTGAAAATAGCTGCATTAGTTTCAAAGGGAAATTGAATTTACTCCCCTGGAGATTTTTGATAAAAGCTCACAGCTGGAAAGCAAAGTGCTTATCAAATGGATGGTTGGCTGGAAGTCTTTACAGAAGTTAAAGCTGATGACCTCATGGATTTCCACGGCCGAACAAATAAAAAACACAGGATATTAGATAGACTGATCGCTATTGAGACAGGATGCTTTGGAGATATAGATAATGGAAGCAAAGATCTGTAAAAAGTAAGGATCAACAGAGGAGTTAAAAACAATGAAACTAACTTATGACAATGTATCAGTATCACTATGAAAATCCAACACAATTTTATGGGATTTTTTTTTTTTAATATTGTCTGTAAATATTACAGATGCTCATTGAAAATGAATTATTACAATAATAATGATCATACAAATTTCATATTTGAACTAATAGACTGTCAGATGTACAAAGCAGAGATACCTACAATTAATTAGAACAAACCCACATGACTATGGCATTGGCAGCACAATGAATTACACAAAATTGTTTGGAAAAACGGATAATGTATGTAGATTAGATTAGTCAATTTTGAATAAATCCACAGGCCCTGAGATCATTAAACATCAAAAAGTATATAGTTAAAACATATGAAAGTTTTGTGTTTTCATGAAATGATTTTAAACATGTACACACAAAAGGCAATCGAGCCTATCTATTTAATTCCCTGTGTTTTACTAGGATGGGAAATAAACAAGGAAGGGAACTAACTGAGGATAGTGAAGAACTTTATAAATCGCATGAATTTATATTATATGGTTGCCATTATTCCATGAGTAAGAATGGTAATTTTTTGTGTACACACACACACACACACACACACACACACATACACACACACACACACACACACACAGGTTTTATAAAAGGCTCATTTTTTTCCATAAGCTAGACTGTCCCATCCCTGAGAAGTGGAAATATTTTGTTGAAACTAAAGATTTCATATGGATAAATGAGAAGTGATGACAATGTTACTGTAATCATATTACTCCTTAAATATTTCACAAGTTGTATAAAACAGAAATTAGACAGGCTGCTTTGCAGGTTTTGAAACAACTGTAAGCTATTTTGGTTTTGATATGACTTTCTCTTGGTTCCAGATAATTGGCAGTTACACTTCTAAATTAGCATGTTTATTGCTTTCTGATTTGCTGTCATGCATGTTTGCATATCAAGCACTTCGTCCATATCCACTCCTCTCGTGTGAATTGAAGTAAAGACCTGTTTGGACCATGTCAATTGTCAGCATCCTTGCTACCAGGGTAAAAAGTGTTTTGCTGAAATGCTAGACTTGAGATTATGCACTACTGATCTTTGCACAAAATACATTGTTATCTTGGCACCATTACAAAACATTTGCAACCTATTGGATTGATTATGAATTTCAAAGTGAATGGGTTTAAGTATAAGTCCAAATTTTATTTACATGTATTTATGAACATGCCATGAGTAGAATTAATATTTGTAACTAGCCAATACATGGAAGCTCATTTTGACATGTTTTTTTTGAATTATCATTATATTATTAGATGTATCTTTACCTGCTGAATGCTTCATGTCATTCACCAGTACTATGCTCTCTGTGGCTGTACTATGAATTTTATTAATTTTGGCAATTGATGAGGCTTCTAAATGCAAAACCAGAATGTAGGGACATTTTCAGCTTGCTCAAACAACAAGCACGTACGGGAATCTTACTGGGGGTAATGTTCATCTTATTAAGATGCTTATTATAAGAATATTGAGGAAAGGAGCCACACAGTAATACTTGGGCTGTAAAGCACACATTGGACATATCCAATTGCACAAAATATTGGATTTCAATACAATGAAAGTCATGAAACACATCAGGAAACTTTATGTTATTGTAATTATTCAACCAAAAAAATCAATTATAATCTAGAGATAAAAGCAAGCACTAAGTCTCACACAGTCTATCTTGGAAATCAAAATGTATCGTAAATTTTCATGCAACATAGCCCAATGTACCTTTGAGGTCTCACAAACGCCATAATCACTTAAACACACTGCTTAAGTATTTAACCTGTGCTGACCTGCATTTTACCTTTTGTCCCAATTCTCCTGGTACTGCATGTTCCCCTATTCTCTGCTGCAGTGCAGAATATGAAACTTTTGGAGTTAAGATGCCGCCAGATCCCCCAGGTACAAGAAATTAGGTCATGTTATACAGAAAAATGAGACACTTCTGTGTACAATATGCTGGGGTAATTTATGCAGGTTTTTAGTGTCTTTCTCCCCACAGACTTGGGTGTTCCATCTCAATATCTTCTTTGGCATAACTGTGATACAGTTAATTAGAACACAATAACAATTCTTTTAACAGTTGCTTAATTTAAAAAAGAAAGAAAGAAAGAAAGAAAGAAAGAAAGAAAGAAAGAAAGAAAAAAAGAAAACGTTTTTACCTTGAGGTCTAAGTTCCTTAGACAGTGTGACACTTTTTATAAAGCAAATCAGATATTGCACTTTTACAACTAACAATTTAAGAATGTGCCTGGGTGGAACAAAATAATCTTTCAGCTCTACAGGAGACCTGTTCTTTACTTGCAGCAGAGAAACCAGAGCCTGAACTGTGTGTGGGAACACTAAAATTAGATGTGCCTGTATGGCTTGGAAAGTAGCCATCTATGAATTGAAAGGTTATTGGTCCGCTTCCAGGCTCCTCAAAATAAAGTGTTAAAGTGTCCTTGAGTGAGACATTAGAGCTTAAACTATTCCCAATGAATGGATGAGTTGCATTGCACCTTTCATGGTAGTTGTGTAATGTAAACATATGCACAAATGAGAAAGTGAGCAAACATTGTATAGTGCTTCAAATGCTGAGTGCTAAAAATGAAGTTATATCTTGAATTTATTTATCTCCGTATTTTTCTTTTTCGGAAGACATTTTTCGAAAAAGTAGGTGGCTTTTAGCTAATAAAAGCAGTACAGCAAAGAATTTCAGCATCTTCACTGTGATGATTGCCTGTCAATGCTGGAATTGATCCACTTTTGTGCAGCATTTAAGTCAGCCCTATTCTATGAAGACTGTAAATGGGATGTCATCCTTCACTTTACCTGTGTGACAGAAGGATACCACAATGTTGTTTGTCATAAATGTTGCCCAGTGTCAGCAAAGAAGTACAATCTATGTCACCAGGACCTCAGTCTTGATACTTGGTATTCTTGGTACTTAATCCTGGTTGGTTCACAGTAAGTGAAAAGAGTGCTGATGGGTTTTTAAGTGGGACCCAAGTGTGCTAAACCAAGGATATGCTTCCTTTACCACTTCACAGATTAATGAGGGTCATGTACATAGATACAAATACATTAGAATATATTTCATATATATATTTTATATAAATATATGTTTTATATATATATATATATATATATATATATATATATATATATATATACTGTATTGGGACAGGGACAAGGGAATGCTTTGGGAATGCTGGGGGATGGAGACGACAATATATATATATATATATATATATATATATATATGTGTGTGTGTGTGTGTGTGTGTGTGTATGTGTGTGTGTCTCTAGTGATGGGATGGGTGGTCTGAACACTGCTAGGTGATGGTAGATCAGGCCAAAAATGCTGAGGAGAGATTCCTGTAAAATGTTTTATTACCAGTAACCCAGGTCAAATCCAAAACTCCCCAAAACTAAAGTTGCTAGGTCTCCGATATGAACAGTGAACAACTATGCAGCAAGGGTAAATGCACCTGACAAATCAAATACCGGACTCAAAAATAACTTGCTCAGTCTCTAGTGAAAGCAGAGAACAGATAGTAGCAATGACAAACATACTAGGCAACATCAAAACAACCCATGGACACATGACTGAGACCTACAGTGGGGCAAAAAAGTATTTAGTCAGCCATCAATTGTGCAGGTTAGCCCACTTAAAAAGATGAGAGAGGCCTGTCATTTTCATCACAACTGAACAAGCAAGATGTCTGGTTTTCACTGACCTCTAACTTCTTCTTGAAGAGGCTTCTCTGTCCTCTCCACGTTACCTGTATTAATGGCACCTGTTTGAACAGTTTATCAGTATAAAAGACACCTGCCCACAACCTCAAACAGTCACACTCCAAACTTCACTATGGCAAAGACCACAGAGCTGTCAAAGGACAGCAGAAACTAAATTGTAGACCAGCACCAGGCTGGGAGGACTGAATCTGCAATACGTAAGCAGCTTGGTGTGAAGAAATCAGCTTATAATTAGAAAATGAAATACATACAAGACCATACATAATTGACAAACAACAACATAAGAGGCTATGATGTATTAAATGGACATTTCAATAATACATAAAAACCAGCCTGCCACCAAGGATGTTAAAATGTGACACATTTCAATGATGTATAAAGTGAGCTAACAGGAACGCTTGAACACAACAAATAAATATTTTTCCTTTTTCTTTACCACCAAAGGGACCTGTCAAAGGCAAGGAACATTACGAAAAGTTAAGTACCTCCACACCGTCTGCCCAGTTTTATTGTAGGCATACGAAACAAATTGTCCACGCCGGTGTGCTCACATGTGCGGGAGCGCCCACACAATGGCTGCCCTACAACCACAAAGGTATGGAACATGTGCGGTATGTCCGCAACCGGCACATGCACACGCACACGCACACACACACACACATATATACATACACACACATATACATACACGCACACACACACACAAAGACATATTAAAATGAGTGATTTCAGTAGAATGTGGGTCATACTAAGTGCCAGGAAAAGAAAAAAAATGCATGTAGAGCTCAGTCATTATCCACCTAAAAACCCACGAAGTCAGCAGCTAAACCCTGAGCCAGAAATATCTTGATCTGAAAAGGAAAGTGGGAACCTGATTTGCAATGGCTCAAACTGAGCCCCAACTCCATCTTCTAATGCGCTCATAACCCTTCGTGTTTATTTCCATCCTGTATCATGTATTGATAGCACCAAGATAATAAGGGCTGGCCACGCTCTGTGAACAATGTACACAAAATTTATACCAATAGTAACACATAACCAGGATTCATGAGACTGAACCCACACTATCCCATTTTTGCTTTCATAAAGTGTGGCATAATCGTGATGCTACATGCCTGGCCCATGGCATTCCAAATTGTTTAGACAAACTTCATACAACAAATTTACAAATAAAACAAGTCAAAAGTAGGAAACCATGATCATTGCTATTTATTTGATAACCTAAAGCTTGATTTAGCTGAGGCTAAAAGCTTTTGCACAAAATTGGAAGCACTCTGTGTATAAAGCATGATTCCTGATAAAATGGGATATTAAATGAAAGAAGCAAGATAAAACGGATTTGTCATAATAGACATTAATAGTAATAATCAGTAGTGTTCACTACTGAAAAGCAAAGAACAGCCTTAAGCCCTGATGCTTTTGTTTTAGAAACTTGATACTCCATTTACAAGGTTTTTAATGAGTACATCTCAAAAACTGAAGTGATAAGCATTGTCTGCCACAGAGTGTAGAGAATCTTGGTGGTCTTACTGAGGGGCTGTTGATCAGACTGTTGCAGAAACATGCATTTCAAACCCCCCTAAATCAGCTCTGAATGCAAACTCAAAATATACTTTGGGCAACAGGCAGAAAAAATAATAGGGAATAACACATCAACATTTTGCTGACTGACACTTCTTGGAATAGGTCTAATGGATTCCCCTGTGCTAATCCCTAGAATAAGTGTCCTGCCTGATTCCAGCATATTGACTCCATCATGTTGATCCTGTCATTAATCCAAGAGACACCTTAACTTGTTAGTAGGGCAGCACTGCTGTGCTTTACAACATCTGGCATATGTAGTCTTATGCAGAGGGTTGAGAAACTTGTTAAAAATTGGATTTCATATTAGTTTATCCATATGAAAATATATTTTGCCTGTTATATATAGGTTGAAAAAAATATTTCAAAAAATGTAATAAAAGAAAAAATCAATTATCAAATTGTTGCTCCAGAAAATAGACTATCACTGTCAAATACTGAGTCATTTGTGGTATTACGACACAGCTGCAAATTGAGTGGAATTAGACAAGTGCACTTGACAATATTGTGCCAAAATATTCCCTGCAGCCAGCTTTGTTCTTCGTCAAAGGTTTTTTGTAATAATCCACTGGGACCTTGAGAATCATTGGTGTTTTATTCAAGCAGATTTTGAAAAATAGGCTGCTGGTATTAAGTAGTTATAATTTTAGTTTGATAAATTGCACATGTAATCAATAGCAACTGAGAAACTTAAAAGACCCCTGTGTTCAAAAGATCAAGATAAAATTTTTGAAGAGAAATCAAATAAACAATATGTTTTGAACTTGGTAAATATTTTGGCAATATATAAACATATAATAGATATATACAAATATATATATATATTTTTATCTTAAATGTTCAACATTGGTTATTATCTCTGTATGCCTCCTCCTCTCCCTCCCTGTTGAGGAGAGCAAAGTGGCTTATATTTGGTGACAGAAAATGATTTTGTGTTGACGGGACAGTTAGAAAGAGGTTATGCACATTAAAGGTTTAATAAATGCATATATGCAGAGGCACAGAGCTTCAATGATTTGAACAGCAGTGACAGTAGAATCAAGACCTTATTGACAGAAACATATATGCATTAAGAAAAAGATGATTCCTAAATATAAGATGTAATATTTTGGGCAATGGGTTTAAAATTTTATATATACTAATGATCATTCATTGAGCATTAATAGCCTTTAAGGCTAGTAGGGTAAAACAGGCTGATGATATAATATTTTTATGTGTATCGGGGAGAGTGTGTTTGTGCACACACACATATATATACATTATGTGTCAGACACACACCAGCTCCCTTTCTTTCATTGCATACCTTTTATGATTTTCTTACCATATGCTCAACACAACTTCAACATTATTCAAACCTCATTCAAAGATTATGTATTCTAGGTCACCCAGCCCTGCTATTACTTATATATATGAAGAAAAATATCTACCTCTGATATTTATAGAGTGTTATCAAATGGTGTTTGATTAAGATCTGATGGTCTGATGCTCATGCTATGCATGTGTCATTCATTCCACATTATTTTTGTTAACATGCATAATCATTTGAAATCAGTAATGCCTAATCTTTTCCATCATAAAAATGACACAATTGATACTGTTGTTGATGTTCATCTCTTTTGAACAAGCGATACAAGAACTACAGTGAGTAAAATAATGGGGTGGTGAAATAGCAACCTATTCTCATACTTGTTAAAATCCTTTGGGCAAGGAATATATAATTTTGAATACAACAGATTAACCAAAAAACAAAAAAAACAAGAATATTTTGAAATGTATGAAATAAATCTGAGGAAAGGCCTCAGGGGAGGCTCCCACTCACCAGATTAAAATATGTCAAAGCTTTTAATGAAACCATGTAAATCAGTTTCGAAATACTTGGACTTGGGTCCCCGTTGTTAAAGCTCAGATCCTTGGGAGTCAATGTCAATAGGAATATTTGATTTTAACTTATTAGAGTATGAGATGGCCTACAGGTCAAGTTCCTCCCTATTCCTTTTCTCCCGATCACATAGCAAAATCACATTTTCCTGCTGATGGTTATCAATACGACAGGAATTCTTACAGTACAAATCTGAATCCCAAATACATCGTCCCATTTCAAGTATTTATAATTTCCATTCTTTTCTGAGTACGATCATTTAAAGTTGTCAAAACTTAATTAACTCCATAAAAATCCTTAATTTCCCAAGTCCTCAAAATTCAATTGAACGTTATTTCTCTATCTAAATCAGGAGCCTCAAGTCTCTCAACTCTCTAAGTCCCAAATGAGAGCACTGTAAGAACTCCCCTAATTAGCGAGTAAAGTGATTTGGGTTGTTTGGCATTTAAATTAACCCAGCCAGAAATATGCCCTTTTTCCCCCAAATCTCATTTTTTTTGGCAACCCCGTTACAAGTCATCTGTTAAAAGTAGGTCACCATACAAGGAGAACAGATCTTTAGTCATTACAAGTTTGCATGGCTTTATTTCCTCCCTTTACCCTGCCTCATCCTCCTAACCCCTTCCCCCAACATCCAATGAACAAGATGCTGCAGACTGGAGAGACAGTTCACCAAAAACTAGGAGCTACATCTAAATCATCATTCCACATCACAAATCTATTTATAAGATTAAGCTGCTAATTGCAAGTTAAAAGACCATATATCATCTGTTTTTTAAATTTATTTCTGAACAAACTGTACTCAGTTTTAGCATATACAGGATTACATTTTTCATATTTTTAATCGCCTACACAATGGAAATCTAGCTATCAACATGTGTGAGGTATTTAATATTCCTGAACATGAATCATTTTCACTTTTGCTGTAATAGCGTTACATACCTATGAGAAAAATTGTTGTCTGAATTCCTCAAAAAACCAACACAAAACATTTTAAATGTTTTCAAATCTGCACATAATAGGAATGAAAGATGTCTGAGGAAAGTGTGTGGGTTTAAGAATTGATCTAACAATAACTGCAGGGCTTTTGTATTTGGCCACTCTGTAACTCCACTTCAGAGGTTGGAGGTTAGGCGTGGTGCTCAAGGGCATCAGAGAAGTACATGATTCATTTTCTGAGACCAGACTTCACTGCAGAGACTTACAACACCCACCAGGAACATTTCACGGACAGTTATATTATTCAAGGTATACCTAATACCTATTACATAATCTTGGACTTTCATGTGATATATATATATATATGCACATTTCCTATCCCCTTACAGTAATGAAATGTTATAGCTTCTATTACAAAACTAAATAAAAATAAGAAACTGGAGCAAACAATTCAGTACAGCTACCCACATCTGCATTTTTGCCTTTGATATTTTTTTTTATTATGCAAATTATTTGGCAGTAGTATTTTGTATAAAATCCTTTAACAGGAAAGTACTTCTGGCTTGCATTTAAGCAATGTTATGGCCCTCACCTTTAAAACTGACTTGAATGATGTTATTTTCAGTATATTTCTGACAGATATATAAACTGTTGTTGCTAAGATTTGAGCTAAGTGCAAGTTAGTGCGCATATGGCCTAAACTAAATGTTCAAGTTCACAAGCACCATAACGTGAGATAAATGGGAACTCAAAACTTCTGGAGAACCCTGATTACAAGCACTATCTTGCTGAGAATTCAATTGGTAAAGGTTGAGATGGCTTGTTTGTTATTGTGGGATAAATAACCTTTCCTCACATATAAATAATCAGTCATTACATAAAGGCTACTTTCCAACTGCATCTCCCTTAAGAACAACCAGGGCTACATATAAAGATACTTTTCCCAAATCCCAGCTAAAAATATCTAGGGCAACCTGAAATGACTTCTAAGATAATACTTAATACTTAAACAAGTCTTAATTACTTTACTGTTTTAAGTATTAAATTAGCAAGAGTTTTGTCATGATAAACTGAAGCACCTCCATCCGAACCACAGGTCAATTTCTTCACAGCAGTATGTCTCAGTGAATCAAAAGACTATGATGTCTAGACTAGTTTTCTGCTCACAGAGCTAAGTTTCATATCATATGGGATGGAAAAGAAATTTCGACCTTATGATATAATGTATACTCCTAACTGTGGCATGGAAAAAGATTAAAAAATAGCAAGTGGCTTTACTGCACTCCATGTTGTGGTACCAATCATTTCAAAAGAACAGTGCACAAACTGCCAAGCTTTTCAAATTTCCCAGTAATTCTGGTTCATGCAGAGGAGACACGAAGTTAGATTGAAAGATATACAGTTGAATGAATTTTACCCAAATCAATTATGTCTTAAAGGAAGCATTATGCACATTCCCCCACCTTGATTAATTGAATTACAATTTGAAAAAGAAGGCAATACAGACACCCAGGTTTACCAATTAAGATAACTATCTTTTAATACATAGGTGATGTCAACATAAAAGAAGAGACGTTCATTATTAATGTGAAGTTTAATTTAAATGAATATAATATTTTAAAACATGCACATTATTTTCTCCAATCAGATTGTCATGCGATATGTTTGTCTGGGACTACTGGTGTCTGTATCCCAATTACAGACCAAATACAACTACATCCTGGCACCTAAGGGCTGGGCAAAGGCGATGCTGTTGTTCCATACAGCGACCCCAGCCCCACCTCTACTGTTAGCTCTAATTACTTCCCCCATTTATCCTTGGGAATGACATGAAGATTAATGAAGCTTTCTACTATTTTAAGCAAGGTTATTTAAATGGATGATTTCACAGTCCTTATATCTTTGCATTAATCTTAAGCATACGAAGTTCATTCATTCACTCATTCATCCATTATCTATACAGCATAAGACATTTAAGTTTAATATTTTTCTAATGATTTATTTATTTATTGCCATGATCTTAGAAAACATTGACACCAATCGATTATTCCATAGCTTATGCTGCTTATGTTGTGTCATAGCAACAGGATTTGCCATTTCCCCTGTAATCAGACTAATAAAGGATTACTTTATCTCTTTGTACATAATGTTGTTAATGGTAAGAGTAGACAATTCTGATTTAATCAGAATTAAAAGACATATCGATATAAACACCCCATCAATAAACACGTGTAAACAAGAGCACACACTTTGAAACAGAAAAAAATACAATTAATCAAAAAAAAAAAAAAAAAAAAAACACCACCGGAAACCTCTTTTTGGGGTCTTTAAAAGATATCTGTATTATTGAATAATTCATCATGATACATATTTAGGCTGCTCAATGACTGATGGGCAAT
This sequence comes from Fistularia commersonii, assembly GCF_037954325.1. Lineage (NCBI taxonomy): Eukaryota > Metazoa > Chordata > Actinopteri > Syngnathiformes > Fistulariidae > Fistularia > Fistularia commersonii. The sequence continues at coordinate 8,295,133 of NC_141309.1, forward strand.
TTTTTACAAACTGCGTAAATTGCTGAAAAGACTGTAAATTCAGTTCACAACCTGGTCATTGACAGAAAATCTTACGCCCAACTAAATACTACTTTGGAAACTTTGAGATAACTGTGATTGTTGGCATTAAGCCCACCCTCATTAGCAAGCCACTAATGAAGATACTTTCCGCATACAAATATTTGTCACAAAAACATATTTTCTGCACAGTTTTAAACCAGCTTTGGTGGAGGCAAATAAGGCACATTCAGTCCAGTATGCTATTAATTCTCACCAGTTGTTTCTTTATTTAATCTTTCTTTATTCTTACTCTCTTACACACGGTCTGTTTGTGCGTCTCTCTCTTCACTAGCTCTGATCTAAATGTGCTTCCTTTCATCTATGTGTTCTTAATGGGAATAGTCAAAAAGACAACAATCTTTGTTGTGTGCGGTAATGGAGCAGGGTTGAGTGGAGAGGTGGCAGGGAAAAGTGCCAACTGTGCCCTCCAATGCAATAACATTGTCGTGTTACATCACCCATCAGCCTGTTGGCACTACCCCCATCTCCTTGAATTCACAAAACTGCTGAAGTACAGCCAAACTACTAATGGCATTCATCTGCAGAGAGCTAGTACCTGCACACAGTGCAGTATGATATCACATTTCAGACAACCTACCTAAAACTGTTTTAAGTACCCGGTATGTTTGCTGATGTGTGCGCACACACACACACACTCACACATGAAATCCCATCGTGTCCATGGATGCATGATAGTCGGAAAAGTCAAATGAATGAATGAATTCTTGTTTAATTTCATTCATTCTTTTCACTTTTACAGCTCACTTGATTAAAAGCTCTACATATACATATCTTAAAGAAATAGAAGCTGAATGTCTGAACATTTATTTAATTTACTTGAGCATAAGGAATATACACTACCTACATTTGTTTTTAATGGTTGAATTTTAATTTAAATTTGGAGTTGTAAGCAGCTCATGTTCCATAAAGAAGTTAAAACAGCCTGTGATCCCGATCAATGTATAACACATAGACATGTTGCCGTTGTCAAACAGGTATCCACACATGCCAAATGTTATGGGCAATGAAGAGTTTCCAGTGGACATGTACAAATATGGTCCTTTAAAAGCAGGTTTGCAAGTAACCAAGACAGTCGCACTATGACATAGTGCCATCTGTAAAGTTTAATCTTTTTTTTTTAACTTTGGCCATAAGAACCGCGGAAACCATCAATTATCTTCTTATTGATCTTTTATCTCTTTTCGTGTTCCAGAAATTTGATTCAATTTTTTAAATAATGGCATTTTTGATCATGCCATAATCTGTCACCCATATAATGCACACAGTATATCCCCTCAAACACATTTGCACACCTTGAAAGTGGCAAGAATATCAAATATCTTTGTATTAGAAACATGGTTTATCTTGTTCAGACAAAAGAAAAATCCAAAATGGTTTTAGCCCTTTTGTGCTTACAAGGCTACCTGGATGACCTGCGCTGTATATTGAGCTGATGCAATATAAATAGACTATATTAGATTTTTTTTCTATATTTTTCTTTCCCCACCACACTAAGAGTAAGATTGCATCAGTGAAACAATGTCCCCCTGAGGATCAAGTGATTGTGGCTTCCAAATAACAAAGCCCATTTATGACATACAGATTATGGGGTTTAGTATAATCTGCACATAATGAATTTGGTTCCTTGCTTTATTTCATACATAATCCACCACAATCCCATTTAATTTTATTGGCCCACAGATTATTTCTTTTTTAGAAAATTTAATTATGAGTTGGTATTGTAGTGGATCACATTACATGTATGATAACTTTATTTTCCTGTGTATTCATTTGTCGTTTTTTTAAGGTGTGTCAACAATTTACTTTGAATGCACAAGGTTAGGGGAAAGAGGCTGCAAAAACTGAGATATATGAGCTACGGGTACAGACTTAAAACTAATTTTTCCTCATGTAAAGGTGTATTTGGATGTATACGATTATGTATGATTAAAGAATTACTTTCATCAGACATTGAGTCAGACAAAATCAATAAAAATGGCAGTCCTGTGAAGTATTGTACATTCTGTGATCATCTAAATTCCCATCACCCTATATTATCCAAATGCCCTTTAAACATGACAATATTAATATCAATTATAAAAATGAAATTCTAATCATATAGTAAAACCAAATTGCAGAGGTAGAATGATTATCAAACAGCCAAAGTACTCAGGAGACAAATACTACCTTTTAGTATATTAAATAAATAAATAAATAAATAAATAAATAAATAAATGTAATATTGGGTTGCGAATGTATTCATACCCCTTAAACTATGACATTTTGTCACATTACAACCCAAAAACATGTGATTTTTAATGGAATTGTATGTGAAAGAGCAACACAAAATGAAATGAAAGAAAAAACTTTCTGAGTGCAAACAATTGTCTTCAGAAGTTTCCTGATCATTGCTAAGTGATCGAATGTTGATCTTATGACAAAATAAAGGCCATCTTTGGGTAACGTGATCTCAGTACAAATACAGCTCTTCTGTGACGGCCTCAGAGATTTGTTAAGAGAATATTGGGGAATCATGCAGTCTCATTAAATCCAAGGAACACACCAGACAGACCAGAGATAAAGTTGTGGAGAAATATAAACCAGAGTTAGGCTATAAAAAGATTTCCCAAGCTTTGAACGTGTCACGGTGGACTGTTCAGCGATCGATCTATCCATCCATCCATCATCCTGAAATGAAAATAGAATGGCACAGCAGCAAACCTACCAAGAGATCATTGGTGACTCTGGAAGAACTGCAGAGATCCACAACTCGAGTCGGTGAATAATGTCCAAAGTATAACTATTGGCTGTCCACTGCACAAATCTGGCCTTTAAAAACCAATTGTTAAAAGGTGTTCATTAGAAGTCATGTTTGTAGGTTGCCAGAGGCCATGTGAGGGACACAGCAAACTAGGTGAAGGTGTTTTGGCCATGTGAGACCAAAATTGAACTTTTTTTGCCAAAATGCAAAATACCATGTGTGGTGGAAAAATAACACTGCACATGACTGAACCGAAATCCTCACACTCAAAAATGGTGGTGGCAGCATCGTGTTCTGCGGGCGCTTCTTTCAAGCAGGAACAGGGAAGATGGTCAGAACTGTTGGGAAGATGAAGGAGCCAAATACTGGGAAATCTACAAAGAAAATCTATAAAAGACTTGAGACTCGGGCAGAGATTCACCTTCCAGCAGGACAACAACCCTACAAAGCCAGGGCTACACTGGATTGGTTTAAAATCAAGCATAATCATGTGTTAGAATGGCCCAGTCTAAGGCCAGACCTGAATCCAATTGAAAATCTGCCGCTCGATCTGAAAACTGACATTCACAAACACTCTAATCTGACTGAGCTTGAGCTGTTTTGCAAAGAAGAATGGGAAAGAATTTTAGTCTTTGGACTTAAATAATAGATATTTATTTGTGGTTTTAATGTGACAAAATGTGTAAACAGCTCAACATTTCAACGGCTATAAATACTTTTGAAAGGCACTGTACATAGAAAAGAAAAGCCATACAAAAAATGGCCAGGAGACTCTTAATTTTCACTGTCTCCCTCTTCCAAACTTTTTCGACTGGGCAAAAACACAGACATGCAGCTATGGTGCAAAAAGGTCAGTGAAACATGTGGTTGAGAGACCATGAAGGGCTTTAAAAGAAGTTTGTCCGAGCTTAAAAAACATGTCCAGCATAGTAGGAGACAAGGTAATGAAGCTGAAACAGGAATGATGTAAAAGCATCTTTTTGTTCTGGTTAAAAGCCTTCTGCTGTATTTCATCCAGATTGATGATGATCAATTGATTTTCAGTTTACAGTAGTAAAAGGCGTTTTGTAGTAATCCAGGCATGATGAGTTAAAAGCATGTTACGCGTCATGGTCATAATGAGTAGTGATGGATTCAAAACTAGTATCAGATATTGTACTGTAGAAGGAGCAGATGGCAGAGCTTGCTTTCATATAAACTCAGAATGTGTACACAGCATACAATTTGGGATCTAACAGGTAGCAGAAAAATTTATATTGTCAGCAAACAAATGGGAAAAAAAAATTGCCTCCATTTTTATATAAGTACAATGTTCAAACCACAATAGCACAATGGATTTTCATCTTTTGACAATAATTCCCGGTAGAGTCTGAGAGGCACAAACAAGTTGGTTAATTTGACATCAGGGTTCTCAGTGGAGGAAAATGAACAAACAAAAAAACAAAAAACGACCATTCTGCCAGATCGGCACAAGCAATATTACTTGTCCGCCCCATTTTGTCACTTGTGGCCTCTCTGAATGATGCACCTGATAAGACTACATACAGAAAATGAAATGGACCAACATAGGAGGCGCACTGCACTTGACAAAACAGAACAATGAAATACCTACTCAAAGAGAAATAGAATCTTCTATTTCAGTATATGTTGAAATTTAAGCTGTACCAGAAGTACTAAGCAGTGGCTTGGCTCCTCCATCTGGTTGCTATGATCAAGGCTGCACAGAGCCCCAGGAGCAGAAGGACTGAGCTAAAGCCATTTTTGGTGTCCGTTAAAAGATCATTCATTACCTCCGACAGGACAGTCTCAGGATTGTAATTCATCTGGAAATTAGTTAAAAACTATTAACATAACAGTTCTTTTTGAAGCTACACGAAACCATTTTCCAGCAATCAGTCATGCAACTATAACCTGAGGACCTGTTCGAAAACAAACCAACAAGAAAGGCCAACAGAGCCCATGACTTTTAGACAAAACTTTTTATGGTGTTATCTAAGGAAGGTGTGAGACTCACATATGCCTTATACTCTCTAAAAAAGCAGATTAACAGAATGAGGTAAAAACTATGTTGTTGCATGAAAGAAACAGAGTAAGTAGTAGAGGGGGTGGTTGAAAGCTCAAATTGACATTGCCAAAATAAGATCAAAAACAAATACATTTTCCAGAGTAGAAGGAACACGATTAACAAAACATTGTGTATCATTCCTCGTTCCTGATTGTATCAATTTTTCCATCTTTAGAGGGCTGTCGGAGAATTTCACTGCTGTGAATACATCCCTTTTACCAATGCTGCCTTCCCTTTGACTTTTCTTTCTCCTTTCTAACCTTGAGAATTGCAGTGTAACAACACGGCATCAGGGGTATATTGATATGGTGTTTAAAGTTAAAAAAAAAAGTTCCAAGAACATTTTATGAGGACTTCAAAATAATAAAATGCATAATAATGCAGATGTTTAAAACCTATGAATACTCACCAAGCCACAGCCATGACCTCTGACCCTGGGTTTATTGACACCATCATGTGGAGAACTTGATGCAGTAACCAAAATATGTATTTGCAATCAAGTTGATTTAAAAATATAGCATTTGCAGGCAAAAAAAAAAAAATTAACGTCAGGTCTTGCTGAATTTCAAATTATGAATCAATTCATGAGTGATAAGCATGTTGCAGTTAACAGGCTTATTCATAATGATGAACAGAATATTTGAAAAAGCATTATGAAGAGATGGATTGTAGCAGCTAGGAAATGGTCGATGCCTTCAATGGACATAGGCCAAGAAAGTGTAACTAATCCTATCTGGGCTCAGACCCACTGGACATCAATAAGTCCCGTAATGTTCACCTGCAAGGCCTGACTGTTGGTATTGAGACACCATTGCAAATGATGATGCACAAAGGCCCGTTGATTATATAAGCCTTGGTAAGCTTTCAATGTCTCAATTTTGGTGAAGATTGATCGGCTCAGCACCCCATATCAACTCATATGTGTGTGAGTGTGTGTGTATATATATATATGTGTTAAAGTTTGAATTCATGGAAAATATAGCAATTAATGTTTGGTCTTGATCAGGCTCAACATCTATCAGCCTGTTCAATGGCTGGACAAGCATGAAGAAGATGCGTCAGAACGGAAGCCAATTTTTCTTATAAAAGAAAACTGCCCTGTTTCTTAAACCTCAATAATGTCCTTATTAGAGGCCGCTGACTCTGTTAGGTTGAAACTCGCTCTATTCATTCTATTGCATATTTTGGATGTGCAAGTGAATATGATCCAAGTTTGGAGTTGGAGGCAGTGAAGAAAACAGTGTTTATTAAAAATGGGCAAAAAAGGACTGGTACAAACAAATAAACAAACACGGAAAAAGAAAATCACAAATTAAATGACAAATGTAGGACCAAGGGACCAAAAAATATATCGATAGAAGTCATGAAAAGTCAGACATGACTTTACTTGAGCTGAAGCAGTTTTCAGAGAAAAGTCAAACTGAAGCAATAGTGTAGACAAGCATAAAGACACTAACAGATGTGGAGGAGCTTGCTTAATTCAACCATTTCAAAAGCTGTTAGGACTATGAATCCTCTGCTGTATTACAAGGTTGAGTCCCACCCAGTGTATCCTTTCTCCTTCAATCATTCTGACTAAAATCCATTCGGATATTATAGTTCAGTTATTGTAAGAGGTGAATGTGGCTTATCAGAAACGTAACAGAGCCAGGATGGCTTGTTCAGGCTCGATGATGGGTTTCCCCACAGTATCTAGGGACTGTTTGACAATGAAAATTAAATACAAAAATAAAAATAGATATGGAAAAATACATGCTAATATTTCTGAGTAGGTCACAAACTTGATCCATTTATGGAAAAGAAGACTCTCATTCCTCCTTTTAAGCAGACATGTTTCAACTGATGCCTGGTTATCTAGGTGTTATTGTCCTATTTGATCAATATTTATACCAGCTACATAAAAACGATAATAAAATCTCTCAATATATCTTAGTTTGTATAAAATTGTAAGGCAACTTTTCACTCGTAGGCCACCATTGTTGTTTACGTTACAATGCTGTCTGCGTAGTAACATCACATGGTTGCACTGGGCCTGTTCCCATTCATTTTACCCTACAGTGCAAAGACATGTAATTTGTAAAACCCTTCCAATTTGAACCTGGGTGGGACGTGAGCGAGGAGAATAATGCTGAAGACAGAAGTCAAAATGAGTTTCAAAATGAAGATGAACAAAGACAGGATGAAGTCGGCAAAAGTTGCTGGTGTGCATGTGGCAGCTGCATTTCTGATGGAGAGCATCAGTTGTAAGGAGTTCTATTTTTTGTCCTAGGCTGTTTACTGTAGACTTAAGTACAGCTGTGCTGATTGACTGGGTGACCCGTTGTCAGCTTCCTCCATGATTGTGGTGGTATCTTATCTTTTATCATCAGATGAAAGAACATCTATTGTCCCCTGCCTTTAGCGTTTCTTTGGGTGGGCTTTACTTTTTCCCGATGAACTTTTGTATGCTTGTGAAACAAAACTGTAGGTATAGTGTTTGGCTTTAGGGTCCATTGAAAAATAGCAGCACCTGTGACTTTGTTCAGCAGCATAGGTTGGCTAAAGGTGTCAAATGCATCAGAGGAGAAGCGACAAGATCACAATTAAGGGGCCTTAGTTAGTTGTGTATGTTCACAAGCAATTTCCCACTCCTTTTTTCTCTTCTTGTCCCCTGGAAGGTATGTGGACTAGGATCAGTCCCTTTGTTTCCCTTGGACTGGAAATTCCACCCAAAAGCAGTAAAATGTTATATTATTACCATACATACCGTAATTTACTGAGCGAATGTTAACATTAGCAGAAAGTTAACACAATGCAACCTGTATCAACCCAGCACATATGGTGGATTTATTAAAAGAGATGTATGAAAAGTTAATAGTAAATAAAAGTTAATTCCTTATGAGTTGAGAATCATTAGATTGCTAGCTGCCAAAGAGAACCCACAAAATGTTGTCATCTGTGCATTGGACTTAAGACAATATCAATTTTTGCCTCACAAGAATCCAAATCAGGACTCCAATCCCTTATAGATTGCGATTTATAAAGAAATAATACTTCTTCAGGCTTTTTTAACAAAACATTCTAATATTAGACAAACATTTATGCCAGTCAGTCCTCCCAGGCGGGGTTTCCTTTAAAAACCTATCTGTTTCTTAATGATTTGGTCCACAGCTTGTCTTTTTTGCATTGCTAAAGGGCACCACACCGTTGTCTTTTGAGTGATGGATACTCTCCCTTGCTATTGCCCTTTTCTTTCATATCTATGACCCTACTAGACAATTTGTTTCAAAGTAATAAATCTATGTATTGATGGAATAGCTATTCTCCTCTTCAAGTTATCCTGTTGTTGTGCTACACTGTACCAGTGACTGTCACATGGCTTTAAATTGCCACTCAAAGCAGTGATGGATCTCAGTGCTTTGACTCTCAATGACTTTGTCGGACCAACCCTAAAAGCACCTGTGCTATAAGTCAATAGAACCAATTAACTGAAGACAACAGATTATGTTGAGTCTGCTATTTACTACCATACTACACAATACTTTGACGTAAAAAGAAATTTAAAAAACATAGTTTATGATTTGTTCAATTCCGGTCAAAATTGCAGTGGCAACATTTAGATACGTACGTATGTACGTACGTTTTGATGCTATCAGAAAGCCATGTAGATTGCTTCCAGGCAGACACATTTATCACTGGTGTTCATGCCTACAATATTTATGAACTTTTATCTGTAGAGCAGAGTCAATTTGCATTGAAAACCTCATTTTTACGAAGGTCAGAATAATTTATTTCAGAGGGATAGACAATATTTACATATTTATTTAGAGGAATATGAATCATTTCACACCTGAGAAATAAATGTAGTGCTGACATTTCCGAAAATACTTATTGGGCTACTAGAATTAATTTTTGTATTGATGAATGGTGGGATTTCTAATGGAGTAAAGAGAAATAAAAAGCTTTTTCTACTTTTCAAGGTAAATTGTCACAAATAGTCACTTATTTATATGCTAAGAGGGATACTTATGCAGAACAAAATATTGAATTGTGCTGTGGCTTTTGCTCATTAGAGATAACATGGTGAAAGTATATGACAGTCAGCCACTTATTTTGAGGAAACACAAACATGGAACGATGACCAAGACCGATACAACCAGTCATCAATCACAGCTTCAACTCTGGTTTTGGCCGTCACATCCCAAAGGACGCCTCCAGGATGTTTCTATAGTTGAAAAGATTTTGATTCGTAATGAACAAGTCTGCTTTAATTAAGTTACATGTCAGTGAAATTGACAAGAATGACCTCTAGAGTACACATTTTATCCCAGATAGCATCTTTAATTTTACAATGCTTGAACATACAAGTGAAATATATAAATTTAATTGTTCTCCATAAAAACAGATTTTATTGCAAAGCAATCACAATAAATTATCATAAATCTTAAATGATTTACTTCATAGTATGAGATAAATTTCCTATATTATCCTTCTTTTCACAATAAATGTTGTGGATTTTTATCAGGTTTGCTGATGAAATTGTTGCCCTTGTCAATTTTCCACACTCACCTGTTGTACTGTAACTTCTGTTCTAGTGTTTTTCCAAGCTGGGAATTAAGTACCAGCCATTGTTGAAGTGGCACATTATTAAAAAATATAACTTTTAATCCATTCGCGGTTTGTATTAAACAATATCCTTGCATTTTATTGAAAAATGCAGACTGCTTTTTCACCGCCCAACATCTTAAGCCCTTTTTTATGTCGTCAAAGTATGATTGTTCATATTGCTGTTCTTAAGCAAATTGTTAGAGGTCAGTGTATCTTGACAGTCTCTGACATCTGAAATGTTCTATTAACGAAATCTGATTAGTCCCTTTTTGTACTAGCTGGTAAAACTGAAAACAATCAAACAAAAAACTATGGTCACTGTGTGTAGTGTCAATATTACTGTTTCAGACAGTGGTTGCAACTAAGTGTACCCAGTGATGAAATATGGCTGAAATGAAAATATTAGATTTGAGTCTTTCAAAGCAGGATGGTCCCTAATATAATTGTACAGTTGCTGTGCAGGACTCGCTAAACCTTCCGTGGCACAAAATGTCTGCACAGGCTGAGTAGGTGTAATGTGATTGGATTCCCTCCAACCAATTAAACCTGTCTCTTGAACAATCTGGTGAATACCGACAACCTGTAATTACCATTTGAATTACTTTCTGATTAAACTAATTCTTTCTGCCTCAGTGTGTCTTAAACTGCTATTTTCTTTGCTGACCGTTCACTGAGAAGGAGAACAAGGAAGAGGGGTAGTTGAGCTATCAACCCCTACCTTAACCACCAGAGACCTTGAATCAAAATGCAGAGTGCTGAAGTTTTTTAATCTAATAACTTTTCCTTTTAAAGAAAAGACCAATCATGAACAAAGGAACAGTACACTAGAGGTAGCCAGGGGAGTTACAAAGTAAGAGGATCTCAATTCTTTCAATCATGCAGCTTCAGAGTATCTGGATGGACTGGGGAGAGATCTGTTCAACTCAATTGATCTGCATTTTACTCTTTTAAAATATTTTCAAGTAACTTTTTCCACATGACTTGCAATCCAAAATAATCAGCATCAGCAATCTGAGTTACATTTGTCTTTTGACAACTCCATGGTGGACATCCTTCTATGCATCTTTATTTACTCAGCAAGGGAAGCGAGCCGTAGTGCTGTGCAGAGCTTGAAAAAGACACAGCAGACCTTTCCCTATCATCTATCTTGCTTGCAAATGTTCTGTCCCTAAATAAACTGGATGATCTGGGCACGCAGATTAAGTGCCTGTGGGACATCAGAAGCTGCTGTGTTTTTGCATTTATAGAGACATGGCTAGAGCACTGCATTCCCAACTGTGCAGTCATGCTGGACAGCATCCCTCTCAGCATGACAGAACCAAGAACTTGAGCAAGTCAAAGGGAGGGGAAAAACGCTTTGTTGTTAACTCTGCATGGGTCATGGATGTCTGTGTTTTGGCAAATCACTGCACATCAGCCCAGGAGTTTCTCACCATTAAAGTCAAACCTTTCTACCTTCCCAGAGAATTCAGTTTAGTTGTCTACATGCCTCCTCATGCTGATAATATAAAATTATTGAAAGGAGATTAAAGCGAAAATCCAGATGTTGCCTTCATTGTTTTTGTGTTTTTCAGGCTGAATAAGGTTTTGGCAAAATGCAGCCACTACCTAGTAATAGCAGATTTTAGATCACTGTTGCAGGTAACATTAGTAAGTGCATTGATGACATTGTTCCCACCACCTCCATCTCTACTCACCCTTATCAAAAACCATGAACAAGAGCCAGAAGATCCATAATAAACTTAAACTGCGAACATCCACCTTGAACTCAGGTGACCCAGAGTTTGCAAAACAATCAAAAAGAACTCCAAAAATCAAACAGATGGATCAAGGGGGTTTACCGACTAATGGTGAAGCCCTCAGGCCTCATCCATGATTTGAGGTATCTGTGGAACAGACTACACTGTATTAGACTAAGGCTAAAAACAAGAAGGTGTGACTGTTCACTTCATCACTTACGGACAAATGAACATTTTCTATGCAGTCAGCACTGCACCAACGAGACGGCATGGACTGGACATACGGAAAATTCACCCTAGACATGGCTGTGATGAGATGGACCTTCGACAGTAAACCCAAAACAGCATTGGGGTCTGATGGCATACCATCACAGGCCCTGGAAGCATGTGCTGACAAACTTGCTCGGGTATTTAAAGACAACTTAAACATCTGAGCTAATTCATAGCCCCTACCATCTTCAAAGCCTCTATCATTGGTCCAGTCCCAAAGACTTCACCAGGCTTCTGCCTAAATGACCTCACCCTGTTGCAACAGCCATCATGAAGTGCTGCAAGAGCATAATCAAAAACTATACCTCTGACTCCCTCCCTGATATTCTGGACCTCATGCAGTTTTCTTGCCTTTTCAAGCTTTTTCTTGGTCTACAAAACACAATGCAGCTCCCACTGGCCTTCTCTGTGTTTCTCTATTTGCATTCTCAAAGCAAATACTGCATCTGTAGTACTCTTTCTAGGCATGAAGCCATACTGCTGTTCACAAGTGTTGACTTCTGCTCTCAAGTTTCCACCACTCTTTCCCATAACCTCATTGTATGGCTCATCAACCTTATCCCTCTATAGTTGCCGCAACTCTGCATATCCCCCTTATTCTAAAAATAGGCACCATCACACTTCATCTTCATTCTTCAGGCATCTTCTCACTCTCTAAGGTCCTGTTTGATAAAAGTCGGAAACTGTGCCGCTGCCTCTCCTAGATACTACCACACCTCTTCAGGTATGTCATCAGGACCGACTGCCTTTCCACCTTTCATCCTCTTCAATGCCTTCCTCTCTTTAATTTTACTAATCTCTGCTACTTTGTAGTCCACATTAGTCACCTCATCTACCCTTGCCTCTCTTTGATTTTCCACATTCATCAGCTCTTCAAATTACTCATTCCATCTCCCCATCAGTCCTCTAGCATCTGTCAATACATTTCCCTCTCTATCTTTAACCACACTGACCTGTTGTACATCCTTTCCATCTTTATCTCTCTGTTTCGCCAAGCTGTATAGATCATTCTTTTCCTCCTTACTGTCCAACTGAGCATACAGGTCATCGTACGCACTTTTGTTTTGCCTTTTCTAAAGCTATCTTTACCTTACGTTGTATCTCCCTGTACTCCTGTCTGTTCTCTTCAGTCCTCTCAGTGTTCCACTTCTTTGCTAACCGCTTTCTCTGTATATACTTCAAGATGACACACCAAGTACTCTCCTACCTGGCTCCCAGATAACAACAGCTGTTGTTTTGGAATCATCTGGAGGCTCTACCTGACCACCCAGTCTTTCTAAACTCCTCACACCCTCAATTTCCAGTTTCGGGCTCGTAAGTCAATCTGACATTTTTTTCACCTTCAGAATATTCCTAACAAACTCCTCCTTCAAGATAACTCCAACTCCATTCCTCTTCTTGTCAGTACCATGATAGTGCAACTTAAAGCCAGCTCCCTAAGCTTCTAGCCATACTACCTTGTGGCATAGCCACTAACAACATTGAACATCATACCTTCAGTTTCCAGTTTCAGACTCATGATTCTATCTGAGAATTTCTTCACCTCCAAAATATTCCTAACAACTTCCTCCTTATTGATAACTCCTATTCCATTTCTCTTCCTGGCAATACTATGATAGTACTACTTAAACGATGCTCCTAAGCTTCTGGCCTCGCTACCTTTCCACCTGGTCTCCTGGACACACAGTATATCCACTTTCCTTCTCTGCATCATGTCGACCAACTCTCTACCTTTTTCCTGTCATAGTCCCAATATTAAAATTCCCTACTTTCAATCCCAGACTCTTGCCTTTCCTCTTCTCTCTCTGCTTCCAAAAATTCCTTCCGCCTCTCCTTCTTTGACCTACAGTAGCCCAGTTTCCATCCGTTCCCTGTAGCTCATTGGTACCAATGGCGGTTGTTGTTAACCTGGGCCTTGACCGATCCGGTATGATCTGGTTATATTGGTTGATTCGCATGTTTGGTTTTGGCAAAAATTTTATGCCTGATGCCATTCCTGACTCTACCCACAGCATTTATTTGGGCTTGGGACCAGCTCAGGAAGACATTTCCCCGTGCCCCCCCAAGGCTGGCCCGGGGAGACACCGGCCAGTGCCACCCTGAGGCCGTATTCTGAAAGTGTTATACACTGCTCTGAAATTTGCAAAGGGTCTGTTCATCAGTCTTAACTAAAGGTGATTACATTAAAGAGTGGACTGCTATTTTGTTGCCAAGCCATGCAATCATCTATGGATTTTGAGTTTGGATTTTACTGTGGAGCTATACTGCTTTGCATTACAATTGAAGTATCTATCTTATAGAAGTAATCAAGGTTATAACTTATTTGCAGTTAGCCTGAAGTAATATAAACAGAACAGTCTATTTAAGAGGAAGAAAACATGGGAATGATCTTACCGCTGGATGGGTAGATGATTTAATTTTCTTTTTTTTTTCTTTTTAACTTTATGGAGTATATTGTACTGTATCGTTTTACACCTCAGTGTTATACTGTATATACCAGACACAGTAAAGGGGGATTACTTAAGCTACGAGGTGGAATTACTCATTTATCTATAGAGGAACATATATTTATCTACCATGCAAGTACAAAGTCAGTGGCTGATACTGAAATATGCAAAAGCATTTTACTTTAGTAAAGGTTATGTTCCATGGACACAGCCCTTTGGGCAGCTGGAGATTGAGGATTTGTGATATCGACCACTTTACTCTTGCATATGTTTAGTGCATTCCCATGTTATTGGGTTGTCAAGGTGCAATGTATTTTTATACCGTACATATTTTTAGTTTTGTGAGGCAACTATATGTTTTCATATCACTTAGGTATTTCAGTGCAAGGTTAAAGTACTGTACAGCAGGCAAATATTTCACAAGGGACAGTAAAGTTGACCCTTGGTCTTGGGCTATTCTCACACAATATTTCAAAACCTAGGCCAGTATGGTTTAATATCTCAGCTATCAACAATTTAGATGACAGTGAGCTGATGTGAATATGTAGATCACATTAAACATTTTTAAGTTTGGTGCACTGTATCTATTTTGTGTCCAATCAGTTAAATTGGTCAGAAGAAGACATGCATCTTAGATGTTTTGCATACAACTGAGAGAGAAATACTGTCATGTGGATGAGATCAGAATTAATCATTCATGCTGGTCTGCAGAAAAAATATTGCACAGGACCACTGATATACACTGGAAATGTGATGATGAAAATGGACAGCAGAATTTCTCTCTGGTTGGCAGCTTATATCAAAGAAATGACAGGACATCAATGGGCAAGGTAAATTTCATCTTGATATGTGAACACTAAATTGTGTCAAACATTGCCAGATTCCCTGTGTATAGGAGATAAAAGAATTCTTGTTTGGGTGCATTCGCAGTCTTGACATTTTATGTAGTCAAGATCCAAGAGGTAAATCAGACTTATTAAATGATGAACAGTCAAAATGAAATGTTTTGGGCATGAAAAATTCAGTCAATCCACTATTCACAACACAGTATAGCAATAAATGCAATACTTGGTGTGTCATCCGGAAGTAAAGTTGATAAGGAGATTTTGTGGTGTAATGAGGAAGTGCAGGGGTATATACAGAGAAAGCGGTTAGCAAAGAAGTGGGAGACTGAGAGGACTGAAGAGAACAGACATGAGTACAGGGAGATACAATATAAGTTAAAGATAGAGGTAGCAAAGGCAAAAAAAAAAGGGGCGTACAATGACCTGTGTGTTCGGTTGGACACGTGGAGGGAGAGAATAATCTATACAGCTTGGCGAAACAGAGAGATGAAGATGGAAAGGATGTACAACAGGTCACATTACATTTCATTACAGTCATTTGGCAGACCCTTTTATCCAAAGCGACTTACCAAAGGTCCGAGTGAGGTCCGGGTGATTAAGAATAGAGGGAAATGTATTGACAGATGCTAGAAGAGTGATGGGAAGATGGAAAGAGTACTTTGAAGAGCTGGTGAATGTGGAAAATGAGTAAGGGTAAGGATAAATGAGGTGACTATTATAGACCACAAAGTAGCAGAGATTGGTGACAGTAAAGTGAGGGAGGCATTGCAGAGGATGAAGAGTGGAAAGGAAGTTGGTCCTGATGATATACCTGTGAAGGTGTGGAAGTGTCTAAGAGGTGGGACATTGTGATCTGTAGTGAGAGCAGAGAACAGATTGAGGAAAATCTAGAGAGGTGGAGGTATTCACAGGGAAGGAGAGGAGTGAAAGTTAGTCGCAGCAAGAAAGACTATATGTGTGTGAATGAGCGGAACTCGGGTTGATTTATGGATGTAGTGAGAGATGATATGATGGTAGTTGGTGTGAGAAAGGATTAACAGAGAAGAGGGTTGGATGGAGAGAGTTGATTTGCTGTGGCGACCCCTGAAGAGGAAAGCCAAAAGGGGAAGAAGTCGTACTACACTTTCAGAGGAACAAAGGCTTCATCGTGTAGATAATTCTCGACTATGTCACTTTGATTTCCTGCAGCCCCATGAAGGAAACAGTTACCTATGACCACCTGAGGAGTAAACTAAAAGGGCTTCACTCAGTGCGGCAAGTCCCTACATGAATCTCCTTCTTTTCAGGAGTGACTATAAGTGTTGTTAATGACGACAAAGGTGTTGTGGTTTTATAATGTGCCTTTGTTAGTTGATGAGTCTGGTCATTTGGAAGAACAGTCATATATTCTTGTTAAGCTTTGTTCTCTCACTCTAGGTTTATTGTGTTGACTAGTTGCTGTGAGCAAAGTCAAAGCTATAAACAAAAGACCAACTATTAAAACCTAGCTTTTCAGCATGGGCACTGAACACATTACAGTTATTGAAACTTTAAACCATGATAATTATAATCCTTTCTTGCTCCCCCTCTTCTCTGCACACTTGATTTTAGACCATGTTGACATGGTCTAAATTTGCATTCTGTCTCTCATACTTGAAGTGTACCTATGATGAAAATTACATCTTTTTAAGTGGGAGAACTTGCACACAATTTTTGTCTGACAAAATACTTTTTTTACCCCACTGTATAGTCAAAGAAAAGAAAGGGGTTTGTTAAAAAAAAAGGGGGGGGGTTGTCTAAGCGCTAAAACTGACAACAGAAGCAGATGAAGCAGGTGAGGTAAGGACAGGCAAGGTCAGAACTCAGGGATCAGGCAGGAGGAAAAAAAGGCTTGAAAAAGGCTCAATTCACAAAGATGCCCATCTGGGCACCTGTGAGGCTGGTCTCTATACCAGCTCTGATTGCTGGTGATCAACTTCAAATGAGTGAAACCAAGTGAGTGAGAGCAGGTGTGCGCAGTGAGCAAGGGGAGACAGAGCAATGGGTGAGCACTGAGTCGAGGTTAGTGAATCTTCAGACTGTGAAAATGATTATTTTGAATGGGTTTAGGACTAAACCATGTGCTTACTTGTTTCTCTTTCTTCTTTGTGTGTGTGTGTGTGTGTGTGTGTGTGTGTGTGTGTGAGAGAGAGAGAGAGATTTGAAGAGGCAAAACTGCATATAATTATACTGTGGTGACACATTGGAGAATAAATTACATTTTAGAGTGAAGACATATGGTTGGGGTCACACCAGGGTTGTTGTTGGTGCAAGTCTTTAGGAAATAAATGCTGAGATGGATGCACATCGGTGAGGATATATGAAAGAAGCATTTGAAATATGCCAGATAAAAGGTTAATTTTGTATGTGATTTTGCCTTGACTCACAAAGTGAACATCATATTACTTCTATATAATTTGTTATAATTTTTGCTTTGCCTTAATCCTTTATTCACAATTTTTTTGATTAATTCATGAACTTTGCATAATATATTACACACTTATAAATGTATGTGTATGACATTGTGTCTGGGGGTGTAGTTGTTTTGTTTGCCTTTCACTTGCTAAATTTTTCAGACTTTGGTGATAAGATAATCAGTTTCATGTTTAGTAGATACCTAAAGAGCCAAAGTACTTTCATACTCATGTGTCTTTAATATTAATAACAATAATGATCATCACACAGTGTGTGTGTGTGTGTGTGCGTGTGTGTGTGTGTTCACGTAGAGCATGAGCATGAAGTCTGGATGATATTGATCAAGCAAGGCCTGCCAGATTTGATGGTAAATTAGATCTGTGCAGGACTATTGGCCTTTTGTGTGACAGCACATGGCTGTGTAAATAACCTTTTGGGGTTTGATTTACAATGTTTTCAAGTATGAACCTTGGTGATCCACATGAGATGGTAATTTGACTCTTGCTGGTACTGTATTCTCAAACATAATTAACTCTTGTGGGTGAGCATGAAAATACCCAATTTAGTTTTTTGAAATCTGAAGTGAAACCCCATGTTTATTTTACTGTGGCAAAATTGTTAAAACTCATGGGTATGACATTTATCCGAAAAGTAGGCATAATGTCAATAATTAACACAGAGGACAAGATTTAACTGTCTTTTTTGCCAAAATCCTACCTTAGTAATCTCCCCAGCTACCATAATTCCTCTTTAACCACAGCCATTCATTTACTTGTTTTGCTCCTAGACCCTTTAAGCTGATGGCAAGTTTCAGGCTCTGACAGCGATCGCCAACTCAGTTAGTAGAGCAATGACAGACTTTGCCACAATACTACAACAACCCACCTCTATAGTCCGCACCCAAGCCCCCCAACCTCTCTGCTTTACATCTGCCATCTGAGCACACCTAGATTTCTTATACTCGTCTATTCAATTCAGCCTATCCTCTCTAGCCCTGACCACAGTAATACATCTGGACATAGCCCGGTGCTAACTATATATGCTGGGATAACTAGCTGCTCATTAAGGCCTACCATCAACTATCTACATCTTACTGTTTCCTCTTGCCTATGTACTCCTTCAATTACTATTATCCTCTTTTCCACGACTGATGACTTGTTTCACACCGCTTTTCTTACACTCAACCCTGAGAAAAAGAATAAGAATATTCCTTTCATCACCCCAAAATTTCAATTTCACACTGCAGAAAGTGGATATTGCAGTCGAAGTAGTTATGTAAGTAATGTGATTATGTTAGTAATGTGACGCAGACAGATATATAAATATCAAAAGAAATATATAAATATACAATAGAATTTAAAAAAAATAAAGATAAAGAATGTAAATAATATATAATCAGTACAGACATGTGCAAAAAGTGGCAACTAGCAGCATGCAACAATGTTTACAGCATTAAGCCTTAAACTCCTCTGTCAGGCTAGAAAGTAGCAACTCCAATATGCCTTTCCCATACAAGTCTGCGCTGCTTAGGTAGTGTGGCACTCTGAGCCATTTCCTTATAAATGTATAAATAAATCATCTTTGTAGTCTTCCTAAAGTATACACTGTCAACAGCCACATCAACTGGAGCAACAGCCCAAACTGCGAACACCACAACTTTAGCTTTCCTGGGAGCCCTGACCTATCTATACTTGAGATGTCTTGAATCATTTCCTGCCCCAATTCCTCAAATTGTCCCTTACCACTAAGACTTCATCAAATCATCTACCCAGATTTATCACTGGTTACTCTAGCACAGTAGGTACCACCTTGCCCTTTTTCCCAAAGCCCTTATCTGCTATCCTCCCTTTAGTGATTGAACTACTTATAGACTTACTTAGATAAACTCTCATCACATTACTATTTCATTTGTCCAAGAACCTGATGGTACATGGTGTGGTTGACGTCACAATTTCCACGTCATCTATTTAGGCTTTAACTGGAGGGACAGGCAACCCTTCCTACAACTTTTCGCCACCAACCACCATTTTGGCATTGGAGGTAATCATTAGGGCTTTCAAATAAGCCCTAATGATTATCTCCATTGCCAAAATAAAAGCTAATGGAGAAATTGTACACCCAGCCATCATACATATCTCTGTGATAGACATGATATGCATGTTGAAGGCATGTTGAATATCTATAAAGTTGAATATCTATAATCTATATCTGAATATCTATAAAGTATGATTTAACTCAACTCTTTATGCTACCTGGCATTCTAAAGAAATCAAAAGCCTCTCACAACAGACTATGGGGCACTGACCTGAAGGCATTAGCCAGGTTTAAAAACATTACCTACTAGTCTCTCTTCTCACACCTGGCTGATTGGATTTGGTGTCAAATCATGCAGATGGACTCAAAGCACCTGGGAATTCCAGAATTTTGCACTGAGTATCAATAAAACCTATTCTTTCCTTGGTAACATTCAGCCTTCTCTGCCACCACACTAGAAAGAGAGAAAGACAGAAAGCCTTCCCTTCAACAAGAAGTAAACTGATAGGTCTAAACAGACTTATTGCTCATAAGTCCCTTTTTTGGGGAATGAAGATTCCCCCCTCCTCTGAACCATGTCTTGGGAATACCCTCACTTCTTCCAATTTACCCTCATCATTCATAGAAACCTCAACACATCTAGAGCACTTGTGTAAAGGTGGTGGGGCTCCATTAGGTACTGGGACTGAAGAGGTCCTTGTTCACTTCACTATTTCCCAAACCTCCTCCCCCCTTGGTGGGCTATCATCACAACTATTTATTACACCAATAGGCAGATTGTCAGAGGAGAGCTCCATCCTCTAACCCTTTCCCTATCTTTGGTGACCTGAGCCAAATACTCCTCAAGCTCCATATATATATATATATATATATATATATGTATATATATTTGGGATGTCGTCATGTTGATGCCATATGGTTGGCATCAATATGTCAGTTATCATTCATTTGCAGGACCAAGGAAAACTGTTCGATCAAAAATCTAGAATAGGCAAAACTGCTTGTTGTGTTTTGCCTTTCCTTGATTATTGTAATATTTAATGGCTCATCTCCTTCCACTGTGTTTAGATATGCATTAGTGACAAAATCACGTTAGTCCTGTGTTGTTCAGGTTTGCTTTGATTGCTTAAATTATATGAGCTTGAAGGATATTAAATTATGTTGTTGGGATAACAGAAATGCAACAAAATGTATTTACTTGAATGGTAAAAATATTACATCTGCATTTATTCAGTTTAATGGCTCAGGAGGCAAAAAGTACCACTTAGAGACAAAGTGTTCATCCACAGAAAAATGCTGCCACATCCACCCACGACATTACTGATAATACTGACTGCTTCGATAAATGCATTTGTTTAATGCGATTCAGTTTGGTAAAACAAATGATTCCATGTAATATTTTTCCATAAACTGTTCATGTGTCTTTGTTTTAAAAAGCTGAGCTGCAATCGAAATACATGCACAGAAATGGAGTTTAGGACTAAGACCTATCAAACTTCATAGTAAGATTGAGTGAGTTAAGAAAATAAAAGATGGGATGCCTTGTTTTTGCAACTATTACAAAAACATGACCAATATATGACCTCCAATACACACAGAATCCCCAAGCACAAGACTGAGGTTCTCTTTCCCCTTTTTTGTTTTTGGGGTCAGGCACTGACCCCAAAATATGTATTCATCCAGTTTGCATGCATATATAAGCTTCACATTTCTAATGCATCATTTGATGTCTGATCTGTGAAAAAATGCAAATGCTGGGATGTATTGTCATAAACACAAGTACTATTTTCCAAGAAGATTCTCTAATACTCTGATACACTGAACTTCTTCTGCATGGTTATTTTTAACTTTTCAAATTCAGATAATGAAACGATATGTGGTACAATGTAAACGATTTAACTATTCTCATGACAATGTGAAAGTTTTTTTTATTTGTTTGTTTGTTTTGTTTTTTGGCGATTGCTGGATGGCATAATTGATTTTAAATGATTATAGTCACTGTCTCAGGTACTCACTGTGTAAAATATCATTTTTAGATCCCGAGTTGGTCTGTCTGTTTTCTCATCTATTTATTTTTTTAGTTGAGTTCTACTTTTGTAGTCACAGTTCCACATTAAAATTCAAAACCCTGGACTATGGCTGGCAGGGAATTCTTTCTGAGGGATTTTAGGAATTTCATAGCTGATCTGACCTTTCAAAGAATTGACTTTGGGACCATGCTGAAAATTGGAGAAAACATCTAAAAACAGATGGAGAGCATTTACCTCCACTGAGAAAAAGACAGAAAAATAACCTGAAAATGTCATTGTTGTTGCTTGAAGGCAGTGCAAACTACGGCGCTATACATGACATATTTAAAAGATACGCTTCCAAAATGACAGACTCTTAAAATTCATGACCAAAGAGCATGACCTGTTTAGAATTGCACACTCAGTTCTGTGCGAACATCTTATTACACTATTAGAAGACTATCTCTCAGGACCTTCTGTTCATTGTGCAGGACTTGTTTGTGGCAATTTTTGTTTCACCTAAATTAACACATCCATAGTTTAATATTTGCCTTGTGTATGTAAAACAAGTGTCTAGATATATTTCTACATCTGCACCTTTTTGAGGATTGTTGCTGAAAAAAATCTAACATAAGTCAAACATCTTTCTTAAATCAGAAAAGGGACAAACTGAAGTAATGGGGGAGTCGAGCAAGAATCAATTCATCATGGAAAAGTAACGAGGGAAGAACAATCTCGTTCATTGGTATTATTAAAAATGTGATGCCTGTGGAATTGTTAAAGCCTTATTTGATTTCCTCAGGGCTTCTTTGGAGCATCAATCATTTCTCTGATTTCACTTCAAGGTTCAAAAGTTGACTGAAAATCCTTCCCAAGGCCCAACAACAGCAGACCGTACAGTTTGAAATGTTAAGTAGAATATGGACCAGATAGCTGCTATATATCAACATTTTACCTTTTCACACGTTAGCTGCAGCATTATAGAGCCACAAGCTCAATAAAGAACTTTGTGATTTGACTCTAATAAAGTTATAATTTGGACTGAATTCATACCTGCAGCACCATGCAAAGAGTCAGTATCACAGCCTGATCAAGATTACTGCATGAGTGAAGTTTAACTTCCATAACTGCATGTGCTTCCACATTCACACGTGTGCCAGCCATGCATGTGCTTCTTAAACCTGGTAGATCTATGTGGTGCAAGCCTTGAGCTATGATGACTTTTCTGCCCACACACTCCCATCTGGATATAATTCTGATGCTCCAGGTGCTTCAATCTACTGATAAGGCAAAGCTCATAATCCATGAAAGAAGCTTCCAGAGCCAGTGGTTCTGTTTACTATTAAGGGATCAGCCTTGGGGTAAATTATATTATTTTTTTAAACTATGTATAAACTTATTTTTACTCATAGAAAGAAGAGTTCTGTGATCCTATGCTGTATTCATCATCATGAAATCCTTGATACAAAAATATGTTTCCTAATATTATCCACCAATCACATCCGAGAAAAGATCTCTAAAGTTAATTTCTATTGTCAATCACCAGCTACGAAAAGAAGTGTATTTTAACAGACTGTAATGGGACGTGCTGCTTCCAAAGACAGTAAAAAATACTTGTATTGATGATTAATGCTTTAGAAGTTACAGCAATCTAGCAAAATTGCCCCAATTCAAATAAAAAATGTGCTGAAGACTGGCTTCATTGGTTTTCTGATGTCATCACACATCACAGATCATGGTGGCAAAAGCTATTACATCTCCATGGAACTGCGACAGGTTAGAACACCTCAAGCACTTGAGTGAGCAGAACTAATCAACTAATTACGTATCAACTAATTACATATCATGGACCAAAGATATATTTTTCTTACAATAACTCTGCAGCAGAATTATATTAATAGTGCACTACATTTTTCGGGAGACTGGACAGTCAATGGAGGCCTGTAGTCTCACGCCTGTAACTTTGAATTTCCCAGGACATATATATTAGTTTATATATACTTGTGTGTGTGTGTGTGTGTGTGTGTTTGTGTGTGTGTGTGTGTGTGTGTGTGTGTGTGTGTGTGTGTATATATATATATATATATATATATATATAATATATATATATCTGTAAAGTAGGTATTATAATAATTATTTGTCTTGATATCCTCAATCAGTTGATTTGAATATACAACTCAATTCACACTAAACAATTTACGGCATTCATGTACAGATACACCACAGAAAAAAGGAAAATTTAACATAATATTGATTGTAGTAATGGTAAAGTGGAAAAAAAGAGTAATATTCAAGAAATAATAAAATGTAAAAGATCTATCTTGCCATGTGTCAAAGACAAAAAAAAAAAGATTAGGAATATTCTGGCTCTCAGGGCTTCGACAGATATCATTTGATCATGAAGACAGACTCAGGTGTGATTCCTGTTCCCTCCAGATGGCTGTTTTCATCCTGAAAAAGCCACACTGCTGGTAGAGATTTGATTAGAAATTACAGGTCAATTTCTTTAAACCCAATACCAGTGTACAACATCCAGGTGCCTTTGAGCTTTGACCTGACCCACTGGCAAATCTCAACATAAGGGTATCCTGTCCCTCAATGACCATTCTCAGTGCAAAGATTTGCTATGACATGGAAAAAATTGCCTGCTAGACTCCTCCTAGGTTACCCTGGGGGAATTAGAGGGATGCAATAGACTATGAGAAGATATAAACCCGAACAATATGCCCCCGCTTGGCGAAGATACAGCTAGAACTTTCTATTCTATTCTATTTTTGTCTCCCTCTGTGTATATGCTTGGCAACAATTTTTGTTACTCTTTACTTCTGAGAAATCCTTCATTTTAGAGAACCCAGTGGGCATAGTAAATTAGCCGTTAAAGCTTTGCTTTTCTACCAAAATGATTGATGGAGAAAACAAAATGGTTTAGTTTTTAGGTATTTGTCCTATTATATGACATATTCTAAATAAATCCCTACCAGATTAATGGTTGTCATTGAAAATGTGACCCTCAAAAAGACAACCACTCTGCCCGGCACACTGAGGAAATTCAAATCAAGACAATGCCTCCCACATTTATTTAAATGTTTCTCTCCTGGTTTATATTTTTTTGCACAATCTGTTCTCTACAATTATATCCTTTAAAGACATTTGCCTGGCAAAGATTATAAATTCTTTAATTTCATAGCTGGAAAAACATGCTACACATTGAAATCTGAGGTTCTGCAGTGAGCGTCATTTATTTATTTTTATATAAATATAAATGGAATATTTTTCAGGCTTTAATTTTCCAAAGAGAATTAATATTACAACTTATGTACTAATTTTAAATATGATTTTGTATTCTTCAAATCTTTAAAAAGTAAATTAAATGAATATATGAATTAAACAAAATACAGGTTAAAAAAGAAGGCAGAAAATGGCACTTGCAAATACAACCTCCAACTGAGATATGTTTTGTTGCAGTTGATTAAATCTGTTAAAAGGATCTTAAGTAAATACTAAACATAACAGATTTTATTGTTTGATAAAAACTGTGTAGAAAATGTACACAATGAAGGTTACATCCATTGTGAACTGACTTGTCACTTGATTTTACATAGTATTTACATTCATGGGCAGAGCGAGAAAGAGAGAGTTTAATCAAATGCACAGAAGCTGCTCAAAGGCTAGTATGCAACAAAAAAAGCGAACTGTAAAGGCTGCTTCCTTTTACATTATGGATATTATTTGCAAGTTAGATCCTATGTTGTCACTCTGTATCTGTACATAATTGGGTACCTTCTCTGCTTTTGATCAGGTCATTTATATTCAAAACATAAATATATATATATCGATAATTTATTTTCTTTATCCTTACCCTTAAAATTCCATTATATTCTATTTTATCCTGCATTCCAGTTGAATGTGGTTAATGGAAATTGTTAAGATTTATCTTGGTCTTTGCTTGTGCTTGAATGCCTCTATCTAGACATATACACACAATATTCAGCTGATGATTTAATAATTCCCCAACTCAATGGAAGTTAATTTATGAAGTATTTGGTTGTAAACATTTAGTGTCTAAATGAGAAAAATTATCGTGCAATTACAACCCCCAAAATGATTTGGAAAACAGTGAAGTGGGATGTTGCCTTTTAGTGGTTAATTTTTTAATTATTATGCTTTTACAGTTATAATTTATAATGATGCCAGGACCCATTAACAGGGGTTTGACCTGCACCTTTCTCAGATTTGATGTACTGCTGCCGTTTAGTTCTAATCTATCTGTGTTGCTTATTATAAAGTAACTAGGGACTCATGTTAATTTAGAGGTTAACTTATGTGGGATGTTGTTTCTGTTATTTTGTTGGTAAAACTTTGGTTCAAATGAAAATAAATGAAATCCATCTCAGAGCAAGATACCTAACAATCTCCCAAGCCAAATATACTTAAGAATACTTTGACCACTATATTTGATTTTAGGAAGTGATACACTGCATTTAATCAACTGTACAAGTCCTTATGATACCTCGGACAAGCCCACGTCTATGAGGCAGTGTGGCATCGGAGGTAGAACAATCATCTTTGGAACCAAAAATACCTAATTCAATTCCTGTCTCGTCGCAGTGTTGTTGAGCAAGACTCAACTCCTCGCCTGGTGCTAGTGGATGGCAGCTTACTGCTGATGGTCCAACCATGATGGGTAAATTGCAAAGAATGAATTACCCCATGAGAATTAATAAATACAAAAAAAAAAATATATTTAAATATATAAAAGACCGTGATTAGATTAAAACAATGTGTGTAGAAAGATTTGGCTACTTCCTACTATACAAAGTAAACTGCTGTAACATAAAGAAAGTGCTGACTGGAATCAACCTCTGCACCATGTGTTCTTGGATGCACAAACAAGACAATCCACCACAGAATAAAAATGAAAAACTAATTGGAAAGAAAACATCATCATTGTCAATGGTCAGAGATGAGCAAAAAATTATAAAAGCTGTATCTTTCATGGTATTATATCTTGAGAGCACCCTTTGAACCATCGTGTTGCCATTATATTCTTTTGTAGCCAGCAGAAAGACAGCTGTGACTATGCAGGTATGAAGTATTGTTACATTTCCAATTCTACGTTACCTGCAGTGACAGTGAATATCCAACTGCAAAAGTCAGGGTTGTTTGTTTTGACCTGGGGTTCTGTGATATTTATTATCAATTATAATTTGATGTAGGGTTTTCTATACCCTCTCAGTCCTCTTTTATTATGATTGCTCAATCCTCTTTGATCATTTAAAATGGATTGTATAAATGCATCTCGTTCTTTCTGGGGATTCCTGTGTGTGAAAAAAACTCAACATCTGTAACCGTCCCTTGAAATGACAATCTTGCAACTAAATAATAAAAAGGTAATTTATTTCCCCTAAACACACCTCTTATATAAGTCCCTCAATGTTCCCTTGCTATATCACTACATTTATCATGGAAAGATTCTCTGAGCCTTCCTCTCTATAGAACATATGAAGCATTTCCCCTCATCTCTCAATACCCCCCAAATTAGGGATGGATAGTTCTTTTTCATTGGGAAAAGTAAATTTCCAGGGACACTTTCTGAGAGGACAACAATATTGTTGCATTGGGATTATATTGCAAACTTCAATAAATTAAATAATAAGTTTGGAATTTTTTTTTAATCAGTTCAGTTGCAAAATTCAGAGCAGCTAATACCATAACCCAGCAGATTTAGTGTTTCTCTAATTGTGCAAACATCAGTCTTCAATTGCTCTGACATCTGATTTGAATATAATCACCTCATTCCCAAAAACTGTGATGAATTCAATGCCACAATGGTATAGTTACATGGCTAAAATTACATCAATAAGTTCATAAGTCCATGGACATTTTAGCCAGAAAATCAAAATAGTTAAGTTGCCATGGACCTCTTGATATTTAAGTCAGTTTTTGATCCATTAGATATTATTCCATGTTTATTTTGGGATGTACCAAATCTGAATGGAGGTGTGAAGCTGCCAAAATGAATCAAGTGGAAATCCCAACAAGTCTTTCAACTGGAAAATAAAGGAATCGGAAAGATGTCCACCTCTTCTCACCTCTGTCCCTCTCTCTTAAAATACTGTCAAGAGACAAGAGTGAATAAACATTAACTCACAATGAGGAGGAGGCTTTATCTTTGGCAAGATCTCAATAGCCTTGTACAGCAGCAATGTGTTTTCTCCCACGACCACAGTGGTGCTCATCACCCAACTCGTATCTTTGATCTGTGGAAAAACACAAATCCTTTACTATGGAGGTTCAGAGTCATCCAGATCATGATAAATTTTTGTCAAAACCTCTTTCCTCTTGTCAATTTTTGAAGAAAATCAAGACCAAATGCCAAGACAAGAAGATTTTGTTTACTTTGTCTCGCCACAAACAAAAATAAATATGACGATAAACAGCATTACCATTTTGTTTATTATTTGTGTTACTTATTCCATGAAGCAATACACTAAGGATACCAAAGCAATTCCTCATGTGAATTTCTTGTTAACAACTCAGAAGTATTCAAAGTGCAAAACATGGTATATGAGCGACTTTTTTAGTCAGAGGCCAGATTTTAGTAAATAAATAATTCATGAATTTTGGAGTTCTGCCATGGTCATCCATTGAAACTCTCCTCACTTCATTTATGCAGTTCTTTTTGTATATTTTTCCACTCAATATTAAAAGTTTAACTGGTTAACTAAAAGGATAATGAGCTGAGGTATTAAATAACCCTGTAAAACATTGAATCTCTTTTTGCTAAAATATTTGGCACATACCGGTAATCAATCACAGCCAGGATCATTAGAAGCTTAATTATATGTCAAAGGTTTTCAGAGAAATCCTGCTTCAGTTTTCTTACCCATCTCTAGAAAAATGATTGGGGAGGGGCTGAAAGTAGGTGTTGCCCCTGAACCCTGGGTGTGATGGAGGAGGAAATTTATTTATGCTCCTCTATAAAGATGTGTCAGTTAAATGATTAAAGTTTTATGGTACCTGAGCTTGTTAACACTACTGTTGATAAGGGGGGCTTGAGGCTTCACAGAAAAGTAAGGCGTTACTGAAAGCAAGAAGGAACTAGGATGGCAACCCTAAAGTAAATGAAGTGAATTTCAATTTCCATAAAATTTAAAAAGCAGAAAAAGCACCGATACTACTATTATTAGTTTAACCATATTGTCTTACAATTATTGATCTAGGTGTAATGTTAAGCCCCATCATAAGCCTTTGTTTTTTTCAGTCTTCTTTACAGAATGTAACTATAATTCGCAAATAATATTAGTTAATGTGGAAGCATAGTGATGTCATTTAGATTGGACAGCTTAAGCTATTCCCCCAATGATAAGAGCAGTAAGGGGAGTCGATTGAAAAGATTCCAGTGCTGGTTTCATCAGGGATTCTGCATATAAATGCTGAGAAGATAAATAAGCTAAGATACTAAATAAATAAATAAATAAATAAATAAATAAATAAATAAGAGATTAGGGCTTTTCTGAATTCTGTGACTTCAATAGTCATCATGTTGATCATGAAAGCAAACTTGATTTTTTGTTCTATTGGGTTAGCTGTTTTTCCGCTGAAAGGCCTAACTGATGGTAAAGCTTAAATTATAAATTGTCTTAAAACCCAATACCAGAGTACACCTCGAAGGGGTATTGCAGCTTTGACCTAACTCACTGGCAAATCTCAACACAAGGCTTTTTCTGCTCAGCCCAAAGAACTTTTGCTGCATCTGATGGTTTGTGGCTACAATTTTGGTTTTCTCTGCTTTGCACAGGTTTTTCTTTTCACTTTGTTTTTCTCTGAGCAGTTTTGACTGTAAACATTCCATGTTTTACCTGCTTAATTATTAAGGTTTCAAATTATATTGGCAGATTTTAACAATGAATTAATCATTGGACTAAATGTTTTTAACCAGGATTTTGTAACAGCTGCTGCTCCTTTTACGGCTTGTAAAAGCTTGGGATTGGCACTCTTACCCCTTCCAGCTCTTGCTGAACTTGATGCCGGTGAGAAATTAACATCTCTCTGAGTACCAAGCGACATGATTTATAAAATGCTCACGCTTTAAGCACCAAAAATAATGATAGCCGTGAAAAGAATTGATTCTTTGGTGAAAGCATCTCCTCATTTCCAATCACATCCGTGAAACAGCAAAGATATATATTTCATGTATTTCTTGGTAAGAGCACAGGCTAAGGTGCTTGAATATAACAATAAACAGTGCAGTATTCAACAGGGAAAGATTGATGTAATGGCATTGAAATTATATTCATTGAAGAGGTGGAAGGATAAGCACACAAATAAAAAGATATTTTTATTTACCCAGTCAAACAATCTTACTAATATTGCGGAAGGGAAACAATAAAAAAAGATTTTGAAGAAGTTCAAAAAACATTTGTAATCAGAAAAAGACAGAAAAATGCAGTCTAATAAATCAGTGGCATTCAACGCTATTTATTAATATACCACAGAGATAAATATGCCATTTTCAGCCATGGATGGAAAATGATTGGACTGGTTGAATTACCACAGTCTGTTTGCTGTAGCAAACATGAAACCTTTGGTACTGGTGAAAGAATTGTGTCTAAACGGTGGTTTTAAATGTCATTTTTGGGGGATCTACATATTTCTTTTTTCTATTGGTCAAAATTGATCAAAGTCAGACACAGGCACACAGACTTACGTACTGTACATATTTATACTATATGGCATGAGGATGAAGATTGTCAAAAAAGGAATCCTTTCAGTTTTGGTTGGCTGTTCATCTACATTATGCTTATTGTGATGTTTGGGGGGCAAATATATGCGATATTTTATTCATAAAATGGTTCAAGGTTTTTAAAGTACACTTGTATGTTGGGAGGTAAGCTACACAAACAGGCTGTTTCTTTTCAGCAAACCTGCTGCTCTCCCCTTTGTATCTATTTATAAAATTATATAATTTTCTTTTTCAAATGTGTCAGACTAATGATAAATTATCTGCACTGCTTTGGTAGAGCAGGTGTAAACTCAGCTTTCTTATCTTTTCCCAGGCTATTCCTGTTGCATAGGTTACTGCACGCTTTTGAATAAAACACTTCTTATCAAGGTGTTATACATACTGAAACCTTACAATTGCTTCAACTGTGCCTCTCAGGAACATTTGTCTGCCGAATACAAAACTTAAAAAAATGAAGTGTAGAATTACAGAATTTGTTCAGTTAACTTTACGTGTCATATTTGTAAGAAATATAAATACCCATCAAACTGGCTTTGTATTCTTTTTAAACCTCTAAAATCCATATCAAGTAGCTGTTGCAATCTTCCAAGCTTTTACTTATATATGCTGTTAAGAGAAGACTGAGGAAATGTTTTTAGTGTCGTTTTAGCCGAAAGGGTGTCCATTCTCACCAGCAAAGTCATAGGATAGCACAGGAAATAAAGTGAAAAGAAGTTGAGATTTGAGGTGAGCAAATGAAAATTATGTTAATGAATACATTCAAACATTCTTCTCCCAAAGCAGGGCAGTAAATTATTTTTAAATGTTTACATCCTGATCTGTACAGTATGAGCAGTTAGTTTCATCATCTGATGTAAATTATGCGTGAATTAATAATAAAGTCATTTATACAGTCGATGCTTTTACATGCTCTCCATGCTCTTATCTGAGGTGAAAGCACTTTATCATACATTAATATCTGGCCTATTGCTAGCCTACTACTTTAGATTAGTGTTACTTAAAATCCCAAATAGTACTATCACTACAATATACCAATTACTTTTTGTCACTTGAATTATTTCAGGTTAGATAAAAAAGGGAACATACAGCTCTAGGGAACAGGAGATCAAAATGATAGGTGTTTATTTAAATGTCATAGGAAGAAACTGTTGTTTGACTTGAATTCCTTCTCCTCACAACAATTGCTCAACTGGATTTGGTTGCTGTTCTGTTGCTGTCACTCTGAATTTACATTAAAAGATATTCTACCGGAGTACTAAGAATCATTCAGATTGGGGATACCCTGCTACTCACTGCTGCCGTCACCCTAATATTCTTCATATCTATATCCAAATGAAAATGAATGAATGGCAGCCACTGTTCTTCTGCTGAAGCTCCCGGGGAGACCGGAATGTTACAATTACAATAAATTCATTTGCATCTGAGCTCAGTTTTTAAACCATCTTTAGCGGGTCTTGTGTAAATAAGTGTTATGTTCCTCCTAAGCTTACTGGCCTGTCTGTGTGTGCCCACGCATGGCTGGCACACTACTTTGTGTTGCTGTGTGCGTGCCATTCACCCCTGTACACCGTGTGTGTAAATGAGACCATAACGGAGTCATCTGTACTGAGTGTTGTTAATGTGCTGTTTCCATAAAAGTATTTTACCAATGAAACGAGGCCTGCTGAATTTTAACAAGTCCACCTGCCACAACAGGAATTATCAGTGTGCACTATGACCTGGATGACAAAGAATTGACATAGATCAGGGGTCGGCAACCCGAGACTCTGGAGTTGAATGCGGCTCTTTCATCCTTACACTGTGGCTCCGAGTGGCATGGGAAAATAAGTTATAAGTATTTAATTGAAGTGTATTTTATCTTTGTTAGTTCCCTTTTAAAATTTTTGTTCTAAACTGGAAGATTATTGTGATCTTGAATATTAAATAAAATCATATTCAATGATTTTTCAACACTCAAAATAAACGTCATACTCCCGTAAGCCGGAATAACCGCCAAAACGCCATCAATTTGTTTAGACTTTCGACCCCAGGTAGGCTAAATATAGGTAGTTGTTTATACAGAGTGTAAAGGTAATAAAAAGCAATATATACAGTGGTACCTTTAGTTTAGACGTCAAAAAGTAATTTTGGCACCCAGTGTTTTCTTTTTCCATGGAAACCGGGTCCAAATGGCACTTTGGGTGTTAAAAGGTTGCCGTCCCCTGACATGGACAAACATTGCTAAGACTAAAAGGGAAAGTGAAAGTAAGCAAATACAGAAGTGATGTTACTCTCTTCAAGTTCACCATGTAATGAACAGAATCATCATATACAAAAAAATACATACATCACTCTGCAACTTAACCTTATTTACATTATAACAATTGTAACAGTCACACAAATGCATACACATCGTTAAAACAAATATCACTAATATTACTATTTTAACTTAGAAGAACGAATAGAACTTATCGGATTGCTTCCGAGCAGGTCCCTTGCGCCGACAGAGTGATTCTAGCTAACTTGTGTGAAACTCGCAAATGTCTCGATTAAACACACATTCAGCTCAATATGTGTTATTTTCCCTGTGGTTCAATCATCGCGACAAAGGTAAACACACTCATTATCAACAAAACATCGCTCTCAACTGTTAAAGGGGGAATAAAAGTAAGCAATTATAGACACAATGTTACAGTCTTCAAGTTTGCCATGTAATAAGCAAACTGTCAGTAGCGTTTCCCCCACAGGCGAGGCACAGGAAGCAAAACCGATCAATCTGTGATACACTGATTTTTTTTTAATCATACTCAACTCCTAGAATAATTGGTTGAAATGAACAAAATATGATCAATATGAACAACATTCGATTTACATTTGGAATGTATTTCGACTGAAAAGTACCACTACTTTTATACATATCTATATCTCTATATATTCACCACACACTCCCCTTCAAACCAGTGACATCCCACACCAATAACGATCCTATGACGCCTACTTGTAGCAAAGTAAGAATTTTCCTTGGATCTAATGAACCCTTTTAACATCCTTTCGACAAAAAAAAAATCAAAACTTGTTCAGTCTATTACCATCTACTCTACATGGAAGCAAGAGGTTCTGATGAAGGATCCTACTCTCTCTCCATTACTTTTGTTCACAATCTTCTTCTCCTTCTTTTTCTTTTGACTTATTCCTTTAGGGGTCGCCACAGCGAATCAACATTCTCCATCTAAACCTATTCTCTGTATCCTCCTTTCTCACACTAACTATCCTCTCTCACTATGTCCACAAATCTTCTCTTTGGTCTTCCTCTAGACATCCTGCCTGGCAGCTCCCATTCCAGCATCTGCCTACCAATATATTCACTATTCCTCCTCTGTACATGAACCAGCCATCTGAGTCTGGCTTCTCTGACTTTCTCTCCAAAACATATAACATGCGCTGTTCCTCTGATGGACTCACTACTGATCCTATCCATCCTCTTCACTCCCAAAGAGAACCTCAACATCTTCTTCTCTGCGACCTCCAGCTCTGCCTCCTGTCTTTTCATCATTGTCACTGTGTCTAGAACATACAGCATTGCTGGTCTCACCACTGTCTTGTACACCTTTCCTTTCATTCTGGCTGATACTCTTCTATCACATAGTACCCCCGACACTTTTCTACACCCATTCCAACATGCTTAAATCAATTTGTTTATGTCTTTTCCACACACTCCATTATTCTGGACTGTTGACCCTAAATAATTGATCTAATCGATCCTTTTACTTCTTGATCTCCACTCCCTGTAGCCTCACTGTTCCACCCAGGTTCCTCTCATTTACACACATATACAATGGGGCAAAAAAGTACTTCCTCCTTCTATTAGCAAGGGCACTGAAGATGAAACGTGGCTGGGTCTTTCAGCATGACACTGATCCCAAACACACCGCCCAGGCAATGAAGGACTCTTCATCAGAAGTATTTCAAGGTCCTTGGGTGGCCAACCCAGTCTCCAGATCTCAAACCCATAGAAAATCTTTGGAGGAAGTTGAAAGTCTATGTAACCCAGCGACAGCCCCAAATATCACTACTCTTGCGAAGATCTACATGGATGAAAGGGTCAAAATACCAGCAACGTTGTGTGAAAACTGTTGGACGATTATAGAAAACATTTGACCTCTGTCATTGCCAACAACAGGTATATAATGAAGTATTGAGCTGAACTTTTGTTATTGACCAAATACTTATTTTCAACCATAATTTGCAAATAATTTGCTTAAAAATTAGACAATGAGATTTTTCTGGATTTTTTTTCTTATTCTGCCTCTCATACTTGACAAAATTAGATGAATGAGTAGATGAAAACTACAGGCCTCTCTCATCTTTTTAAGTGGGAGAATTTGTATAATTGATGGCTGACTAAATATCTTTTGGGCCCACTGTATTACTGTCTTGTGACTAACTTTCATTCCTCTCTTTTCCATAGCCCACCTCCACCTCTCAACATTTTCATCAACATGTTCCCTGCTCTCACTACAGATCAAAATGTCATCTGCAAACATCATGGTCCATGGAGATTCCTGTCTAACCTCATCTGTCAGCCTGTCCATCACCACTGCAAACAGAAGAGACTCAGAGCTGATCCCTGATGACGTCCCACCTCCACCTTGAACTCCTCTGTAACACCTACCGCACACCTCACCACTGTATCGCAGCTAGCATGCATGTCCTGCACCAGTCTAACAAACTTCTCTGCCACCTCAGACATCCTCATACAATACCAGAGTTCCTCTCTCTGCATCCTGTCGTATGCTTTATCTAAGTCTACAAAAGTGTAATGCAGCTCACCCTTAACTTATTTGTACTTCTCTATTAGCATTCTCAAAGCAAATACTGCATTTACAGTACTCTGTTTAGGCATGAAGCCATACTGTGTCTTTCTGTAGTTGCAGGAATTCTGCACTTCCTCCTTATTCTTAAAAATGGGCACCATCACACTTCTTCTCCATTCTTCAGGCATCTTCTCTCTCTCTAAGCTCCTGTTGAATAATCTAGCCAGAAACTGTACCGCTGCATCTCCCAGACACTTCCATACCTCCACAGGTATATCATAAGGACCAACTGCCTTTTCACTCTTCATCCTCTTCGATGCCTTCCTCACTTCACTTTTACTAATCTCTGCTACTTTGTGGTCTACGATAGTCACCTCATCTACCCTTCCCCCTCTTTCATTTTCATCATTCATCAGCTCTTCAAAGTACTCTTTCTATCTTCCTATTATTCTTCTGGCGTCTGTCAATACATTTCCCTCTCTATCTTTAATCACCTGAACCTGTTGTACATACTTTCCATCTCTATATCTGTTTCACCAACCTGTATAGATCATTCTCTCCCGGCTTACTGTCCAATCGAGCATACCATTCGTCATACAGCCTTTGTTTTGCTGTTGCTACCTCTATCTTTAGCCTAGCTGTATCTCCCTGTACTCCTGTCTGTTCTCTTCAGTCCCTTCAATGTTCCACCACGTCTTTGCTTACCACTTTTTCTGTACATACTACTGCACTTCCTTCTTCCATCATCAAGTCTCCTTATCTACTTTCCTTTCAGATGACACACCAAACACTCTCTACTTGTCTCCGTGATTGTACTGAGTTGCGGTGAGAGCTAGGCGACGGGAGTAGAAGAGGAGATACAGGCCCTCTGTTCCAGCAATCGTGATGGGAAACATGAATTTGCTAGGAAACAAGACATACCAACTGTCCCCACTGCTAATGTTGACTTACTGTGTTTCAGTGCAGTCAGCCTCGACAGAGACAAGCCTTGGGTGGCCAGTGATTACAAAACCTCCTTAACAAGAAGAAGAGAGCCTTTAAGGAGGGCAATATGACAGAGCTGAGGAATGTGCAGGAGGAACTGAAAACCCCATAGGAGGCCAAGGGGGTATTCAGGAGGAAGGGGGAGAAGAAACTGCTGGATAACAACATGAAGAACGTATGGCAGGGAGTTGGAAACATTGCAGGTTGTGGAAAAAAAAGGATGGCCAGGCTGATGGTGACAAAGGGCCAACGAGATGAACCACTTCTACAGCCGGTTCCGCAACTCTGGTGAGGGGGCAGCCATTGTTACTGTCATTGGGGATTCAGTCCGCGGGGGGTAGAGCGATCATCCTTGGAACCGAACATTCCTGGTTCAATTCCTGGCTTCTCCTTGTCTCTCGAAGTGTTGTTGAGCAAAACACTGAACGTCTAACTGCTCCATATACGACCACATCTCTTTCAGCTCTTACAGAGCATCTGACAGTGTTTTGCTGCTGTTCTGTTGAACTGATGCTTTCTTTTTGGCTGGCTGGTCACTAGTCTGAGCCAAAAAGAAAGCTGTACGTTGCGATATCACCATTTTCCTTTTGCCCTGTCGTTCAGTCTTACAGGCACAAGAAATATTCAGTTTTTCTAGCAATAGTTCTGAAATATTTCAGATCAAGAGATGGCTGAAGGTCTCATTTGATATTGTTACGCAAACTGGTCAACACTATATGGAAAATCATATTCAGGACAACATTTCGGATCATATTTCAGGCCCAACTTGGATTCTTGTGAGGCAAATAATCTCTTCTGCCTCAAGTCAAATGCACAGATGACAAAATTTTGTGGGGTCTCTTTGGCAGCTTTAACTTCAGAGCTTAATTGTTTATACAGCTCTGTTGCATTTTTTTTGCTGATAGCGGCACCTCCGAATGCGTCTCAGAGTTGGCAGTCTAAGACTAGATTCTCTTTCCAGGTAGCTACAGAGCTGCATGCCAGGAGCTATAGCTCGTGTTACGGCATCCACTCTCTCCATCTCTGGAAAGCCCTTGCTCAGCCCATGCTCTATCTGGCATGCTAGGCTGGTGAAGGTGAGGTGCTCCTTCTGCCAAGACTCACCAATTTGTCTGGATATTTTAAAATCTTTCTTCCATGGGGAAAACACTTGAAAGGAAAGGCTGAGAGGAGCTGACACTCCACTGTCTCCGGCAGGTGCTCTATAGCCAGGTGTTTCCCACAAATTTTGTTTCTGCATCAATGAGAGTTTATATTGATATCTCAATCACTCAATCTCTTTGGCTAATTTCATTTTTTTCCCCACAGTTCTCTTACTTCACTTTCCTGGTTATAGTTATTGTTATATCTTGCTCGCCCACTTTGGTCCTGGCCTGTGTTAACTTGGCCAGGTCTCTCTGAAATATACTCATCTAGGGATGGACCACTTGTCATCTGAAGCTCCTTTATTCTATCCATCAAAAAGAGGAGATCAGCTATACATTGGTCCTCCAATCCTTTAAGCTCCTCTCTCTCCAAGTGGTTACTGATGAGTGAGATGAGTGATGTTCTGCTCTTATCACTCACATCCGCAAATCCTTGACCAGCAATGTCCAACCCGTCACACAAATCTACAAGGCTATCCCTTGATAATGTGCACAGTGCTTGTGTTACCTCCGGGTGCAGTTTCTCTACTTCCACTGACACAGGCATTAGCTCTCCTAGTAACATTGAAGTACCTCAGATTGCAGGCAGGCTCAGATATCTGCAGTTCATTATTACTTCTTCACCACCCAATGTCGCCGGGCTGGGTGAATTGAGGGATGAGTGGCAACTGGGTTCACTTTTGACAGAAGGTGGCCTACATCACACCTATCCCAGCGGTGCATCCAAAATCATATACCCCTGTAAAGGGGGAATTGACTGTAAGTAAATACAAAAGTGATTGCCGTGTAATTAACAGAATCATTATATACATAAAATACACACATCATTCTGTAATTTAATTTCATTTACATTATAACAATTGTAAGTGACACAAATGCACACGGACAGTTAAGATCAATGCAATTAACATTATTATTTTAACTAGTCGCCCCATGTGCACGCCCATTGACTGAACATCGCCGGACTGGCTACAACTGAGCATGTACCTGGAGCCAACAGTGGTTCTAGCTAGAAACATCCTAAACATGCTCAATTAAACACCTGGTTGTCGGTAAAGCGTCAATTCAATAAGCAATAGCTGTTGTTGGTCACAGCCACGCCACACAAGACTCAATACAAGTAGCTGTTCCCATTCAATTCCAGGTAAAAAAAAAAAAACAGAACTCCTTGCACCCCAGATCACACCCACAAAATTCCCAGCAACCCCAAAATTACACAGAAAACAAGCATCGACATAAACCCCAACATTTGTGACTCACTACATACACATTCAGCTCAATTTGGGTCCTTTTACCCGTGGTTCACTCTCCGTGACAAACTTAAGTAAATGCACACATTAAACATCAACAAAACATTGCTCTAGACTGTAAAAGTTACTGTCTTCATGTTCGTCAAGAAACGAGCGAACCGTCAGCAGCTCTTCCGCTCGAGACAAGGCATGGGAAGCAAAAGTAATCAATCCGTGATACATTGATTTATCAATTGTACTCCATTATTAGAATTAACGCCTCAAATCTAACAAAATACAATCAATGCAATGCCATCATCAATCCATTCACATTTCAAATGTATTTTAAGTGAAAAGTACCTCTTCTTCCTCTTCTCCTTCTGACTTATCCCTTCAAGGGTCGCCACAGCAAATCAACCTACTCCATCTAGTCTGTATCCTCCTCTCTCACACCAACTACCTTCATATCCACTCTCTCTACATCCACAAATCTCCTTGGTCTTCCTAGTGACCTCCTGCCTAGCAGCTCCAATTCTAGCATCCATCTACCAATATATTCACTATCCCTCCTCGGTTCATGAGCGAACCATCTCAATCTGGCTTCTCTGACCTTCTCTCCAAAACATCTTCCATGAGCCGCCCCTTTGATAGACTCCTTCCTGATCCTATCCATCCTGGTCGCTCCCAAAGCGAACCTTAGCATTTTCATCTCTGCGACCTCTAGCGCTGCCTCCTGTCTTTTTGACATTGGAACTGTTTCTAGGCCATACAGCATCGCCGGTCTCACCACTGTCCTTTATGCATCTCTTTTTTACATCAACCTCACGTGTCTGAGTGTCCTCTGGCAAGACACTGAACCAGGCTCTTCCTCCTGATTGTCTGGTTAGCACCTTGCTTGGCAGCTTTGCTGCCATCGACATTTGAGTTTGAGTATGACTGGGTGAATGTAACCCAAGTGTTTTTAAAACCACAGAAAGATCAATGTGCTATTTGAGAGGAGACCATTTACCATCTTTTGCTTTTTTTATATTAGAACTGGTAGATCATGCAGTCCACCCCTACAATCTTGCAAAGCAGCATTTCACTTGCATTTCAATGTATACAATTTTAATTATGAGCTGCCCTATAAGTTATGACAGATATGGAAGATTACTAAAATGACAAATCCTTTCTCCTCTGGTTAAGAGAAGAAAAGAAGCTAGATCAATGATGAGTCAAGGTAATTTTATATTCAGCTAGCACAGCATCCTGCAGATATATGACCATTGTGTTGTGAATCTGTAGAGATTAGCTGATCAGGGAGTCACAGTCCCTTCCAAAGCTGTAAGTTAAGATCAAGATAAGATATCACAACAGCATAATAAATCACTTCACTGGTCAACCTTCTGATCCCGCGAATGTCCACTCTTATCGCAACAAATCTTTGAATGACGATTAAGTTGGACCAGGATTATCTTTTCCAATTCAAAGAAAAATATAATTATTTGCCAGTATGTTGTTTATGCATTTACATTATACTATAAGCATTATGAAGATATTATTAAACCCTAAAGCCTTGTGTTTGCTGAAATAGAATTGGAAAGTGATTGTTTTCACTCCCTTGACTTATGTTTGTAATCATTCTTCACTTGATCCAAAGTCAACCAGGATTCCAACTGAGTGTGTTATGCAAATTCTTACAATATCATGATATTGTACTCATATAGAACACACATAACTGTGGTTGTAGTCATCTCTACCCATGTCTTAACCATGAAGTAGCTTCAGTATGTCATTGAGTTTAAGTAAGTTAAAAGTTCAAAGCGCGATGTGTCCGACATGTTAAGCAATCCATGTTTCCTGATTTCTTTTTTGTTAAGGCTAAACTCCATGTTATTGTGCAATGTTGTTGAATTATCACTTTCATTCATCATCAAGTGTTGAGTCCCTTGTTTTCCTGCTTCACTCATCTGTGAAATCCCTTTAAATGACCTTCCTCTTGGTATTGTATTTTAAATGCTGCTTGAGCTTAAATCAAGCTTACCCTGAATAGACCATTTAAGAACACCCCCGAGGTAGGGTCGGTTAAAAATGTAATTAATCAGCTTGCAGATCCTCCGTTCAGCAACTCTGCATCACAGTGGAACAAATTCTAAAAAGCTCCAAGTGATAGATTGTCAAAATACACCCTGGGAAGGAAGCACATGTGTAAAGACACCAGAGTGTTTTCTAGTCAAAAACATCTATAGGATTCATTTCAAAAGACCCTTCTCAGCATTTCCTGAGTCAAGAATAGATGCATGTTCAGTAAAAAGAACTAAATCAAGAAAAGAAAACAATCAAACAAGAAAGCTGCAACATCCCAATCAAAAGCAGTTTTGTCACTGTCACCATATGATTTATGACAGAATTACAAAGGCTGAGACACAGAGGAAGACAAAAGACAGAAGTAAGTAAATGTGAAAGCTGCATGTGAGACAAACCCAGAGAGAGAAGCAAAAAAGCTAGAAAAGGGACACTTTCTCTAAAACATCAGATTTAACGTCCCTGTTACTGCAGTACCCGTAGACCACAACAGCACTACATGAATTAATTTTGTCACTTTATTGTAATTTCCTTTTCCACATTCAAAAGACCGAGGGACATTTCAACTTTCTTTAACATGACAGATGTCCAGTAATTCCGTATTTAATCTCTACCC
The DNA here is from genome assembly GCF_037954325.1 of Fistularia commersonii. Taxonomy (NCBI): domain Eukaryota; kingdom Metazoa; phylum Chordata; class Actinopteri; order Syngnathiformes; family Fistulariidae; genus Fistularia; species Fistularia commersonii. The sequence goes on from NC_141309.1 coordinate 8,335,960, forward strand.
TGTGGGTGCAAAGTATGTGAGGCAGCAAATTGATGTCACTGTAGTCAGTGAGATGGCAGATTGCTGGTGATTTTGAAATTGGATACTTACTCATCCAAATTCACTGTTCTCATTAGAATGTCAGAATGAAGTTGAAGTGTTTTTTTTTTTTTCTCTCTCTTTTGAATCATTTTTTTTTTCAAAGACATGACTTAAATTAAGCCCATCACACTATGTATCAAGGTGAGATAGAGAGTAATCACTCAAAATGTCCTCACCAGGTTATTTCCCAGTCTCGATATCTGTCTTAACTTTTTAATGCTGCATATCCACCATTAACAAGTTAATATATTGTCAGCGAAAGAAGCACCCTTCAAGTTTCAATGTAAAAGACAACTTCAAAAAATGTGTTTTTCTCTCTTTATGTTAAATACATAAATGGGAAATGTAGTATTAACCAGCTGTGACAGACAAAAAGCATGAAAACTACACAGCAGGCAAATATTAAATATTTTGTAATTAGAATAATGGAATTTAGATCGTCAGATGGCAAGGTATGCAGGTGATTGAGAGAAAGAGAATTGATTTTGAACTTTGAACCTCAAACAAGTCACATTTTGAGAATAATCAACAGTGAGCAGCATACAAGATCTGTTTTTCATCTTTTGCCATAACCATTATCTTCAGGACATTAGCAGGGGTTAAATCAAGCACATATATCATCCAAAATCACCTTGTTGCATTGGGAATTACTTTTTCCTGAAGTCTACTGTTCCCCTAGTTGTGGCTGCTTGTGCTTCACAGCTGCCTCTACACATCTGTTTCCAGCCCAAACGCCAATCTCCTCTTCCCCCATCAAACCATCTGGGATTCCTTGGACTAATGGAACAAAATTTAAATTGGGGGGAGAATACTTGCAAAAATTACCCTTTATCTTATTTCAATTCATTCATTAATTCCTTATTTATGCCACCTATCCTGCACTCAGGGTCACAGGGTTGCTGGAGGATATCCCAGCTGTCATTTGTTGAGAGGCAAGGCTCATCCTGTACTGGTCACCAGTACAGGATGGGCCATTTTATTTAACCTATCACTTCATTAATTCACATATTGATTGATTGATTGAATCGTTGATTGATGAATTTATCTATTGATTGCTTGATCTATTGGTTGACCAGTTTGAATTAGGAAATGAGGTGGGCATTAACAAGAATGCAGCACAGGTATTATAAAGGTTGGTTATATATCCATAACTTTACAAATCTGTAGCACGCCAACCAAACTCTAAGCACCCCACTAACCGTCTGTTGTAGGGGTTCTTGTGAGATTCTCATACGCTAATGTTGCATTATTAGCCTTCTTGTGTCTAAGAAATTGTAACTCTTTGGTTACAGACATTCTCTTTAGCAATATATTTTACTCCTTCATAACATTTGAAAAATCATTAAACAAACTACAGACCTGCACTACCACTGGATCAAACTCAAGCTGTTAAAGCACTGACAGCTTAATTGTGTCCTTTTTTGAAAACAAGTTGCTTGTAAAATAAAGTTTCAGTCATCGGGGTGGTTCCCTTGAAAAGTGTAGCAGCTTCTGTTTGTTTTTGAGTAAGAATTATGTTACAAAAGTCATACTGCTACGTCAGAAGCTAAATATAGAAAAAGGGAACACTAGTGCTTTATTCCAGTAAAGTTTGCAACTTGATTCTGCAAATAAATGAGATTAAAACGCTGAGGTTCTTTTTGGGAGTGACGAGGATAGATAGGATCACAAATGAGTCTTTCAGAAGAACATGTTAGACGTTTCGGCAAGAAGGTCAGAGAAGCCAGACTGAGATGGTTCAGTCATGTACAGAGGAGAGATAGTGAACATATTTGTAGACGGATGCTGGAACTGGAGCTGCCACGTAGGAGGTCTAGAGGAAGACCAAGGAGAAGATTTATGGATGTAGTGAGAGAGGATATGAAGGTAGTTGGTGTGAGAGATGGGGTTAAATGGAGAAGGTTGATTTACTGTGGCGACCCCTGAACGGATAAGTCAGAAGCAGAAAATAAAAAAGAAGCAAGTAAAGTAATTTGCCTTTCTTTTTCAGAATTTTGTTAATGCTGCAGTTGCTGATATGTATGGGCTTTCCAACACTGTGTCAGGTACGCTATTTATAATTTCCATGGAGGAAAACTCAGTCATAGTTAAAATGATGGCGAACCTGGAGAATCATGTCTCCCCTGCGAGTAGGTGGCTTTGCTGTGGCAAATTTACGGTAGATTTCACCCAATTTAAGGGGCACAAAATAAAGTTTCATGTTTAACTTGCCAGGTAATATGATGGCTCTTTTATGAAGGTGAATTCAAACATTGACAAGGAAAGGCCTGATGCAGAGTTTAATTTGGTGCAAAAGTCAATGCAAGAGTTAAGTGTCACATTTTGCTACAGTGCAATGTAAATGAACACACTAGGCAGACGCCAAGGAATGAACCATGATTTATTGGTTGGGGAAAAATGTACTATAAACCAGAGGAGGGGGAAGTTTTTAATTCTCTGTGAAAGACAGCAAATAACTGGGGGCATTGCTTTTCACAATATTGGATGGGTTTGGAGCCTCTGGTGCCAGGAACATGAGCTGTACAAAACTTGAACAAATTTCTTGGTTTCTCATACTTTCATCTGAGTTTCTACATTTCTACATTTTCTGCCTCTGTTTTTGATGGTAACTGACAAATACATTGTTAGATATATTTTGATTTGCATCCAAGCAATAAAAGTCCTCCACCAATCTAAATTTGCTGGTACATGGGAACAGCAGTCTGTATGAAGAAGCATATATCCAGCTGAAGAAAATCAATAGTTCATGTAATATCTAAAGATAACAAGAAAAGGTATGTCTATTTTATTATCCCAAATTCAAATATGGTTAGGTAAAAACAACCCTGTCATAAAGTATGCCTCTCTAGCCAGTCCTTCACTGCTTGAGTAGCTGGATATTGTCTCTAGTCAGAAAAGTGTGAGGGTTTCAACCTGAAACCCTCACACTTTTCTGATTACATCATGCCCCAGGCACACTTCATCAAAACCCAACCCTCCATCTCACACAGATTAGCTCCCACTGTGTGCTAATTGTGGGAAAGATTGAACCCAGCTTATGTTGCCAAACTATTGAACAGACTTTATGAATGAAAGATATGGCTTACAGAAAGATGTTCAAACCATGAGCTCTAAAAAGCATAACTTTTAAGATGAGGCCAGGAGAGATGCAATTTAATGACAGTTTGCTTTTTTTTTGTCTTTTCACAAATGCCACCAACAAACAGCTGTTTGTATTTCGGGTCACTTAAACTAGAAAATGTGTTTTTTTCACCAGACTGCTGTTTTCTGTAGCTCAATATACTACAATACACATATGCAATGTCATTTACCAATCTGAGGTTTCTACTGTACTATGTATATCTGATGTTTTGGAAATCTTGTATTTGCTTGTGACTTATGCATCTTATATTCGTAATTAAATGTGTACTGACTAGTGTATGTCTCCTCCAGCGTATGTGACTATTCGATTCTATTAACTGTTGTTGTTGCCACTTTTGTGTACTCTACAAGCGCAAGATTTTTTTTCTCTGTTTGACAAAGTGAAAAAGACAGGCCAATATTTTGTAAGAAGACCACTTACTGATATTATGTTCCTTTACAGTCATGAGTTAACATTAATTGCAAAATTTAAAAAACAGCCACAAGCAAAGCAAACAAAGCAGGACCTTAACAAAAAATACACTTCTAATGTACAGGGAAATATGTATGTGTGTGTGTTTGTGTGTGTGTGTGTGAACACTTGGTGAGGGTGAGAAGGGATCCTCTGTGTGCTTCTACTTTATCTACAAAGGTGTTTATTCCTTTGAACAGCAAGTTATTTCCTCTGACTTCTGAGAAATATAGTTAAGATTGTATCCCGGGGCCAGGACCATTTTTATCAATGTTCACTGCAAAATTGCATATAAAACACTATAATGCACAAGGCTTTTGCCTAATCTTATATGATTCAAGCTATAAAGTAAAGGTTCAGTCAAGCACAAATCGGCTGAGGCAATGGGAGCCTGTTTTACCATCAGATATTTAATTAATCATTGTCTTCTATGTTCCAGTCAATTTATGATATTCTTCATGTTGATGCATTTGTGCTTATGGCTTTTCACATTGAGTGAATCTTGTATTATATATATATATATATATATATATATATAAAATCAGAACTCACCATTATCTCACCATTATCCACGATCAAAAAATAATTGATGAAATGTAATATTCTGTCAATTTTAATTTGGAGTGATTTCTGAATCATCTGAGTACTGCTGAATGCCCTTACTCCCCGGAAATATGTAGGTATTTGGGGATTGCAGACAGGTCCCACCACAAGAAGGCTTAAGATAAATTGTAATTTGACTGGCTTGGACAACTGGGAATGGGTTGTTCTGTATGCTAATGGTGTAACATCCGCTTGTGTCTGCAGTCTAGCCGGAGAAAGAGGAGGTTACCTCCCACTTCGAGATCAGTTTGTTCGATAAAATGAAAAAAAAAAGAAAGAGAGAAATATATTAAAAAAAATAAAGAAAATATTGCTAGATGACCAATTCCTTTTACAAATGGGTTAATTTTGTCAAATCTTTTTCTCAGTCATTGAGAAACATTGGAAAAAAAAATGACTATCACAACGCTGCATTCAGCAGTCTGTACCTGGATGATTAAAAAAAACATATAAAATACAGATAGCCTTTAATTGAGGTGGCACAGTGGCATGGCAACTGCTTTCACCTCACAGCAAGAAGGACCCTGATTCATTTCCCCCAGGGGACCTTTGTGTAAGGCGGTTACATGTTCTCCTTGTGTCTGCATGGGTTTCCTCTGGGCTCTTTTTCCCAAAAGTATGTATTTCATTGGAAACCCAAAATAGCCTAGATGTGTGAATGAGAGAGCAAATGGTTGTTTCTCAATATGTCACCTTTCAAGCGTTCACAAATCGAATACCACCTCTCGCCCAATGACAGCTTAGATAGGCTCAGGCACCTTCGTGACCCTGCAAGAAGGATATGTGGTAGATAAAGAGTGAACTTTAATTATATCCCATCAGCCACACCTAGCTTTTGTAATGTAGATTGATCATTGTATCTGAAACATTATTTAGATATTTTCATATAAGAGCAGGATGGTATGATGTGGTCCATCTTTAATGCAGGTGTGCTTTCGCAGGACTTCAAAACGGTGACTGGGGAGATTTTATTTTTTAAGCAATCTGAGAGTATACGACTGTTGCGACATATATAATTGTGTTAATGGAATAAAGCCAACAGAAGACCGGCACTATATATGTACACACGGCTTCAAAAGCAGATAAAATACTGCATAAACTGAATAAATTCAAAGCAAAAAGGATGAAGGTTACTTTGGAACATATGACATCTTTACCATTCCCTATACTTACCAAAGTTTTGTGTCTCTAAAGTACATACTTTTCTTATAGTGAGTTTTTGGCTTCTATGTTTATGGAAGGAAGGGTTTCTGCATTACTGTTTGAGGGCATATATCATATTTTAGTCTTTGAACTGCAAATTAATTAACTTGTCAGAGTCTAAGACTCGATTTCACTTGTTGTGTAGAGGACACAATTTTCAAGGTAATTGACTTTCATCTTTGAAGCTAAAGTAGACACCTGCTGACGGATTATACCTTTTACTGTTGAGAATGTAAAAGGCTGGAAGCTATTGGTAATGTACTCAACATTTACACTGCTGTATCACCAAGGGGTTAGCTTTGTAAATAATGAATAAGTGGGGAGGCAGTTAAGTGTTTATACTTGACTCGGAACTTTAACATTAAATAAAATATACGAATAAATAAAACTTCAAAACCGAGCGCAAGAACATGAAAGTTGAATACCTAACTGCACAGAAGACTTGGATTACACAACCAGACTTGTCCTAAATTGCCTTACCAGCTCATTTGCATCCCGTAGGTTTATCGTCTTCTGGAATGAAGAACCCTCCTATCTCCAGTTCTTTGATGGGTTAGCTCTTCCCTCATCAGTTGCACTGGCATCGGTGACTGCTAGTCCATGGTGGTTATGCAAACACGTCCTTTCATAATTTAGATTGTGCTTTCTTCATGTCTTGACAGTGAGAGTAATTTGTATCAGCATCCAGTATTGCCCTCGGTGCCTATTCGGCGCCAGCCACCTCAGCCTCCCAGTCAGCATACATATCTACAGTCTCAGCCAGAAAGCATGAAATCCCCCCAGCCTTCCTTCTAGCTAAGCATCAATAACCTTCTTTTCCCTTGTCAGCCAGCTCACTTCTCTCACATCATCATCATTTTGGATGACAAACAGTTACATATGCAGAAAATACTGATACACTAATATCAGTTTATCATTTGGACATCAGCCCGAAAGAGTCACTATTGACATTGTCATATTTTAAAGATATTTAACCTGCAAAAGACTAAATACTTTTAGATTTCATTATGGGCTATAAACAGAAGACTTATTCTTCTAATATACAGAAAGTACATCCAGAATGCAAACTATACAATAATTACCACTGACAACGTTTGGTCTTTACAAAACCTAGAGCCAGGGGCACAAGAGATATGTGTGTGTCCTCACACATCAATGGCAGCAAACTGATTAGATGGCAGCACACCATGTGTGTCTTACACTGACGTCAGTAGCCGGCAATAAAGGAGATTAATAGCTGAGTTAGGACAGCCATTTGGGGCGTTGATCTACAATATCAGATCATCTCGAGGGATGGAGCCATCCCACTCGCTGTACATGTCCAGTGGTCAGTAATCTGGTGGAGATGTATTTATTAACTGTCCTGCTCTGCCGCCTCACTCATTCCAGTAAATCTGGGATGGAACTGAGAGGGAAATGTCACAACACAAGGACATGACAAGGTGGCCATTGCCAGAATGAATCTGGAATGTTGGTGTCCAAAGATTTCATGATACACACCGTGCCTTTTGGCTTTTGTAGAAATAGAAAAGGCTGCTATAGTAACTTCCTTTCAAGGAAGTCATTATGATATTTCATATCTCCAGACAAACTTTATGTATGATCATTTATATTTTAGTGGAACCCTTATTATAATACCAAGACCAACATGATTCAAGATTTTAAGACAATCAAGATAAACATTTGATGGTATCTTTTAACCTTTTTATTTTCAGAGTTAACTGCATCTCATTTAATATAATGATTCGGCCAATATCACATCTGTAAGTAAATACAAGAAAATATCACAATTAGAGCAGAGAAAAAGAATCAAATGGCCTGATGTGGATTGAAAAAGTAAAAAAAAAAAAAAAATACAACGTTTTTTTTTCTGCCTGTGTGCTGTGGGCTCAGAACCAAAGAGAGAATTTGCGCAAAAAAACCTTTGACTTTGTTTGTCAACATTATTATTACAATGCTGAAAACAGTTAAAATAGAATTTGAGCAATTGTTCGAAATAAGCTTTGAGGAGCAGATCAAATGGGGGGGAAATCCACTGGTATCCTCTTTAATCGGAGCAAATCTACAGGGACATATTAATGTGTTGTAGATATTACACAGATGTCCTTTCAATTAACTGATCAGAGAAGGGGGAAGAATAATGATGTATGCCTGCATTCATTTAAAAGATCCATGTCTCTTCATCACTGGCCCAAATGCAAGGCTGCCACTTTTAACTTGCACAACTCAAGGAGATCAAACAGATACTGATGTGTAAATGAGTACAAGAATCTATCATTTAAATGTACGAAAGAGAAAGTTGATAATATGAAGACCATGAAACCACCACACCAACTGTAGCGTTGCGGTTCTTTTTCAAACACTGTTTCTTTCTCAGGGAACGTACCAAATTTAAGTCAGATCTTTTAGGACTCAAATCCAATGCGATTTTCATCCCTCCCTTGTACTTGGTTTCAGATCGGTTAAATATTTAGAGAAATTGTATACTATGCAAGATTGTAAGATTGATTTTACTGCTAAATACAATGCACCACAAGTGGTTATACATAACATGGACTGTGAGAAAACAACAATAAACAATAATAATAAAACAAAATATTACTGTTGCTGTGAAAATGACATGAAAGCAATTAGAGAGAGAGTGAGAGTGCATGACTGAATGTGAGAGATATTTTTGTTGAGCCTTAAAAAGCATTTATTCTAAGTTATTGTACTGTGAATATTTGATATAAGTTATTTCGGAGGAGGCAATAATTGCAAGTAATGATGCAGTGACAAAGGTTATAAAAGCTAAGCAACACACATCTGCACACGCATACATATGCATACACGCGCAAATGTGGTTTATATGTATCTTGAACAAAAGAGATTGGTTTCTCACACCGATGTCAACCACTCAATATTTGGGACATTCTCTGCAAAGATGTAACACATTGTCGAAATATTGAAGTGTTTTGTCTGATTTAATCAGAAGCTGTGTGAAAATGGTCAAAATAAAATCTTGCCAGGTGCATCGCAGCCAATACAGTTGGAGACGGTTAAATCATGACAGACAGAAAGAACCAGAGACAGAGCAGAAGTCAAGGCTCACACATCCCCTGTCCTCAGATTCCAGTCTCTCATGATAAGCTGACACTTAATACAGGAGATCAAAAAGGCATAAATGTATGATATCTCTGTATATATGTGTACTATATACCGTATGTTCACTTGATTTCATCCATGAAACAACCTTGACTGGTATTGTTCTGTAGAAAATCAAATGTAAAATGCCACTGTAGTCGCAGAAAATTTGGCAGTTGGTCATGTGACCCTTTGATTTGGTCTGGTGTTGAGCATTGCCAAGTCAGATCACACCATTTCTATTATCAGAAAGTTCCCAAGATGTTACTGGCTGGCATAAATATAGTATATGGGGGTATATGTATACACACGTGTATACTACACACTACACATTTATTACTACTACACTACACATACATACATGGATACCCAAACTACGGCCCGGGCGCCGGATACGACCCACCTCCACATTTTGCCCGGCCCCTGAACAACACCAGACATGCATTATGATTTTTTTCATTCTGGCCACGTAATCGTGTAAGACTTGTACGTACATAGAACGTAACATTCTATTCCGCCCTTCTGCAGTATGTGTCTTATCTGAAACCCCTCCCACAAAAAAAAAAAACATCCTGGGCAAACCCCTTTCAAATAACACAGAATAATGGTGAAAAGATTAGGTAAGAGAAAAGTAGATTCAGAATTCATGGTATTCAAACTGCAGTGGACAAACGATTATTTTTTTGTTCAATTCAAAGACAGTCTGTTTGTCTCATCTGTCAAGAGACGGTAGCTGTATTCAAAGAGTACAATCTGCATTGACACTATGAATCCTGTCACAAAGACAAGTATGAAAGCTTGCAAGGCCAAATGTGAGAAAACAAACTCTCAAAGCTAAAAAGTGGACTGTTGGCTCAGCAGAGTACATTTGTACGCTGAACCAGTCATCTGTTGGAGCAAGCTTTCGGGTTGCTCAACTGATAGCAAGCAGCGGTAAACCTTTCACCGATGGAGAATTTGTCAAGAAATGTTTGAATGCCGTCGCGGAGGAGATGTGTCTCGACAAGAAAGATGTCTTTTTAATGTTGTGAGTCTGTCGGCGACTACAATCACAAGACGCATTGAAGAAATTGGGGGTAATGTATATGCCCAGCTCAGCAGAAGACGAAAGAATTTGACTTTTTTCATTAGTACTGGATGAGAGCACGGATGTGCAGGACACAGCGTTGCTGCTAATTTTAATTCGTGGAGTTAGCGAAAACTTTGAAATGTGCAAGGATCTGGCAGCTCTCCAATGTCTCAAAGGGACTACGAGTAGGGGAGTATATTTTTTGAAAAGTATGCCAAACCATGGAAGAGTTGAACCTGGACTGGTCAAAGCTTGTTAGCATCACGACTGACGGAGCTCCTAGTATGGTGGGCGCGTCTTGCGGTCTAATCGGGCTTGTCATAATGAAATCCACTGGGATAAAATCCGTTCTACAACCATACTGGCAGAGAAATGTGTTGCGTTGGTAGGTGTTGGTATCAGTTCGGTTTCATAGCCTGCTTGCTTTTTGGTTTTCACCGTGAATTTGATATGAGAGAGCTGCTAACAGTTGTGTCTGCAAGAAAGTTAATGTTCCTTCGTCTTTTTTTTTTGTGAAAACCTTGAAATTGGTTATTCGGTTATTTTTCATTTCATTAATAATGTTATCATTTATTTTCTGATTTTTTTATTCCTGTCAAGAAAGGGTTAATTTTTTGGTTACGTGTGGCTTTCTGGAAAACAATAAAAGTTTACGTTTAGACACCTCTGCGATTGTCACCCTTTTTTTCACAAACTGGCTTTGTCCCCTGTCAGAGAAGGGAAGAGTTATTTGGCCCTCGGAGGGAAAAAGTTTGAGGACGCCTGCAGTACACACACATCGTTGATACACTTCGACTATGAGACAGAATGAGAAAAAAAATCCAGATTATCACATTGTCTGATTTTTTTTTATATATATATATATAAACACAATGTTGAGGAGGTTGGCTATGCATGTTGGCAAGCCAAAAAAAACGCTGTGTGGTTGTTTTAAGTCATAGAGCAATTACATTTTTGCCGCTCTGTCAAACAAAAAAGACATAATTATCCTTTCTTCCATTTCTTTGTCCTGGATCATTAAATTCTCTTTTGTTATACTAAGAGTAGTTTATTGCTCTCAAGGCCCCCATATGTTCCTTAATTCCAAAGACAGTCAAAGAGACGGGTCAGTTCAGAATGGTTAGAGGACTGGATTTTAGCAATACACTGGTACTCACTAATTGTTATCAAGAAAATATGTATTGTGAGTTGTTTATTTTGAGCTGTACAAATGTGACTTTCAAATCAGAATAACATCACGTTTCAAATTGGTCGTATTCAAGATACAAAACACTATTTTCTAAAAAAAGGAAAAAATTGAAGGAAGCAGAATTATGCTGCTACCCTTAATTATGCTGGCATTTCATAGCGATAGATTTGAACCTTTCCTTTTCTTTTGAAAATTTAACATTTGGATTTGAAATAATGTATTGTGGATACATGTAACAATATCCAAATCAACTGAAAATAAGCAAGAAGTGGCGCACCCCCATAACTGTCACCAGTTGATCACAGAGCTAACAGAGACAAACATTTGTTCAGTCTCACATCAATGTTAAGTAAAGCCCCTCTGTGTTTTTTGACTGTGTGGAAAAACATCCAGAATGAGCCACTGTAGGTGTAGTTTCTTCCCATTTTGATGAAAATGAGTCTTCAACCAACATTTTGCTTTTCCTGGAAAGCTAAGTTGATCATAAATCAAGCAAAATATACCCGGATACAAGAAGTTATGGATGCATGACTGGAACATTTGAAAGGTGACCTTTGAGAGGTGATACATGGTGACATGAGTTTCTGCCTGTCTGCTTTAATGAACCATGAGTGTTCTGGCCCTCTCGGTTTTTCTTCCTATCTTTAAGTCAGTGGATCTATGCACAGACACGAGGTACACAGCAAGTGGTGTTTTAAGAGAATTAAAAACTGCTTAGTTTGTATCATGAACCAAGTTTTCTTTTCTTGCTTCAGCTCTACACGAGTATCAAGAAGAGAAGCCGTGTCAAGCTTGATTTGCATTTTTATATTGCACCAACATTGAGCCTCCCAGAGCCCTACGATGTGTTCAGTATGTGATGTATGTGTGTGGAGGGTGAAGTGTTGGATGAGTATATATCATGTGTTCCACTATGTGTGCTGCTGTGTGTTAAATTAAACACTGGCAAAGTCAGAGACTATGTTGTGAGTTATACAGAGTTTGGAAGGACACAAGGTTGCAGTGAATCTTTTATATTACTAGAAACATCCCCATTGCTTGGTATGTGGATGGAAAAGTGACTCACACCAACTATAACTGCATTTACATTAAACTTTACAAAGAGAAAACATAATGCGCATCCTGATGTAGTTGTGTTGTAAAATGAGGCAATTACCCTTGCCAAAAATGTATTTTGCCTGGAATTTAAAAAAAGGTATTCTTGGAGAATTATAACACGCAAAAGCTGTTGTTTAAAGGGAGTCATAATCTTCAGATGGAGCTTGATATTGCAGGGTCTGTGAAAAGTGTTCACATTCATTCAAACCATATTTATTAAACAGAGGTTGAAGCAATTCAAAAGAGTTCAACAACGCTGTACCTAATGCATTTCATAATATGTATGATTCATATGTTTCATCTAAAAAAGTAGCAACATTACAAGGAGTTAAAGATGATTAAAAACCGAAGCAAAACGTGGGATAGAAATAATAATTAAACAAACATGCACGTGAACACACACATGAACACACGCGCGTACATAAATATATGTATGAATCCAACTGCCCCCCCCCCCCCCCCCCCCTGTTTTTTTTGTACAAAACAAAATGGATTCTTCAAGTCTCCTCCATGTTTATGGAGGATTTGAAAATGGCCAAAGGATAGCATCACATAGCCTGTGTTTGTTTTGTTATTTTCTCATTCGGTATCATTCCCTTTTCCTGACCGGCGGTGCCCCGCTCCCTTACTAAATTGAAACAAACAACCCTCTCGTCTGTCATTCCTCTTAATTCCCTTAAGACACTGACAGCCGAAGTGTAGAATTTGGCATTTGGATTTTCTGAAAAATATGGAAGAGGTTACTGCAAATGTGCTCAATGTCAGTTTAAAATCGTTATAGCATACCTCTTGACCTATATCCTTACATTGTTGGGGTCACTCTGGGAGAGAACCACCACCCTCGCAAAGAATAACAAGTAATGTCAACATTTTCTGCACAGCCCAATTTTTTATGCTCAGTCAAAGTCAGTATCCAAAGCACAGGGCTGTTCATACGCCTGCCTGCCATTATGTTGTTAAAATTTGTAATGTAATGTACTGATATTAACAGAGTAAAGAGTTCAAGACAGGAGATCGCAGAGATGAAGATGAGGTTCTCTTTGGGAGTGATGAGGATGGATAGGATCAGGAATGAGTCTATCAGAGGAATATCACATGTTAATTTTTTTGCAGAGAAGGTCAGAGAGGCCAGACTGAGATGGTTTGGTCATGTACAGAGGAGGGATAGTAAATATATCGGTAGACAGATACTGGAAGGGGAGCTGCCAGGCAGGAGGTCTAGAGGAGGACCAAAGAGAAGATTTATGGACACAGCGAGAGAGGATATGAAGGTGTGAGAGAGGAGGATGCAGAGAATAGGGATGGAGAAGGGTGATTCGCTGTAGCAACCCCTGAAGGGAAAAGCCAAAAGGAGAAGAGGAAGAAGATGAAGAAGCCTTGTAACAGCTACACATCTATGTTGGCTCACCTCACTTTTTTTAAACATTGCCTTTAATCCAAAATCTGACTGATTTGTCTGAAAAACAGACCCCCAAAGAGCTTTAATGCATGAATACAGGAGCCTAAAACTCTTTCTTCGAGATTTCAGAACTTCAGTCTGTGTATGACAAACTCTGGGGACTGTCTTCTGGGGACTAAAATAAAAACTCAGGAGAGCTTTTTGTCCCTTCACATACACTCTCTCTGTCTTTGCCAGCTTTAGATTTTCCTGTATGTCACTAATGAATATGTGAAAGTAGTGTTATACTGGGCTGTGGGTGTTGAATTGAGTTATGCATTTCCTAACCTCAGCTGAGCTTAGTGCTAATGCATAAAATACACATAGTTCCTTATAAACCTCCTGTATACTCTTTCAGTTCAGATTTTCATTTCCTCATCTTTCATCTCATATTTGAACCCACTGCTTCTCTTTAAGGTGGAGCAAACATCACTGTCTTACTCTGAATTCACTTTTTCTTACCATTTCTTAGACAGAAATGCTCCTACGCACTGGGAGAGGAGCGATAATCCTCTTAATATAAGCCAAAACCTGTGCTTCTGAATTGAGATGTTCTTTTAAACTACTCATTGTAATGAATATGTATTTGTTTATTATGATTAAATACAATATTAGTACAGAGATAGAAATTGTATCACAGTACAGCAAATCAATGCAAAAGTCAGAAAACCTAGTCAGTGATTTGAATGAGCTCAGGGGGGCTTAAAATGAGACATTCACCAGAAATACTTTGTGCAGCCAAACTGATAACACAGGCTTCAAATCCTCTGCAAATGGGTTACTGTTGGCTCATTTGCCATGTATTCAGATACAATTTTAAAGTGTAGATATCATAAAACCCAAAAGAGTGATTCTTTTAAACCCAAAATCCCTGTTTACCTCGTAATGATAGTAAATGGAATTAAATAAAAACATATTTATCTGTATATGTAATGCTGTGGCAAGACTTTCTTTGGATACAAATAGAAGAAATATAAATTTGCAATGGAAAAACTAAAAAGAATTTGAAATTATTTCAAGGGTTTTGTTATTGTTTTAATTTTGACCTGGATGCCGGGCTACCGATGTCAGCGAATGGCTATAGTTGCAATGATCACTTGAATAGTGATTCAGTACAAGCCAAAAGTCAGGATCCAACTATATTTATTTGAATAACCGCATCAGTCTACATGAAGGACTACTTACAAAATAAGCTATGGCAAGAAACCTTTTCTGATTTTTTTTTTTTAGAAGACCCACTTTTCTTTTCTATACAGATAAATTCATTTGAACTATTATTATGATGAGTGATTTCTTACTTTTCGTTCCATATAGTCATCACCGTTGACTTTTTTCCCCCTTTGAATTGGCATTAGCTACAGTATCATGAAAAATTGGGTTATGAGTTAATTTTCTATGAGTCAACTACAAAGAAGAAGTTTGAGAGCAAATGCTTCCTAGACTTGTACTCCAGTCAAGATGTCCCAGTAGGGTGCATTCCTAGATGCCCTGATGCGAGTTGGATTCAACTCATCACTGATTTCCTTCAGTTGATGGCAGCTTTGGCAGCCACCAAACTATGTCAGTCCCGTAGAAACAATTGTTTTCGGCTTTCTTCTTTTTTTTTCTTGTCCTTAAACTAAGCTTTTCTGAGTGGATTCAATGTCTTCCCGCATTATTTGCCCGATTCAGCTGATCACCAGTAAGCAGGGCAAGTAAAGGTATGACACTCAGCCAGTTACCAGATCATCTGGTTACCTGGTATCAGTGTTCCAGTACTGTGTCCATATGTGAATTCCTTGTGATTGACTCTGTCCTTTGCTTATGATGTGTGTACTTCTGCCTGTGTGACTTCATAAACAATGTAATTGAGAATTCCCTGATCTTCTAAGTCCTAACCACTCGGTTTTGGTTACGGTATTATATTACTGTTGATAAATTAAGTTTCCCTTAAGGTCCCTTGGGGTCAAATAAACTTCTTCAAGTTGAAAGAAAGACATGCACAGTGAATGGGAACTCTTCTATCCAGTTCTGAAGTCTTTCATTTATATGCTTTTTTAATACAATGAATGTCCTGTTACTTTTACTGTAGTATATCTTAATCCCTACACAGGTTCGAGAAAAGTTGTCTGTGGAAGTTCTCAGTAATCCAGGTACCATTTTTTCTGTAAAGTCTCATCATGGCAACTGGACTTACTGCTTGTTTTATTCTTCAGTGTCTTGAATACGCTTTGCCTCTCATCAAAGATACTTCTAGAGTTTGATTGGACTGAGGGGAGTATCTGGTATATAAGTGCTCAAGATGGGTTACTTATCTGGATTGATCAGGGTTGCTATATTAGTGATTAGCATTTTAATTAGTTAAGCCAGAGACCTAGATGAAATTTTGCATGATTATAGGATGGTGTTTGCTCAAAGAAAAATGGAACAACTACATAATAGAGAAGTGGAAAAAGAAGACACATAATAAGTTCAGAGGTGAAAGGCTGCATAGGCATTTGAAAATATATTTTTTCATATTTGATTATGAAATACTTTGATGTCTGATGTTGATAGATTTTCATCCATGGATGTTCACCTTATTTTTCTTCTTTGTTCTCTTGTCTGTAAAAATTCTAATGCACCACATTTGCGTTCACCTTTTGATTCCTCTAAATCTATTGACATAGAAAGAAATAATATTTGAAAATCACTGAGGACCTCTCATTGAATAGTAATTGGAAACCCACTCCCCAGAACTGCCATCATTCTTCATCCCTCTTCTTTTCCTTTCAGCTTTTCCTTACAGCTTTTGCGGGGTCGCCACAGCATATCAAACTCCTCCACCTGACCCTATTCTCTGTATCCTCCTCTCTCACACCAACCAACATGTCATCCAAGTCAACTTTCACTATCTATTCTTCCACTTTTCTTCTGTCTTCATTCTCTTGATCATCCTTCTACCAATGTATTCTCTATCCCTCCTGTGTACATTAGAATGCAAATACTTTTCCGTCTGGCTTCTCTGACCTTCTCTCCAAAACATCTAACATGTGCTTTCCTTCTGATGGACTCTTTCCTGATCCTATCCATCCTGATCACTCCCAAAGAGAAGATCAACATCTTCATCTCTGCGACCTCCTGCTCTGAATCCTGTTTTTATACTTAATGCCACTACCACTAAACCATACAATATTTCTGGCCTTTCAACAGTCTCACAACACCTTTTCATTCTGGCTGATGGTCTTCCATCGCAAAGTACCCCTGACATTTTTATCCACCCATTCAACCAACTTGAACATGTTTCTTCACCTCTTTTCCAAACTCTCCAATATTCTGGACTGTTGACCCCAAGTACTTAAAATTCTCCACCTTCCTTATCGCCACCACCTGTAGCCTCACCGTTCCACTTCCTGCACTTGCTCCTGCTCTCACTACAGATCACAATATCATCTTCGAACATCATGGTCCACGGAGATTCCTATCTAACCTCATTCTTCAGCCTATCCATCACCACTACAAACAAGACGAGGCTCAGAGCTGGCCTCTGATGTAGTCCCATTTCCAACTTGAACTTCTGTTCACACCTCACCACTGTTTCACATCTCACATACATGTCCTGCACCAGTCTAACATACTTCTGTGCCACTCCAGACATCCTCATATAATACCAGAATTTCTCTCTCACACCCTGTTGTATGCTTTTTCTAGGTCTACAAAAACACAATTCAGCTCCTTCTCAAAGAAAAAAAACTGTATTTGTTGTACTCTTTCTCTTTCTTCATACTGCTGCTCACAAATACTGACTTCTACTCTCAGGCGAGCTTCCACCACTCTTTCCCATGAATTCATTTTACAGCTCCTCAACTTTATCCCTCTATAGTTGCCATCTGTTTTGGACATCTCCCTCATTCTAAAAATATGGTCACCATCACAATTCTGATCATGGTGAATAACATGCCCACAAACTCTGCTGCTGCCTCTCCTGGACACTTCCATACCTCTGTAGGTATATCATCAAGACCAACTGCCTTCCCACACTTCATCCTCTTTGGTGCCCTTCCCACATTACCTTAACTGATCTCGGTTACTTTGTGGTCCACAATAGTCACCTCTTCTACCCTTCCCTCTCTTTCATTTACCTCATTCATCAGATGTTCAAAGTACTCTTTCCATCTTCACATCACTATTCTGGAATCTGTCATTAAATTAATCTGGAAGCTCTGCATAACCACCATGATTTTTGCTCAATTCCTCCCTGAAAACTATACTAAACTCCTCCCTTTTCAGCTTCTACCACTCCGTGTCCTCTTTATCTTTCTTGTCACCAGATTCATCCCACAAACCATCATACTATGCTGACTGGCAATACTCTCACCTAGCACTACTTTGCAGTCACTTTGCAGATTACAGACGTAGTCTACCTGCATACCCCTACCTCTGCTCTCATAAGATACCCTATGTCCCTGTCTTTTCTGGATAAAAGTATTCACTACACCTGTTTCTATCCTTTTTGCAAAGTCTGCCACCATCTGTCCCTTTGTGTTCCTACCCTTGACACCAAACCTGCCCATCATTTCTTTATCAACTCTCTTGCCTGCACCCACATGTTTCTTGAAGTCTGCCGCAATCACAACTATCACCCCTTGGGATAGTCTTACTCACATCCCACCTGTGAGGCCTAGCCACTAACAACATTGAACATCATACCTTCAGTTTCCAGTTTCAGACTCATAAGTCTAACTGAGAATCTCTTCACCTCCAAACAACTTCCTCCTTATTGATAACTCCTATTCCATTTCTCTTTCTGGCAATACTATGATAGTACAACTTAAATGATGCTCCTAAGCTTCTGGCCTTGCTACCCTTCCACCTCTCCTGGACACATGGTAAATCCACCCTCCTTCTCTGCATCATGTCAACCAACTCTCAAACTTTTCCTGTCATCATCCCAATACTCAAAATCCCTACTCTCAATCCCAGACTCTTGCATTTCCTCTTCTCTCTCTACTTCCGATCATGCCTTCCTCCTCTCCTTCTTCAACCTACAGTCGCCCTATTTACACTAGTACCCTATTGGTTATAGTCACCAATGTTGGTCATTGTTAACCAAGGTTTCGATTGATCTGATATGGTATTGGTGTTGAATCGCATAATTTTGTTGGAGCACACTTTTTACGCCAGCTACAATTCCTCATGCATGCACCCTCTGCATTTATTCGGGCTTGCCCCCCTGAGGCTGCATTTATTACATTACGTATTACATTATATTCTTTTAAACATAAAGTATATGAGGTTCCTTCAAGTTTTCAAATTATAGTATCCACATTTAGACACATTTTACAATTCATGTGTTCTTCTGAAATCTGTAATGTTCACTCTTCACTGCGGATAAGAGAAATTATTGTTGAGACAGTTTTCAAATCTGTACTGCCTGCACACCTTTTAGTCATTCAGTGCTTTCCTGGGGTGTATGTAATAATTTATTAAAACTTGGCTGGAAGCGATGGGTGATGCCATTAAAAGCAATGCCATCTCGTAAGAAGTCCCTCTAAAAGATAGAATAAAACACTCAGAGATGTGGGATGAATTGCAGTTGTTGCATATTTCAAATCATACCCACTGTTCCCTTTTAACCTCTTCCATTGTATTTTCCAGTATTAATAGTCTCCAATTTTACTATCAAGGCCTTAAGGATGCACATTATAGTCTATCTTTGACTCATGGTACGGGTAGTAATTAAAATACAGTTTTCAAGCAGAACCTGAAACCTGGGGGAAAATGGGTGGAGCACTGAGCACAAAGATTTCACAGGAGGTAAAAGCCAGAGGGGAGTAGGCAAAGTCAACAAACAGTCAATTGATGTGTGTAGTTCCAAAAATATTAGTAAGGTACATTCAAAGGTCATGCACACAGAGCAAAGTCTCTTAGTAACTTGGAAGAACAGGAAACATCAACCGGAAAGGTAAAAATCCTATAAAAGAGAAAATATTATAATACACAAGGACAGATTCACAAATGAGGGGTGGATGCAAAACGTCATGGCAGGTAATCACCAAGGTAGGAAAACAAGCTATGACTGGAGGAAACACAACTATCTGCTTCATGAAGACATGTATATTTTACCAGCGTGCCAGGCAATGAAAGAGAATTCAGAGAGTAGCTGAAGAGAGTGACTTTGTATTTAAAGCTGGGTCAAGCAGGACACACAACATGGACAACCTGGAGGCCAGATACCAACAGAGATGGAAGCAAGTGAAAGAATAAAAAAACAGTGCAAACAAGCAAAGTCTCTGCAGGGGGTAACACTGCTGGCAGCAACGGAAAAAAAAAAAAAAGAGGTGCCCCTTTGTCTAAGACTGACATGGCAATTCTTACAAATGACAAATGAGTCAAGTGAATAAATGGGCTTGAAAGTCACAGTGACACAAGATGATGTCAGAATATTTGTGGTGAAAGTAGCATTATTTGATGCTGGAGCAGCCAGCAGTTCCTACATTGCAAACCTGTCACTGTAAAACACCCAACATATGAAGCAACCGGAGCAGTATTTTTTTTCAAATGATTTAATTCAGTGAAACAGTTTGTTTCTTTTGCAACCCATGTTTTCTCTAATCCAAATTTTAGTTTTGCAGTACATTTGAAAATGAACTCCTTAGATTATACAAATGCTACTACTGAAACATAACAGTGAGAAAGGATTTTCCCCTGTAGTATATGCATGCGTGACACTAATGTCACGGCATAAACTGCTCTACGGTCAATATCTGTGATCTTGAGGGCGTATTAATGATGATGCATGTAAGTCATCATAAAAACATGGCACAATTCAAAAAAATATAAAACAAATACAGCCTGAAACGTCAAAATGAAAACAAATGCCGGCAGTGTCACAATGCAGACAGCAGAACTACCATTAGTTACAGATTACATAAGATACAGATAAGTTACAGAACACATAACTAAATAGCATATAGAAGTAATAATATTAAGAGTAATCTAATTAAATCCAGTAAGAGAGGAAGTTTTCAGGTCACCTCTGATAGCTGCCGTGTCCGCAATTGCTATTGATTTTAAGCAATGAAATAAAGGATTATTTGATCGAGCTGTGGATTTTTGTGAGCCCTGGTCCAGTTTCAAATGTTTGTTTACCATTATTATTGATCTTATTAAGACCGATTTCCCAATAATGGTGCAACTAATTTGTTAATTTTTATCTTTACTTTTAGTCTCTTACCAAGTGGCTGTGAAATTGATGTAGAGGACTGCAGCCTACGTTAAGCTATTAGAAGGAGAAAAGATGCAATTATGCTTTTCTTCTTGTGGTCAGTTGTTTTTTTAAAGTCTGGCAATTTTTGCCGCAGAGCTGAACTATCATGGCTATGGTTTCAAGAATCACGGAATGACTGGATACAATGTAGCAGCTGTTTGTAAATGACTTGATTTTTATTGTTGGGCAAAAAAAAACATGAATTCCAACAAATTCATATTGACTTAGAAACCAACACCTCTGACTTTTATAAAGTTTGTATGTGGGTTAAAACCACTTTGATTACACTGAGTCCATAACCTCCTCCTTGCTAACTCTAAGCACAACATTTATATACATGTTTGTTTTTGTTATTCTGGCTCTACCTTTCTGATTGTACATCTTTAGAAAGGTGCTGTGTACCAAAGGTTTGACCTTTATTTTGAATTAATCATGAATGTAGAGATAGCGTGCCTGCTTTATAAATAAAGATGTTGATGATGATGTGCAGGGATCTATTTTTATTTCCCTTAAGAGTGTCATTTTGTGGGATTGGATTCCTTGTACCACAGGAGACTTAAAACTAGAATACATAAAACTATCCCAGTCTGACTAATCTTGCAATGTATTTCCTATGAGGACCAAGAGGCTTGGGGAGAATAAGCAGGGGAAAATTCCCCAAACACACAAGTTGAGTAAAATATATTAAATTGATGTGTCTTCTCATCTAACCCATGGCCTCGGCTGGTGTGTCGGCTTTGGCTAGAATTTCATTTTTTTTTTTCTCTACCATACATGATGGCATTTAACTTTTTTCTTTAACTTTTGCTGAAATTACTGATAATTGCACTGTTGTAAACCCACAAACTTTACGGACAGCATAAAAAGTTTGCCTCCCAAGTCATAAAAAGCAGGGGGGAATCTTACTATTATGCAAAATACCTCCTCCAGTACATTCTATGCCAGCAAATGAATGTAAGCAGAGCAATTATAACACACTGATGAAAAATCTGATGTATGGTATTGTTCATGTATCAAAATAGTTAGGGTTGAATGCAGTTTGTAGGCTTAGCCTGAACCTTATTCATCCACCAAAGTGAATAAGTTAATTGAAAGAACGTTTTACATGAACGGTGAAAATCGATATTTTTGATACACTTTCCTCAGATTATTTCCCTTTATTTTTAAATTGCCGGTGATAGCCAAACTTCTGAATCCGAATTCTATTTCTATCAATATATATGTAAGATCAACACCTTAGGTCCAAGGTGACCTTTACTCCTGAGATTCATTGAAGTACTTGGCCATGTTTGTATTACCATTCAAGTAATTTTATACTTCAGATCAAACAGGCTTTTTACCCAGGCCAAACCCCGTGGAATTGAGACATTTTGATTTAGAATTAAAGAAAATTGGTTTCAAACCTTTAATTTTGAACATCTGCTAGACAAATAATCAATTAATTCATCTACCAGTACCCTCAACTGTGAAGAGTATTATATATTATTGTATAGTCTAAGACTGTTTTGAAAATTCTAAATAAAAAGATAATGATTTCAAAAATGTCCAGATATAGAGGTGGCCTAAAATAGAAGTAGAGGAGTGTGAGTAGCGGATTGCCAGATTGATCATCAGACTGGAACGACACAATTATGTAAGGAAAGACAAGAGGCAGTTCCCCCATTAGCACCACCAATGTGCTCTTGAGCATGCTCCAGAACTCTAATAGTTCACTACTCATTGGCAACCAGGTCACACCATGGTTGATCTTTGTGAATATGATCAGAAGATTTCTGTCAAAAACAGACTTTCTCATATAGGCATTTACTAACATGCATGGTTGTCAAGACAACACAGGTCTTTCTGTATTGTTCAAACTAAAAAAACCTAAACTGTATTTCAAAAGCTGCTCTAAGATATTAATGAAGGCAGTTCAATTGATGATACAGTGATGCTGCTTTGCAGATGCCCTTTAGTGTATCATAAAAGCAGAGTGAATCGTTTAATCCCCTTCCTCTGAGATTAAATGAGGTAGAATGTCAGGGAAATATAGAAGATAGCCCTTTATTATAAAACCATAAATTCATATCTCCATGCTGAACCCTTAGAGTTCCATTTCCTTGGCCAGTGATACTTTTTACTGCAGTTTGTTTGTGTTCTGGAAGAATTACGCAAAGAAATCAAGAGCCAAAGATTTGTTTATACTCATGGCCTCTTTGAATATTTACTGCCACATTCTTGATCTGTAATATAACACATTTTGTTCCGTCACACACAAATAACATAAATAGCCTGCACATGCACCTCACACTTTATTGGTGGGAGACAAGTGTTATGCTTCCAAACTAGTTGAAACTTATATTGTACCTGTCAAATGCTTTGAGCTAAGTCTATCCTTCTTGGCACATTTACCTCTTTTTTTCCACAGATATGTTAAAACTGCATTTACCTGTATTTAATTACCGGTACATAATTATCTGAGTTTTAGTCAGTTCCAATTGATTAGAATTTTTCTTAACAATATTAATGAAGAACTTTGCAACTGCAGTAGAGCCAGGTACACATCTCTTGTTTATTCATAGAAAATGCTACAATGTCAAAACCTCCCACCTACCTTTTGGAAAATAGAAAATCTCAGATGTCCTGGTCAGCCTCTACTTTGGCATAAAAAAAAAAAAAACATTACACTTCGCCATCTCACCTGATGTTCAAGGTGTGTCATTTAAAGTTTTCTAAATTTACACTAAGTTAAGTTACAACAAGAACTTCCTCTCGATATTTGATGGAAGCCCGGCTGGCTTTCCAACATTTACAGTATGCATGGCATACCCAAGGCACTCTTGAACTTCTAATAAATGTGACGACTGATTCGCAAGCAACCCCAGAGCCTCAGAGTTCCAGAGATGGAGCACATCAGTTTCCCTCAGTAACTTTCTGTTCAATCACTTAGCTCAGCACAGGTGAGAGACAGCCGTGATGAATAGCCTAAGATTTTCAGGTGCCGTTCATGAAATCATTATTGTACAATCCGGTCATCTTAATCACAGTAGAGATTCAGATTCATATAAAATGACCAGAAAATGCTTTCATTCATGGCTTGCTTTGTGAAAACACACCACAAAGAGAAAAAAACAACAAATAATAACAAAAATGTATTTTTTATTTATTTATAAATAACTAGACCTCTGTGAGGGAATTATTCTTGATATCTCATGAAGGTGCAAGATTAAAGAAACAAGTAGTAATGCCCACTGTGCTCAACATATACAGGACTGTCTCAGAAAATTAGAATATTGTGATTAAGTTCTATCTTCTGTAATGCAATTAAAAAAACAAAAATTACTTTTTCATGACATTCCAATATTTTGAGCCAGGATTTTTGAGTTTTCTTAAGATGTAAGCCATAATCAGCAATGTTATAATAATAAAAGGCTTGCAATATTTCAGTTGATTTGTAATGAATCCAGAATGTATGACATTTTTGTTTTTGGAATTGCATTACAGAAGATTAAGAACTTTATCTCAATATTCTAATTTTCTGGGACAGTCCTGTATTTATTATAATTCAAATTTTCTGGAAAAGTTTCAATTTCCACCGCAGCCAAAAGTTTTAGCATGGAGCTGGAAGGACTTTCAAATTAGGTTTCCCCACTAACTTAAAAAGTGTGACAACAATGAACAAAAGCCTCCCAGTCTGTATAGAGTTTAGGTCAATTAAAGTAACTTATAGCCTTTAACTTGGTCTTTCTGTTTCCTATTTGGTCATTTCAGTGGTGATTCATGACAACTTATAAAAATAACCCTGAGGTAGAACTATCAGGTTTTATTCATACCACACAAGAAAGCAGAATGAATTAGTCTCATGGCTGATAGAGGCAAGCTCTATCAGCCACGAGGCCCTTTACACCTCACACTCCCTCCATGCTCGTGGCTTATAGAGCTCTATCAGCTATGTTTTCACACTTCTGAAAGTAGTCGAGTTTATACCATAGTCATTTTTCTGGTCTTCAGTCGTATCTCGTCTTAACATCGGTAAGTAATTCACACCACTTTGGTAAACACTGGCAAGTAAAGTGGCGGCAACAGCTCAATTTGAGTGTTTCCATCTCCAAACCAGTTACTCAGACTGGACTTGAAAAGTGTCTCAATATTGTCTCTCCATGATTTTATTCTCCATTTAGTCAAGATTGAACGACCATTGAAGCATTACATCATTAGGTGACAGACCAATCACATTTTGACAGGTGGATTACATCAGTTTTTGGAAAATTTAGACATTGCTACAATTGCGCCTGTCCCGCCAAAAAAGTTAGATCTCTTGGTATCTTGTGTAAAGAAACAAGGATTCTCTTAAACCTTTAACAAGCCAAAATACTTCTTACTGTCATGCAGTATCCTAATAGTTCTAACTTTGGGTTTTCATCTGTACCGAATTCTTATCTTGTTAACTCACATGCTTTTAACACAAAACTGTCTTCATTATGATGGAAGTCAAGAGGAACACACACTTCTTCACTTCTGGAGCATTCCCTGTGAAACACCCCTGAATAGGGGTAATCCATTAATGTCCTGAAAGTATATTTCCTGATGGCTAATGAATCAGGGTCTGCTCCTTACATTTTAAGGTCACCAAGCACCATTTTGGCTGAATTTAAATTCGAGATCAGTATTTTAAGAAAAGAACCAAAGATGGGCATTTAAATTCTACCTATTTTTCCACAGATTCTCAGCTTGGATTGAGCTGAGTATCCTTTATCCCTGTATAATTAAAGTGAGAACTGTTACTAGTCTTGTTGAATGATAAGGCAAAGCTTAATGTCTTTGGTACAAAATGAGCACAGTGGCCTTTTTTTAAAGGAAGTTTAACTCTTTCCAATTGATTCATGCTTTTGTGCAAACAAATAGTTCATCACATACAGTACAGTAGAGTACAAGTTTGATTCATGAGGCAAAATCCTGCCTTTAACAAGCATCTAGATCAGCCTGGTTCTTAATGCATATTGTATATTTGACAGACATCTAACTTATTTAACTGCTATTATGCTCTATTTGCAATCCTTGGACTTTTCTAGTGTGTGGTAAGCCACTGACTGTTGTCCATTATGTAAGATAGTGCTGTATATTCAGAATATCATTCACATATAGACTTATATGTTTATAAGTGACTTATAGACACTTATAGACAATAAAATTTAAATGTTAATTCGAAAGATTGACTGTTGTATACCAAATTTCAAGTCCCTCTATTTGTCTTTCACGTTAAGAACATCAAACTCCGGTTATACTCTGCAGAATACCAGCAGTCAAATATACTAAAACATACATAAACTAAATTGTTGATTAAGCGGAAAAAAAAACCAACTGCCCTTTTACCTTGTCCAGATCTGAGTGAGATTCATTTTATCTTAAACTTAATATAAATTGCATGTTGCTTCCTTTGATAATTTCCCAAGCTTTACCTAGAGACTCTCCAAGGTGACCTCAGAAAACTGGGCATCGTTCCAGTCATACAGTATTTCAAAGAATCTACATGGATCAGCAAATACAATATGACCACCTGCAAGTATTATGGTATTGTGTAGATTCCCTTTCTGTTAACAAAACAGCACTGGCCTGTTGGGGCATGGATGCTGGTAGACCTCTGAGGGTGTGTTGTGATATCTAGCACCAAGATGATAGTGGAAGATCCATAAAGTCCCATAAATTTAAGATCAGGTTTTTTTTTCCCAGCATATCCCACAGATGCTTGGTGCATTGAGATCCAGACAATTTGGAGGCCAACTGAACACATTGAAATCTTAATTTCCACCCACACCACTTCTTGAACTAAATTCACAGTGTGACAAGGAACATTATCTTGCAGCAAGAGGCCCATGTATGAGGAAATAGTGTTTTTAGTTAAGAGATACACTGGGGCTGCAGCAATGGTTAGAAGGGTAGTCCATTACAATGCAGCATCCACAAGAATGGACGGAACCACTGTTTTCCAGTTATGCTTTGCTTTCCAAAGCATAAAACTACTTTTGACACACTTCTTCCCATAGTCCATCCTGGTGCAATTTTCTGCCTAGTTAAGTAGCACACACATCCCTAGCCATCCACATTATTTCTCTAAAAAAGATTTGGGGTCCAGGCTAACTTCTTACATAGCCACTGTGGGCACTTTTGGCACCATGCAGAGACCGCTATGGGCACCATGCCTACTCTGTGGCTATGCTACCTCATGCAAAACAAACTGCAATGCTCTGTGGTATAGCAACTTTCTAACAGAACCAGCAAAAACATTTCATCTATTTCAGTGACAGTAGCTGATGGGTCCAAACACACAGGTCAGCCTCCACTGTCCTCCAATTCATCTGCCTTTTAATCCTATTTCATAGAGTCCTGCTAAAATGCACTGACTAAATATAGAATTTTGAATCATTCTAGGATCACGAACTTTGCAACATGATTTCAAACAACTGACAGAGAAGAGTACACAAATCATGCAGATTTAAATGTTGTTATAATATCATGTAGTCACCAATTTGTATGGAATAATTTAGCTCTAAGTACAGACTTGTATCGTACTTAAAAGTTACCATTACGTGTTCTGGATGGCTGGCTAATTAATTTAAATTTGAAATTAGATGTTGCTGTGTTGTAGCTCTTAGAGATACAATGCAATGTGTAGTATTAAGCTTTTATTGGACAAAGTATCACTCTGTTAGTTTAGCATTTAATAAGAAGTAAAAAGAAGACTTGGTATCCGTCTGTCTATTAATTGTCTTTGCAAGGCCAGAGGCTGCTAAAGCAGGCACTCTTACTCTATTTCATCAGAAGTCAACATGGGGAAATAATCAGGGGATGAACAGCTTTGGGAAAACAAAAGCAAAACACTGATACAGTTTGAAAGAAGATAAAAAGAGACCTGTAGAAGTTGTGATAAAATAAAGTAAATTAAAAAAATCAGAAAACCAACAAATGAATATGGGTGAAAAACATGAATAAAACTACTGATACTTACTGAATTACAAAATTACCCTAATTCACCTTCATTTTTTGTTTGCTTTTTAACTAATAGATTCACTCTCATGAATTTGTATTCAGGAAAATAAGAGAAAAACATCTATAGGGCAGGATTTTGGCATTATTCCTTTTGCATAAGTGGGGCTTTTCCTGGTTTACTTTCTTTTTTGATTTCTTTAGATTAATCGACCTTGTGATAAAGATTATGCTGAACGAAATGTGGTAGATTAGTTGTGCAAAATTGGTCAAGGACACCAGCAGGTAATGCTGCTTAATTGACAAGAGTGCACTGAAATGGTGATTGATAAGAGAAGGGAAAGCGCAAATGAAATGAGGTCCATATGTGCCCGGTATATTTATTTACCTTTGCCTGGACTGTGTGTGTTGTGAATGACAGTGTGCTTACTCAAATGGAAGACTATTCACACATGGGAAATGGGGAGAGAGAGACAGAAACAGACGGCAAAGGAGAAGAGAGATAGAAGTGGAGTGAAGGGATGAATAATTGATGACACAACCTTTTCCAAAAGAGTAATCAAAATTCTGGGAACTGGAGAACAAAACTTCCATCCACACAAGTGAAAACAGCATTTCAGGCATTACAATTTGAGTTTTGATCAATCCTTTATTACAGTTAATGTGAACCTTGACACTTATATTTGGAAAAAAGAAAAACAGTTCAGTATGCAGAACAAATCCTCTAAATGAATAATTCAAATATTTAATAAACAGAAAAAGAGATAGAAAAATAATGAATGCATGAGATAAGTTTAAGAAATTTGGCCCAAACTAAATCATCAGGTAAGATGAATGCCAATTCACTTTCCATTGTGAACAAAGCCTGCATGGCTCCATTAACATGACAATGTGCACCATCTCCCATTAAAATGACAAGTGTATATCCAGTCTATTCATTATGAACCTCTGGACAATAATACATTAAATGAAGCCAGAGACACTGAAATTATTAAACTGAAATTGCTGGAGACATTCCAGACTATGTGCAAAGTTATCCACAGTCTTTTTCAAATTTGCTTGGCCCTACCGTGAGAAGATGCCCTGCCAATTTTGTGCATTATTTGCAGAACTGACAAATTATCGAACCTGGCAATCCCATATTTCAACAATTAGTCGGCCTCAGTGGATGCAAATGGTATCCCAGCTTCTTACAACATTCTGTGATGGGATAAAATTTATTTTTCTTTTTTAAATAACAGCAGCACGTGGGTGGGTTCTTGTTTTACCTTATGGTTATTCAAACCAAATGTAATAACATTATCTTTTCACCTAAATTCCACAGGTATGTAAATTTTATTTAGTAATTATTCAAGCCCAAATTGCTCAAGTGCTGGTGTAGTCAACAGTACACACAGCAGACCTTTAATTATGATTTGTTTCAGGAGCCCCAGCCTCAACTACTGAGCATCTTCTACCTCTGGTAATATTAACACAGACATAAGTTGCATCTCAAAGATGACTGGTTTCAGCACTACCGATCAGAGTGGCTGAGATTCCAGGATAACCTTCCAGTCAATCAATTATAGGCCAGCCATGTCAGCAGCAGAACACCTGTGTATCTATCTGCATTGAAGGACTGTCAAGAGAACCTCACTTCAGAGTTCTAGTTTGCACACCTATACACTGGATGTCATACTGGTTGCAGAACACTTATAATTCACAATTCTTATAACATGCCATGTGCATCACTTGTGTGGCCAAAAATTTCTTGTGACACACTACAAAGTCAACTGTTATTGTAACTCTGCATGGACTGAATTCAATTCACACACAACTTTTTTTGCATGCTGTCTTCTCTCACTAAATGAAAAGAGATATCAATAGAATGCTGAAATATGAACAAAAAAAAAACACACAAAATATGATATTGATTGCTTTCAGATTTTACAGATGATGGTCTTCAATGTAAAAACTTTAACATCAGACACAATAAAAAGTCACTGCCATTGGATGCTAACTCACTGCTGGTGTGGAGCACGGTAAAACAAAATCTAACCCTAACTAAAGGAATTGAGTAACATTCTTAACCCTTATCTGAAATGTATTAATAATCTATCTTAGAATGAGTGACCTGAGAGAATGCAATTCCCTGTTTATTTTGCTCTCTAATGTTTAATTTTGGGATTGTTTTTTGTTTTGTTTTTCTTCTTTTTATTGTATGTCTGTCTTTGAACATACAGATGAATTATTTCGACAAAAACTCTGTCTGACAGATCTATTTGAGTAGTACCAGAGTACTCAGGTTTTCTTTATATGTATACATATATATATATACCGGGTAAATGATGCTAGAAACAGCTGCGAGAAATTGTTTACAAAGACTTATAGACTGCAGAGTCCCACTGGAGTTGTGATTTATTTTCATGAGTAAAAACAATTTTATCTCCTCTGATATTTTTTCAGCAAATCCCACCCTGGAGAAACCCATAGTATGTCAATGCTGTAAGTGAGATATAACTGACTTCCTGCTTTATTCTAATAACTAATTAGTTTAGACATACTTTAATATCTGATAATGTATTACAATAACTTTTCATGCTACTGCTACTTTTTCCAAGGGCAGTGTAATACCACAAATCCAGCATCATGTTGCAAACATTTCAACAATGCTGTACTTATTCTTATCAATTTTTTTCGCTCAGGATAATTGAAGAGTATAAATCAGACCTTTGGAAAGATCAAGGAAAACTTAAGCAGGACCATTGTGTTTGAAAACCTACACCAAGTGCAGATCTATTTAAGGATAGTGGGGAAAATCTCCTTCAAATCAAGTAAAATATCCCAAAATAGATTTCAACTAAAGTGAAGTCCCAGGCAACAACATGCAAAAAATACCTATTACATTTTTAACAAAGACCTAATAATTAAAAATTTAATATAAACGTGAAAATGAAAAGGCAAAGAACTGCATCAGGTTGATGGGCCTATAAATAATACGTATCAGGATTATAAATGTATGCAGGCGATCGTTTTAAATTATTCACCATCTTAACTTTGACACCTCTTCCATGTTTTTTTCTTGCTTAGTGCCTCCAGATGCACATATCCAGACTTTAACAACTTAGAGTATCCTGCCCAAAATGTGTGACACAGCAAAAGGTCACAAGCTCACAAGTTGGGCCAGCAGCACGGCAAGGGAGGTTAAAGTGCTGATATCGGCTGCCTTTAGATCAATAATCTCACAAGAGTTATTTTGCATTTGCTGGTCTTAGTGCTCTCCCTTGACTTCAAAAAAACATTCCCCTGCCTGTAACACCACCAGAAACAGAGTCCATATGCTGACCAATATTCTCCGGGGAAAGTGATTAAAAAGTATGAATTTAATTACAACATCACTCGAAAGAAAATAGATTTTCTGGGTATAAACACATTTAAGCTGTGATTTATTGTAAACCTATACCTTCAATTCTTCATGCCCATGAGACTAAGCTGCTCACTCAAGGTTACAGTGGACAATGAGAAGTAATTACGATAAAGTTAATAGAATGAAATTATAGTTCAATAAGCCAGGATATAATTGAAATGGCTAGGCCTAACATAATCTACAGGAGCAAAATTTTAAAAAGATAGAGAATTTGATTGTAAGTAGTGGAAGAGGGGTCAGTGGGTCATTTACTAGAAATTATTTGATGCACTTTGATTTTTTTTATTCATTTTTTATATTATTTCTTTTGGTTGGTTGGCTTCTGACTTTTCGAATAATATGTTATGAAACTTTTTTTAAGCGTTGATAACTGACCACTCATTGAAGTGATGCAGAATTAAAATAAGGAAATAAAGATGTCTAATGATGTAGCTTGGGGTGAAGCTCTGTACACTCTGGTTGGGGCTGACAGCTTGGGGTCTTTGGTCAAGCTCAAGATGCAAGGAACAGTTCAGAAGAGGGCCACACAGGTTTGTGGTCTGTGATGGTTGCTGTTTTCTACTCAAACCAAGTCAACCTCTAAATTCCATGACTTGAAATAATTATTTTGAAAAAAAAAACTACATGTGTAATACATGCAGCTCCAGTCCTTTATTCATGTCCACTTGGTCTACTGTCTGTTCAATCATCCTTAAACACATTTAGGCATGTTTAGGACCCAAATGGAGCAATCGGTAATTAACTCAAGGTACTAAAAATGTATATCCCACTGTAAAATGGCGCAATAACAACAGTACATACAGAAAAAGTTGCTGTACCATAACTGAATTTAAATATTAGATGCTCGAACAACAATACAGACACATGATATACAGACACATGAAAGAGCACCGAGGATGTGACAAGATGTGACAGAAATATAAGCTGAACAAATTACACAACATGAAGCAGGTGTATGGCATGAGGGCAGGCACAGACTTGATGAGATGGAATTATAAATAATCAGTAGTGCTGACTGATTAACGCAGGGAACAAAATTAGGGAAGAGAAGTCATTCTTACCGGAGGGAAAGCAAAGAAAGACAGACAATCAGACAGAGGATGACACTTCACTATGTAACACAAGAGGTAGATATTATTAAAAACAGACACCGCCGGAATGACAACGGCAGACCAAGGAAGACACAGAGGGTGTCACAACAGACAACAACTAAGCAAACAACGTACAGCAGGAACTTATCAAAAAGAAAAGAATCGTAGAACAGCAGACTGTAGCATAAAACCTTACTTGATTAAATGAAAGGACACCCTTTTGTTGTTATCAGACATTGCTCCATTATCAGGTTTGTGCTTTTGTGCTTTTTGCTAGAAAGTGAGGAGTAAGCGTACTTTAAGAATTGCTATGTCCCTAACCATTCTCTCTGCATTTTAGCTTGTCAACTAAAATTATAATGATAAAAAGGATATTGGTCATAAAACTTTAATTATAGCAAGAAGGTACCTGGTTCTATTCTGACTGAGGTTTCTCAAAATGGTGTTGGATGGATCTCTTGTGTATGCATGGGTTTTTTCTGGATTCACTGGTTTACTCCTATAATCCAAATCAGACGCACGTGATGAGAGTGAATGTTATTATAAATGTCTGTATTCATTTATTTTTGAAGGTGTGGTTCATATTTTAAATTTGCTTATAATCTATGGGGAAAGCCATTTATACTATGTTGAAATGTCTAGATACTCCCTTAATTTTGTTGATTTAGTGCTTAATATACAACATAAGATCAGTTGGACTCCTAGAAAAGGCATTTATCTTAGAAAACTCAAAATAAACTGGATGAACTGAAGTTTATTGAAATTTGTGTGTGGTCTTCTCTATCTTTTTTTTTTCCTTTCTCATTCACAATAATAACTCAGTGAATTTTTGACCTCTCCTCTTGATCTTTCCCGGAAACACAATTGCAGGAAACAGTAAAAGCAGATGATGGGTGTTTAAAGAAGTTACAGCTTTGAGAATTATTACAAAATAAGGAGAGAGTCAATAAGCAGATGTTTTTAATCAATTTATGATCTTAGACTATTCTGGTCTGATTTATCTTTTTCAGTTTTTGGCTGTGGCCCGAGATAGGCTTGGTATTTAATAAACTCTTTCACAAGAAAAATAGACAAAGCAGGGTGTGAGTTAAAGGCTGAGAGTAAATTCAATACAAAATAAGCAAAAGTAAGAACACAATATTAAGACATAGTGACTGGGTCATACGACAAGAAAATATCATTAGACGTGTTACGATTTTATCAGTTTGCTAAATTATCCTTTTGTGTTACATCACAGTCATATACATGTTGCAGTATTATTAATAAACACAAATGTGGAATAAATAATTGCATGTGTATGTCAGTTCTCTTGTAAGTAAACAGCAGCAACTCTGTCTATCAGCACCATTGCGCTAAGTGAAACGATACGTGTAGTAGACTGGAAGCAGCCGGGTTACTGGTCCGACAAGATGTTCATTTTGAAAATGACAAAATTGTTTTTATAGTCACTGACTAAAGGTTTACATCATTTATATTTTTTTGGAATGTAAATGAAAAACTCTTTAAATACTAATTCATTTAGCATTTTCTTGCCTCATACAGCAAGAAGGGACGCCCCATCCTCCTGGTTAAATGCTGCCCTCTGCTGAATTTGAATATAAACAATGAAGCACTGTACTGAGAAGTGGATAACATTAAGTTTAACCTCTCTCTGAAATTGCAACTTACAGTATACCGTTTTACACAGTTTATGTTGAGCTATGGGGAGTGGAGATCAAGAAGGTGGAGGATTTCAGGTAGTTGAGGTCAACAGTCCAGCGGATAGTGTGGAAAAGAGGTGAAGAGACAAGTTCAAGCAGGTTGGAATGGTTGGAGAAAAGTGTCAGGGGTACTATGCGATAGAAGACTATCAGCCAGAATGAAAGGAAAGGTGTACAAGACAGTGGTGAGACCAGCGATGCTGTATGGGCTAGAAACAGTTACAGTGGCAAAAAGACAGGAGGCAGAGCTAGAGGTCGCAGAGATGAAGATGCTGAGGCTCTCTTTAGGAGTGACGAGGCTGAATAGGATCAGGAATGAGTCTATCAGAGGAACAGCACATGTTAGATGTCTTGGAGAGAAGGTCAGAGAAGCCAGGCTGAGATGGTTTGCTCATGTTGGAAGACGGATGCTGGAATTGGAGCTGCCAGGAAGGAGGTCTAGAGGAAGACCAAAGAGAAGATTTATGGATGTAGTGAGAGGAGATACAGAGAATAGGGTTAGATGGAGAAAATTGATCCGCTGTGGCGCCTCCTGAAGGGAAAAGCCGAAAGGAGAAGAAGTTTGACACAATATATTTGTGATAATACACGAAACAAAAAAATTTTGGAACATTACATGTTCGTGGTGTGTGTCCATTTTAATCATTTGTCCTTAATTAATGCCCCGTAGGGAAATTCGTTCCCTGCAATTAATCCATCATGGATGAACCATTAGCTGCTGTCTACCAGCACCAGGGGAGCAGTCGGGGGTTCAGTGTCTTCTTCAACAACACGTCAACATATAGGAGGAGCCGGGAATAAAACCAGAAATATTTGCTTCTAAAGACGATTGCTCTTCCTCCTGTGCCACGTCGCCCCAAAATTTGTACCATTTGTTCAAAAATATGTTTTGAGACCAAGAGCCAAATACAAAAGGTATATAATTTTCTGCTTTCAAACTGAACAGTGCGTTTATTTTACATTCAACAAATGCATTCTCAAGTAGTGAACTGACCTATCAGTATTCCAGAAACACTGTGCATGTTTGGCACATGGGAGCTTCATCAACAGGCAGTTTATTAGGGAAAATGCATCCCAAAATGCATTAACTGACCACTGCTGCATATTGTACCAGGGGGAGTATTTTGGCTGGACTTCAAAGAATGTTTGAGACATTAAGAGTGCACCGTGCTGCCTCCCAGTGTTCCTGCCACTGATGCAGTTTGGAAGGATGAGAATAGAAAAATTGCACGCCATACAGGAAGAAAGAAAGGAAATGGAAGAAGGTTACATGCTTCATTACCCAAAATACAATTTAGGACCCATGACACTTGCTTTGCAAGTGAATTAGTGGTGGATGACAAGAGAGGAAGAATGTGAAGGAGACTCATTACTTTTTAATGTAATCCACTTGAAAATAAAGTTACCTGCTACCGTGCAACTTCAGTTTTTAGGCTCACAGTTGTTCAGTTATAGTGTGTAAATAACTGGAGACAGAAATCTGTCTTTTCAGTATTTCATCTTTCGCAGATTGACAGCATGTAGCATTTAGAATTTGGCACGTGCAAACTAATCCAGAGCAAAGATCTCTCAGTATTATTTTCCGGGCAGCTAATGATTCAGAGCAACTAACATCCCGCAGTTTACTTCTATACTTATGTCCTAAATTCATGAAAAGAAGAAATGAGGGAAAATTAAATCTTCAACTCAAAAAACCCAGCCACAGACTCCAAGAAGGCTTGTTCTGACAACCCTTTTCTTAAGAGGTAATTCAAAGTTTGACTTATGTCATGAGTATCATCATGTCAGGAGAACGGAACATTACAGACATACAAGTGTATCATAAAAATAGTCTCCTTTTCTTATGTGGCTGATGGACCAAAATCATAGAATATCAGCAGATCAAACTCAGAAGCACATTTGCTTCTCTTATGTCAATGATATTCCATTCTAGAAAATATGAGAGCACCAGCCTTGGTCATTTTTATTATTTTTAGTGAATGCAAGGTCAAAAACTATCCCCTCACTGTTGTTGCTATCACTCAATGTTTATAATATACAGTCAACACAGTTAAACCTAGGAGTGGAAATGGATTCACATCTCAACATGTTTCAATCAATGTGTATACCAAGGGAAAGAGAAAGGTCAGCTGACCTAAACACCTATACTTTTGACATTTCTGGAATCATTAAAGAGGAATCTGCAAGCGTTCCCTCCTCGAGTCATCACCTTGTCATGGTGGAGGGGTTTGTGTGTCCCAGTAATCCTAAGACCGAAATTGTCAAGGGCTCTATGTTCCTGGTTGGGTTACCAAAAGCAAACATGTCCCGGGTGAAGGATAAGGCACCCTGTCAACACTGTATACAGTAGGGATTTGGGTGCTGACCTCGACTTGAGATGCTGTGGATCCCTGGATGGAATACTTCCAAAGCCAACCCAATCTCGACGATATGCATTGAGGCGCAATGAGGGAGTCGGGGACTTTGGAGCGGACTCTCCTATTTCTGGGACTAAAGTTGCCAAGGTAGTCAAAAAGATCCTGGGGTGGATAAGATCCACCCTGAGTTCCTTAAGACTCTGGATGTTGCAGGGCTGTCCTGGCTGACATGCCTCTGCCTCTGGATTGGCAAACTGGGATGGTGATCTCCCTCTTAAAAAAGTTGGATTGGAGGTTGTGCTCCAACTAAAAGGGATCACACTCCTCAGCCTTCCTGGGAAAGTCTACTTGGGGGTGGTGGAGGCGAGGGATCCCTGGGTTCTTGAAGCCCAGATCCAGGCGGAGCAATGTGTCCTGGTCGTGGAACAGTGGACCAGCTCCATACCCTCAGCAGGGTCCTTGCAAGTGCAGGGTAGTTTGCCCAACCAGTCTACATGCGTTTTGTGGACCAGGAGAAAGCATTTGACCATTTTCCGTGTCCCGCGGACCCCCCGGGTGCTCCAGGAGTAGAGGTTCCAAAACCTGTAATACAGGGTGTTCAGTTCTTGTATGAGCAGTGTCAGAGCCTGGTCCGCATTGCCAGTTGTTAGATTCATTTCCAATGAGTGTTGGGCTCCATCAGGGACCAGGGCTGCCCTTTGTTACTGATTCTGTTCCTAACTTTAATAGACAGAATTTCTAAGAGCAGACAGGGTATTGAGGGGATCCAGTTTAAGGGGATCTGCTTTTTGCAGATGATGTGGTTCTGTTATGGAGGGCCTCAGAGTAAGAGTCCCTGCTCCTCTATGTGGAGAGGTGCCACAAGGGGTGGCTCGGCCATTTGGTCAGGATGTATTGGACATGTCAAACCAGGAGGAGGCCCGGGGAATACCTAGGACACAGGGGAGAGACTACGTCTCTACCCAGGCCTGGGAATGCCTTGGGATCCCCCCTGGAAGAGCTGGACTAAATGGCTGGGGAGAGGGAAGTCTCTGCTTTGGCTGCTGACCCCGCTATCCTACCCCGGAGAAGAGGCAGAAGATGGATGAATCTGCATGCACGGCAAGTTTGGTCTCAGAATTGATGAGTGCATTGACTGGATTAGCGCCGACTTGGACTTGGCTCGGGGGATGGGGCAGTTGCTGGTTCAAAACATACGTGGGCCATGAAATACGAGGTGTGGACTCGTGGCTATAGAGATGTCGGTTCATCTCCTGAGCACTGCAAATGTGTAGCAGGGCACTGAACCTCTATATTGCTCCTCAGAGCCTATAAGCAGCAGCCTTCTCACTTGATGCATGGGTATTAGCTCCTTTTGAGAATGTGTTTGTGTGTGTTTTAAGACCTGCATGTAATAATAACAAAAGAGTGTTAAATTATCATTTCCCTGCAAGGGATAAACACAGTCTGTAACTTACCATAATTATTTCAGTCTCTACTTACAAAGAATCTGCAACAATAGTAGCTTACCACTGCCAGTGCCAGTTGGATAAAAGTATGTGCTTGTAACATCTGGTAATCTTCATTGGTTTAGGTATATAGGCCTCTTGAAAGCCTTCAATGTGCACAGATGTCCTCAAATAAGCAGATGTTTGATTGATAGTGCCAGCTACAAAAATAAATAGGCCGAAAGCTGTCTCTCTCGGGCAGACCAATAGACAGAGAGAACGACAGACAAATAAGAAAATAAATTAATGAATAAATACCTCTGCGACATGAACCCCCCCCACACACACACACCCTCCAGCTGCCACCCGGCCTTGGTTGGGATTCAGCCGAATAAAATTGTAAGTCAAAGAACACCTGGAATGAGAGCCTGATACCTCCCTGAACCATAAGGTTAGACGACAAGATTTCACATGATCAGGTTTTTGACAGGATGACGTATGATGTCTCCTGAGTGAGGAGAAGGCTCCTGTTGATGCCTGACAGTGTGGGAATTCATAGACGGGCTCTCTTTCACTTGCTTTATGGAGCATTTCTCAGAGCCCCTGTCTATGTAAAAATACCACTGGGTTTCTCACACCATGAAACTTTATGAGGGGGGACATGATAACTAACTGCCTCTGCAACCTTGAGCATCACAGTGACATCCAGCTCATTCAGATGTTCCTGGATGACCTTTGGCAAGCTTTCTTTGAACTGCTCCAAAAAACAATTCAGGGTGCCCTCCATCTTACCCTTGTCAGCATGAATTACAAAAGGCCGTCTTTAAAAGTTCAAGTTTCAAATGCATACCGAGGAAACAAATGAATAGAAACATATTTTAAATGCTGGATTACCCTATAATTGATCCATCATTTACAAATATCAGTCTAATTCGTCACAGTCATACTCTCTTAAATTCTTTTTCTAACTGAGATTTGTATCAGTTCAGGAGTTGATGATTTAACAGGCATGACAAGAAAATGTTGTCCTTGGGTTGTGCAGGACAGCTAAGCATTTTGGCATGGTGAGTGCTCACCTGGTTGAAAAACACATTTTGCCACTGCAATTCATCTTTATAATATATACACTTATTTTGACCTTGGTGAGGATATATAGATAAGTCAGAGAGGCTACTGAAAGTTAAGGAGAAAAATACAACCATCCCTCTGCGCTATCTATTCATAAATTTCTAACAGTGCCAGTAGATGGACATCAATTATTTACTGTTCTGGACAAGCCAATGATATAGTGGAAAAGAAAGGATGGAAGGAAAGAAAAGAAAGTGCAAAATACCTAAACGGAGAAGTTTATTTAGCCTTAAAATGCTATAGCAATTCATGCTTTTATATTGGACATATTTCTTATTTAATCCTCATTAGTGCTTTTTCATTTCGTCAGAAGTCATTAGATATCATAACCTAGCTTTCTGCAGGTTGCCGATTTTTCCCCACGCTGAGGCATTGAGGTTATTTTTTCCAAAGACTTAATTATTTTTTCTCCCCTGTTGAAATTTTTTTTTTTTTAAGTCTTAAGGATGTTAATTGGATTGTATTCACAAGCTTCAGATTTATTCATTATTTTTTTTATATTCCACTTCATTTTCCATATCTTACTTCCCACAACCATTCATCAAGTGGGAGTGCCAGTCTGCCAAATACTCTGAATTAACACCGGCAATTAAGGGTTTACTGTTGTTAATTTAGCACATTATTTAATTTAGAGTTAATTGTTTGGAGAAATAAGAGAACGAAAACATTGCACCTGTCATGTTTCAAGTGGACTTTTTGTATTTTTGTGAATGAAGCTGGCTTGTGTAGAACACCTCAATTGTGAACCAGTAAAACCTAAATACCAACAGATATGAGCAAATTCAAGACTTTAACTTGGATTATTTGCAGAAGGATCATTTGTCTAATCATTAGGAGTTCAGGCTCTCTCTTATCCTTGTTTCGCAGACTATCACGCTGACATTCAAAATTGGTGTCAGCCTGAACCTGGCATCGCTCGAATATGATTATTGCAAAGCGTATTTAAGCAATGCCTACCTTGAGAGCTCTACCTCGTTGCTTTTGATTAAGGTCCTTGGGTTAAGAAAATGTCATTTGTACTCCTCAAGATGGCTTATGGGGCACGATTTCAACAATTAATTTTCACTATGTGTTTGACAGTGACAAAGTACTTCCCGACCACACTAATAACTCCACACTCATTTGAAATGGAAATATGTTCCAGCCTCATTCTGAGAAAAAATGACTCCTCGCTGGCAAATGAAGGATATTTTTTTTTAAACTTCCCAAAGGAGCAATGTCTTTGAGAAAAAAAATCATGTGACACAACTTGTAGTTAAGTAGCAAACCATGTTTTTTCAGTGACTCATGAGGCCATGCTGGAAGAAGAGATTCAGCAAAGACGATTAAGTTAATATGATCACTTTCGGAAATCATGGGTAATTCACCTAGAGGAAGGTTGCCTGTCACCTAAGCTGTTGAGTGATGTTTCCTATCCTCCCTCTTGGACATTATTAATTCAATCTGGAACTGCTGAACTGTAACATTGGCTCTAAACATTGACATAAAAAGGTGTTAAAAAAAAAAAAAAAAAGAGTATACGTTTACATAACAGTTTAAAAACAGGATTAGAAAATGCCCTGTTTTTGCATGTTTCTTTTTATGTCAATTTCTTACATTTCTCTCCGTGCGCATTACACCTTACCATCCTATAATTTTTATTGAGAGCTTACCTGTATTGTACGTATGTGCTGACAAGGAATTAACATTTTTATTGCAAAGTATAGATACAGTATGTGAGCTGCGAAGGAAGCAGGCTGACGTTTCAACATTGGTCCTACATTTACCATCATGAGGCTTATAATTTTTCCTGCAGTCACAAGCTAAACTGCCTGACACAATCTGCCTCAAATCATTATGGCATTTCAAGCAGAAATGTTTTGAAGATCAAAATTCCAGCTGAGTTATATCACATAAACCCAGCGAATGATAAGATCTCTAAAAACATTTCCTTTTCACTTTTATAAAGAACCCTCGCCCCCAGTCAGACACGTCAACCCCAAAGGTGCTGAAAGTAAAAAAGGTGCTAACTTTAAAAACAAAAAAGGCATATCTGAAGCCAACACCTTAATAACATAAAGTTGCATAGGTACCTATACATGGGTACATAGATACCGGCAACCGGGAAATGGTTTTGTTCATCAGACAATCCAGATTCAGGGTGGCAGAATATGGTATATTACAGCAAAATACTTTGCAGCAATGTGTAGGTAGGTTGTATGAGTCAAAGTATTACCAACAGGAATGGTAGGACCCAGTGTTTCCAAGCACAACACTGCCTCTGCTGGCTTGCTTTCTTTTCACAGTACAATCAGGTGGCATGTCTTAACCTTGTCAGTGATGTACACACACCTGGCTATATATATGATGAAAAGGAAAAAAAATCCTGTCATTTATCAGTTATTTTACCATCACAATTTAGCAGTTGCTATATTTGTGGCCCACAACTCGTGGCCCAATTTTCATGCTTTCAAGACAATTTTTTTGGAACAAAAACTTTCTGCTCTGTTCACCCCTGTATGTGATGGCACTTCAATTGTAGTGAGGCATTCAGTATTATTCAGTGCTACTTGTCCTTATTCATAATGGTGTATGTTATCAATGTATAGTTTTGCCAGTACATTTGGAAGTAGCTCGACCAACTGGCATATTAAACCAAGTGCTTCCTCCATCATTAGCAATGGTGATTTTGAATCCAATCAGCTTTGCAGTGGAGTTCACATTTACTACGAATAAATTCACAAGACATTAAAATTAGAGCATATTTCAACAAGAATAGATTCAGTTAAATGGCAATGAAATGATGAGATTTTTATAGCAATAGCCTGATAGACAGCATATCTAGAAGGGAGTTGAGGGTTGTAGCTGAATTTAGCTTTTTATCTGCAGTCAGCAGCAATAAGCAGAATCTGATATGGCTGTTTCAGAAATTTCTTGATTCCACACTCTGGACAGTATATTTATGTCAGCCAGCAATCTGCAGCACTCCTGCTCCAAATGGGGCTGAAGGCAATCCTATTTCTTGCACACAGACAGAAGACTGGTTTGTCAAAATGATGTTATGTGGTCGAAACATTTGTGGTTACTGGCAAAGGTAAGAATAAATACTGAGCGTTTATTGCCAAGGTCGTGAAAAAAGTCATGGAAGTACACCTAATAAAGTCATGCCACCACCCATCCAGGATCCTCTAACTCCGAACCAAGTACTCCATAAAGGTCACCATAAATGTTGACATTTTGTTGGTTTGGGTATTTGGACAGGATTGCTTCA
The DNA here is from genome assembly GCF_037954325.1 of Fistularia commersonii. Lineage (NCBI taxonomy): Eukaryota > Metazoa > Chordata > Actinopteri > Syngnathiformes > Fistulariidae > Fistularia > Fistularia commersonii. The sequence goes on from NC_141309.1 coordinate 8,377,906, forward strand.
CCGAAAAAAAGAAAAAAGAATCCAAAAGAAAGAAAAAAAATGAAGGTAAATACACTGCTCAAAAAAGTAAATGGAAAACTCAAACAACACAATGTTACTCCAAGTCAATCACAATTCTTTGAAATCAAACTTCCACTTAGGAAGCAACAGTCACTGACCACAAATTTCACATGCTGTTGTGCAAATGGAACAGACAACAGGTGGAAATTATAAGCAATTACCAAGACACCCCGATAAAGGAGTGGTTCTGCAGGTTCTCACAGACCGCTTCTCAGTTCCGATGCTTTCTGGCTGATGTCACTTTTGAATGCTGACAGTGCTTTCATTCTAGTGGTAGCATAAGATGGAGTGTACAAACCGTACAAGTGGCTCAGGTAGTGCAGCTTATCCAGGATGACACATCAACTCAAGCTGTGGCAAGATGGTTTGCTGTGTGTTTGTCAGTGTGGTGTCGAGATTACCAGGGGACACGCCAGTACATCGGGAAATGTGGAGGAGGCTATAGAAGGGCAACAACCCAGCAGTAGGACCACTACCTCCACCTTTGTGCAAGGGGGAACAGGAGGAGCCAGGCCAGAGCCCTGCAAAATGACCTCCAGCAGGCTACAAATGTGCATGTGTCTGCTCAAACATTCAGAAATAGACTCCATGAGGGCCCAACGTCCACAGGTGGGGGTTGTCCTTACAGCCCAACACCATGTAGGATAATTGGCATTTGCCAGAGAATACAAAGTTTGGCAAATTTGCCACTTGCGCCCTGTGCTCTTCACAGATGAAAGCAGGCTCACACTGAGCACATATGACATTCTGGAGATGCCATGAAGAACATTCTGCTGCCTGCAACATCTTCCAGCATGACCGGTTTGGCAGTGGGTCAGTAATGTTGTGCTGTGGCATTTCTTTTGGAGGCCGCACAGCCCTCCATGTGCTTGCCAGAGGTAGCATGACTGCCATTAGGTACTGAGATGAGACCCTCAGATCCCTTGAGACTATATATTGGTGCGGTCGGCCCTAGATTCTTCCTAATGCAAGACAAGGCTAGACCTCATGTGGCTGGAGTGTCGGCAGTTCCTGCAAGACGAAGGCATTGATGCTATCGACTGGCCCGCCTGTTCCCCAGACCTGAACCCAATTGAACACATGGGGCCATCATGTCTCGCTCCATCCTCCAACGCAACGTTGCACCACAGACTGTCCAGGAGTTGGCAGATGCTGTAGTCCAGGTCTTGGTTGAGATCCCTCAGGAAACCATCTGCCACCTCATCAGGAGCACGCCCAGGTGTTGTAGGGAGGTCATACATGGGCACGTGGAGGCCATAAACACACTACTGAGCCTCATTTTAACTCATTTCAAGGACATTACATCAAAGTTGGATGAGCCTGTAGTGTGTTTTTTCCACTTTAATTGAGTGCGACTCCAAATCTCCATGGCTTAATAAATTTGATTACCATTGATAATTTTTATGACTTTGTCAGCACATTCAGCCATGTAAAGAATAAAGTATTTAATTCATTCAGGTCTGGGATGTTATTCAAGTGTTGTTGTTTTTTTTAGCAGTGTATGATCCAAAAGATCTGAATGGCAGTTAACATTTTAAGTGTCTAGTATTTGAAATGTTAAATTGAATCTTTTCATATTATGATTTTTGAGAAGGTTCCAATTACATGGCCTCACATATGGGGTAACAATGCAAAGTTTTGCAAAGTTTCTCTTTTTTCAGAAAACAGGTTTTCATCATTACATTCTGTGAATGTATAAAAAGATAAGGCCTTTAAATGACAGCACATCTCATCACTGTTATGGTTCTATTCAAAGTCATACAGATTGATATTGACTGCTGAGAAATACTGTGGCTTTTGTAAAGAATGTGTTTGTCATGAAAACAAATCAAAATGTGGATCCCTTGTTGGTAAAGGCATAAGACAAGTGTGGTGCAGAGGAGCAGCTGCAAGTCAGAAACAGCAACACTGGAACACAAAAGAAAATTAAATCATGTGAAAGATGGACTTTTTCTATACCACTGTACAAAACCCTTTTTGCTTCACTTTCATTGTCACAGCACTTTTTGAAATTCATCTTCACACTCTGTTCTCTCAACTCATAAGAAAATTAGCAAATCACCTTGCTTACATCTCATCTTGCACTTAATTTAAATGCCAATTTCAGTGCTATGACAATCCCAACTGGATTCCACAGTAGCGGAATGCCACGACACGTTCAGCCCCACTCTCTTGCCCTGTCCTCTCTTTTAGTCACCATCTTCCCAGTTACCAAAAACCACTCCACATCTCTCGCTCTACCCTTTACAGGCAATCCTGAGCTGAAGAGTTTTTCTTTTTTTTTTTCAGCCTCTCTGCCTCTTTTCTGTCCCTGGATCCTAACAGATTGCCAATAAGCTGAGCGCCAGGTCCTACCAACGTGTCTTCCCTTCATTCCCCCCAGTAATGGCCTCCCCACGGGGATTGAGCTCCTGTCTGTCACTGATCCAACTACCCCCATAACCCTCTACCCCCTTCCCTCCTTAACTTGTCTTTTTTTCTCTCTTCTCTCTCCACCCACCCACTGACTTGAGGCAATTCTATCACAGGGTGCAGGTGTCCACCTCTCTTGCATGCATAAGGCTCTGCTTGACTGCACATGTGGACAGACCGTCACAATCAATCAGATCTAATCTGCATCCATAAGTGAGTAATTATATTTCCTGCTTCCTCCTTATATTAAGGTATTTAAAGTTTTTTTTTTTTGATCTCCGCATCAGCATGAGATGCATATACTGACATGACTTTTTGGACAATGTTACTGATCACTAACCAGACCAGTTTCAATATTCAAATAATGATATGCAACAGTGCTTTGCCCATATTCAGCCCTCCCACAGTCTTGCCTGAAGCTACACTGTGTACAAATTTAAAATAATAAAGAGCAGGGTAGAAGGTATGATCTGTATGAAAAGTGTCCTGGGATTACTTCTGTTTTGCATTTGCACAATTTAAATAAATAATAGGGGGGGGGGGATTTATCATAACTGCTTTACAAAAAGAAAAAAAATTTCACTGGATGTTTATTATATATATATGTGTGTGTGCTTGTGTGTGTGTTCGTGTGTGTTTGTAAGTCATTAATTAATCTTTAACATGTATTTCTCTATTGCTGCCAGGGTAGTTTCAATGGTTAGAGAAAGAAAGAATTATAATTTAAAAAAAAAAAAGATTTTCCATGTTTTTAAAACAGATCTTAAGTGTCTGGAAATGGTCTTAAGTTCTCCAATGTATATGAAATAAATGGGCCAGTGTCTTGTAACATTTCCCATGTATATACCTCCTCACTTGCTCTGTCAGTGATGTTTAATGGTTCAGATTTCCCTTTCTCCAGTTCTCATGTCAGGCACCAAGACTGGCTTGGGAGAGTTTGAGAGCAGGTATATGTGTGTGTGTGTGTGCATATTTGTGGTGAGAGAGCTGAGAGGGGGTGTGAAGCAAGAGGGGACTTAAAAATTGATTTTTTCAGTTTGACAAACTCATGTTACAGGAAATGGCATTTCGCATGTGGGTTCTTCTATTGCCTTTACTATTCCATTTAAGAGTTTTTCAATTATGTGCGCTGTGTTCCTTGAAGTGATGTCCAACACACAGAGGTATGATGAAAAACAGTAACCAACGATGATATTGTATTGGATCCATTCTCTGATGAAATAAATTAATATCTTGACCAAGTGCTGAGTTCAACTCCAAACAAATAAAGATCAAACTCTCGGGATTACTCTATCTCTCCGTATCAGTAACACAGTCTCACTTCTTATAGCTACTATAGTATCAGAGGACATGAGTTCATCAGAACAAATGGAAAATTCATCATTTTATCCATGTGGGTGTTAGTGGTTTACCATAACAGTGTATGTGTGCCTGTGTGGATGCACATTAAAATGATCATTGTAAATTTCTCTGTCTATTAAAGGAGAGATATGCTCGTACTTATAACTGATGCATAGCAAACACATGGAATGCAATGAAAATATTTCTGTCTAAATCAAGTGACTGAAAATGGATAAAAAAAATGATCAGGGCAGCCTCTCAGAACCAACTCTCAGATGAATGAATCTGCCTATATACTATATACTTTTTGTTCTTGAATGCCATTGTTACAAGTCCCTTTCAGGTCACACTATTAACATGAAATTGATTGATTTCTTCACACATGAAGGACAGAGTCAGATCCTGGCGGAAAAAAAAAGGAAAAACACATATTCTTGTATCTGCACACTCTTTGGAAGGGAACTGTGTTGAAATTTTGTGTGTGACTATACAGTATATTTTAGACTATGCAACACTTCATTGTCATTATTTGGAAAAAAGATTAATCAGTAATGTTTTCTCATTGTTGTGTATGATAAAAATGCCATTTGTCAAGCAATATTAACATGTCAGGGGCTTTCAGAGATTTGCAAAGCAGTATTTTACTGTTTTATGAGTGATTATATTTGAAATATGGCAGCAATTCACTTATGTTGTTTGGAGGGAAGCTACACTGACATTTATAAACTAATCTTATAAACTGTTTTGGAGACCCATTGTGTAGGCATCAAATATTAAAAAAAATATATATTTTTTTTTTTCATGTTTTCTGTGGTAAGAGGACATAAGTGTCCTGACAGGATGGGACATTTGATCTGCACTAGTATTTCAGTGACATTCAAATAGACAGATGGTCGCTACTTTAACACTTTAACACTTAATTTCACACTGTTTGCACAAAATACTGTTCTATCTTTTCCTAGACCTCTTCCTTCCACTACATCACCTGAGACATCTAAAATCCTTCCAATCTTTCTTCATTGCAGATTAAAGCTTCAACCACCAAGGTCTTCATGACCTTAGAGACGCTGGCAGGATCAGACAGTTCCTGCTTTGCTTGCATTTCATCCACGTTAGCTGTGTGGCTTATCTGTTTCATTTTTATTGAATGGATTCAGGTTTCTTCATCCCCTAAGGCTCTGGGGGCACGCCCACTTGCTGGTGTTAGGAAGGTTTTTATGCTGACTGAATGAACATGTAAGATCTCTTGCAGTGGTAGGGATGACATATAGACCCCTATCCAGGCTTACCACTGCCCTTTTTTTTTTTTTTTTTTTTTTTTCTCTCAAAATCAAGCACATAGTCTATCTGCGAGAAGCACATATTTTGCTGCAGGCCTTTTGGTCCTTTAAGTGACAGGAGAGGACAATGGGAAGCGCCAGTGGTGAGATTAAATTGCTGCAGGCAATAGTTAGATCATAACATTACAGTAACTCCCCAGATGCCAGGGTAAACTCCCAAATGGTTCCAACAATCTCCCCAGTTTAAATGCTTTCAATTTGCAAATTTATGACATGGAGAAAGAACTGAAACACCATTTTTGGGGGGTTTGTGATGAGGATCTGGGTGGATTATTTATCAAATGATCCACTCTATGGTACTATGTTATGTGAAACATTCTTATGATGCATATGTGAACGCAGAATTAAAAAAAAAAAAAGAGTATGCATGCAGATCAGAATTTAAATGCTTCCTTCAATCTAGAAAAACAAAGGTACACAGGTACACAAATGCATCAGCTGGGTGAACGCTGCAGGGCTGCCTCTGACAACAAAGTGACACAGAAATTGTGTTCACTACATAACTTAACAGAACCGAAAATACATAGTCCAAAGCTAACTAGATTCTGCACAAACAAACCAGTCACATCCCAGCAGGCTACAGTTGTTGACATGACACCCCTTCTCATGAATCTGCCAGATGACAGACTCCCGCTGTGCTGTAGTGCAACTTCAACTGTAAACATTTGACACAAACATCACATTGTACTGCTCCACTAATTGCAGGTATTGTGACCAATTTGTGTATCACTATTTTTCACCACCTCATTCTCCTCATCTAGGATAACAAGATGAAAAAAATCATGCTAGCTTGCATGCTGCAGGACATCTCTGACAGGTGATTGAGGCACGCTCCGGTCTTCATTACCATTACTATGCCCAGAAGTGCACGTGTAAGCTTTACTCAAATCACGAATTGTTAACCTGTTAGATTAATGCCACAGCATGTACAGATGAACTTGACCAATTATGAGCAACCAAGTAAACAAAAAAGAATGTGATAAATACAATAAAAATGTAATTAAAATAATATATGCACATGGGATTGGCAAGCATTCACTGACAATCTACACATCATTGTTATACTGATATTCAAATGTAATTCACATAGAATGGAAATTCTGATGAGCTAGTCAAAAAATATCTCATTGCATGTTTGTTATTTTGATGACTTGTTTGCTCGCTTCAGTACATCAAGGATAACAAAGACTGGGTAATATAGATATTGTAATTTCACAAAAGATGTCACGTTGAAGCGTCTTCATTATATAAACCCTGATTGACCAATTGAAAGGGAGCTAGACATACACCAATATGAGGACTTACATGAATAAATGAAGTTAACAACACCTGGGCTGTGACTCTTAGCTGTCTGAAAAGTCCCAATAAGATGATAGATGACTTGATTAACTAATTTCAACCGCAGAAAATCTATACATATGAAAGAGAACCAATTAATGTTGGACCCAGACCAAATTAATAAGACCAATAGCCGCTTACTAATGTTTGGAACAGGAAAGAAGTGTTTTCCTCTGTTTCAAATTTCACCATATGAGACTTAAAAAGATGGTGAAAACTAAAACACTAAAAATTTAAATTAAATAAAATGAAATAATTGACATTTCATCACAATGTGTCCAAGGCATTCTAAGCCCAAGATCAGTCTTTGTAGTTTAGGCTGCTTATCCACAATTTATTCTCATTGACGCTCATCCAACCTCCAGCTCTGGGTTTGGCACTGATTCATCAGACAAGAATTGTTCAGCAACTGAACAGGATGTACTTTTGAATTCTGATATCAATTTGTCTCTGAAAGGTATTTGGTATTTGTGTTGCTATATAGATTCTCCCTAAGACCAGGAAAAAGTATCCATACTTGTTGATAGTGCCTTAAAAAACAGTGTCCCTAACTATCCAGAAATTTGGCAAATATAGTTCTCTAACTGTTAGTCACTGGACCCAAAGTTCTCCGGTTAGATATCTTTAGCATCTTTGTTGTATAAATGATGTTTATTCAGCAGCAGATGTTACTATTTAGCTCAAGTTCCATGACAAAGATCAACACAAACACCTTCGCACAATGAATCCCCTTGAGAATGTGCGGCTGTGGCTCGATTAAGGATAACGCGGACTCTGTGCTATACAGCTTGTTGTGTTCAGCCCAACTTATCTGACATTTGCTGCATGCACATAAAGCCCATCTGGTTCTTGATGATTTCAGGTTTGCTGTGCAAGTGTGAAATGGGTTCAAGTCTGTCAGCTTTGCATCTTGTAGGGCATTTTAACAAGCTCACAAGACATGCATTCCATCATTATGTTACGGTCTTATTTGGATGCTTACCCAGAAATCTGCTTGCATAAATTTTGTTGTGGTGCTTTGGCCTTTGCTTTGCCGTGGATAAACATTGTAGCAAAGACATGCAAATTTCTGTTATTGTGTTTTTTAGAACCTCTGACCTTGTAGGCGGGCACATTGTTTATCAGTAGAATTGAGACTCGAAGCTTATACATCATAAGTGAAAATAAGAAGGCTGCTATGCTCTCAGTCCCAAAGGAAAACACCTTAAGAAAGAGCACTATATCCACATTAAACCTTTCTTTCTCACAGACGTTGCTAGATACCCTGTCACCCTCTGTGCCTCTAAGACCCTGCATGTTGGTAGAAAACAATAAGACAACTGTGGAAAAATACGCATCTTGTGTTCTTGAACTACCGGTTATATTCTCACCCTAAGGTTAATGTTGTCAAAAACAAAATAACTGTCCAATGACTGAGCCCCTTGGCACCAGGTCTTCAGAATAAATAAATTCTTAACCTTCAATCACAGAATCATGCATGAATAGAGTCACATACCCAAGTATGCTGAGAAGAGCCTTGTGCGATCAATATTACAAGGTCCGTTTGAGCATTTTGTCTGGCATTTCTTTTCCTTTTAGCAACATTTTAAGGTGACCAACAAAAGCAGTTTTACCCATCAGACCCAAGTCACTGCCCAGGAGAGGAAAGTAGTCGTGCAACTGCAAGTTGTTTTAGCAGATTATTTTGACAGGATGCTGTTATATCCACTGAGGCAAGTTTCCAGACGCATTTATCATGTCACACACGCAAGTGCACGTGATATGACTTATCACCCTCCGTTGCAACTATCAATATCTACTGTTAATTAAAAGACAAACTAAAAAAAAATACAGGTAGAATATTATGATTGAGTCCTAAAAGCTTTCCGAAAGAATGTAGTGCAAATTGATCACCCATCCTTAAATTAATCATAATCAATGACATCCTAATGCATTTTCAGTTTGCCTCCTCCTTGGCTTAAATTGACGAATTTAAGAACACTGATGTGTTCTCCAGCTCCCAAAAATATACTGTATTCTTTGAAACTTCTTCATTAATTGGTGGCAAAAATACAGAAAGGGATTAAATATAATATTATATATAGAAAATATTTTATATATATATATATATATATATATATATATATATATATATATATATATACAAAATATAAAATATCTCCGGCAAGTAGTCTTTCATCAATCCAAGCTATCAATCGGTTTTCTACTTCTTCTAAGACTTGAGACCTTTGGTTTGTTAATGTATTCACCCTGTCAGCCACATCAGCTGCCAATTTTCTTCTTCAGGATAGTACTAATGGGGTGACTTAGCCATGTTGTAGTGCTTAGTAAGATCTGTAACATGAACACCCCTCTCATGTTTAGCTATTATTTCCTTCTTCAGATCGACCGTAATTCTTAACTTCCTCTTAACAACTCTATCACTAGCACTCTTTCGGGAACCCATAATGAGGGCTAACATACTTGAAACAGGAGAACACAAGGATGAACGATTAAAGCAAGGCAGATTTTTTGTGTATTTGGGCACCAAGGGTAGTTTGCAACTCTACTCAAAATTTGATTGAAAACTGTTCGTAGCCTATTTTGTACATGATTAGGGGCGCTCTTAAGCCGTGTTTCCATAAATATCTCTGTGCAACCCTCTTGTGCACAGTCAAATTTTCTCCAGTGTCAAGAGGTTACAAGATCAGCAGGTATTGAAATATTGAGTATATATTGTGCTATCCAAGCAAGCGATAGCAACCCTACTGTCTGATAAAAAAAAATTATCTACTTGGCTTGAAGTCTATCATGTCATTTGTGTCTATTTATGTCATTTCAAATATATTTCTGTAGCTGACTGGTTATAAAAAGTTCTTGAGAAACCCGAATAAATATTACGCCAACATTGTTTTCAAATACGAGTACCTCTTTATAGTATAGCTATAGATATGGATGTGTGTGTGTGTGTACGTGTGTGTGTACTTGTATTTATTTATTTATTTATTTATCTATTTATTTTATTTTATTATAATAAATGTATTTATTTTTATATGCATCTTATTTTTTATTATCAAGACAAAAAGTTATTGATACTAAAAATGCTTTTCACTCGTCACCATAATTTTGACAATTAAACTATTTAAATGATCGAAAGGTGATGTGGCCAATTCAAGTGTTCCTGAAGGTTTAAATACTTCTACAACTTTTTTCTCTTTCTTGCTTTTTAACTAAATCACTGTGTAATGAGACGTCACGTAATCCAGTGCATAAGATCATGTTACTTTCTCTCGAGTAATTTCCTCCTGGTCCATACTGATCATACACTTTGTTTTACATTAAAGTAAAAAACATAAATGAAATACCCCATGAGAGAGCAATTTATCTGCTTCAGTTTGCCGATTTTCATGCTATAAATTTGCTAGTATAGACTGATGTGGAAATAACATAGCTCAACTGTGTACAGTTGATTGTGAGCATCGATGTGAAATGTTTTAATGTTTTACTCTTTGATGAAGTCACCTATCCTTGGCAGTGAACCAGAGAAAAAAAGGGTAACCTTCCTCATGCAACTGAGAGACTAATGAGACATGCCATTTTTCAGGGATTCACATGAAATAATGGTGCCAAATACCCTGTTCATATCTATCTGAATAAGAACGAATGTGCTTTTATGTGAGACATAACTTCTAAGACCTCTGATGTATTTTTATATATATTATTTTCTTTTTTTAAGCATTGCTAATTTATCCCTTAATGCAAGGTTACACACAAAAAGACACTCAGATACACTTGTGTAAAACATTGTCTGCTTGTTTTCATTAAACTGTTAGTTGTACACGCTAGGATATCCTAAATACAAATTTGCTCATTGTAGTTCATTACAGGTCACTTAAAACAAGAGTGGCAGTTTTCTTTTGGGACTCTTCCAAGATCTGTACTTTCAGTAGCAAAACTCTCCGGACCAGCAGCTCACAGTGCAACATGAAATATTTGACTGTCTGGTACAGTGCATTGTAGCATGCATAAATGCCTAATTTACTCTCTTAATAATTACTAATTATCCCAACAGAAGCAATTAAAATGGAAGAAATAGGTGCCAGGGCATATCCAAAACAGTGTGTGAGTGGTTAGTAATTACTGCACTTAATATTTTCAGCGGTATCAGATACAGTTGGCAACACACCCCTTAAGACAGACCAGAGCTTTAGACCCACAGTAATAAATCAAAATACTTGGACAATCATGTGCTGCATTATGATTTGCGGGGGAAAAAATCGTACCCAAGACGGGAGCTGACAGGTAAATGGTTGGGTTCTCTCCGAGTTGCTTTCATCAAGATCCCGTGGACTGTTCCACAGGAACCCTATTTCTGTCATGTATCTCTGTGCCAGCAAAACTAACTGTCAACAACTATTTAAAGAGCTTCAATTAGCTCCACGTAACTCTTCTGATATAAGTCACTCTGCACCTCAAATCTAACCTGGCACTGCTGTGCTTGTGGTTATTTTTGCATTAATTAAAGCATGTTGAATTAATTTGGCTATTGACATATTTTACAGTATTTCAAACTGCTTGCAGCAGGTCAAAGTCATGCCTGTTGAAATGTCAATGCAAATTTCAAGCAGAAAGGATTACTTCCATCACTTTAAGAAGTATGCCAAAGAAAAGTAATGCTGGTCAAAACAGTGAGCATGTAGCAGTTCTCCTCAGTCATACCATGTTTTGTCATCCTGTCATCCTACCAAGACAAGCATAAAGGACTGTGGTATGCATTAATGCATTGTCAACTCAAGAGGAATAAAATGGTTTCACAAGTATAAATGAGACTAGTCAGAAGAAAATGACTGCCTAAGCTCAGCAAACTGACCATTTAAATGACTGATAGCCACATCACACAATGGATTTATCGACTCGTCGCCAAAACTTTGGGGAGCTCCCTGTTCATCTCCCATTTCTAACAATGACATTTCAAACTATTAGTAGCCCTTGAAGTCAATGTACAGAAAGAAGCAACTGCTTAGTTTGTGCCTAAATGTCATCCAAAACCTTGATGATACATTATAACAGCTCATTTTTGAAGAATGACATGCATTATTTCATCATCCACTTGCAAGGTCAAAATAGGCTGCATTTATTCAGTTTCTCTCCACTGACAGGTTTTCACAGAGTAACCTCAATCTCACATTCATATTTTTGACAGATGGCACCTCAAGAGAAATGGAAGCAGTTCACCATTGTCTGTCAAGAATTTAGGAAGAGACTAGTAACCTCCTGATCACTAAATGCCTGCTCACATGTCTTAACATTTTGTGAGGTATACCTGGGTGATGTATGGAACTATTCAAATCTATGCAGAAAACTTTCTGCCTGACAACAAGTTACATGGATGTTAAAGCTATGCAAAAAGGAAAAGAATTTCCTTAAAAATGTGTTTGGCAAAGAGGCAAAGACGAAAAGGTCTAAAGTAATGTTTGCAAGATAAACACAAACATCTAATATTTGCCCTTTTTATAACTTTAGTTTGCATATGAATGGAAGTTTTTTGAATTATGCCATAATTGCCAAAACAATTTTTAAATGACTGCATTGTATTTCATAGCTACATCAGAATTTTACTGTGGCAGGAAAGGATGTTAAAACATTTCATAGCCCCCACTTTAGTGGTATACATTGAACAGAATCATGTCTATGAAGAAAGCACAATTAAATCTTCATTGCATGCCATGTGTAAGGTCATAGCATATGTCTGGAAGTCATTGATCAGTGAACACAGTTTTAATCAGTCAAGATGATTGCTGTTTTTCTTTTTATAAGTACAGCGGTCCCTTAACTAACAAAGTTAATTTGTTCCAGAAGTGGGTTTTTATGTTTATTTTTTCATATCTTAAATGAATTTTCCCCATTTAATAGAACAGAAAACAAATTAATTCATTCCAACCTCCCCCCCAAACCTACAAATAAAGTATATTACTATAGAAAACCCTTGAAAATGAAGAATATTAACAATGTAAATGTTGGGATCCAGGGCTAGGGCTCTGGATTCAGCCCCTTCTACCAGTGAGCCTGATTGAACAGGTGAATGATTCCAGGTGGGGGTGCCGGCATACCTGCGGCTTCTCAGGCCTCGTCGAGCGGAGGTTTGCTGCCAGATTGTTGGTTGTTTCTTCCTTCCTGCATTCTTTGTCTTGTGCGTCCTCACCCAGCTCCTGGTGGTCAATGCCCTTCCTTGCCAGTTCCTAGTGGTCGACGCCCCTGACATTCCCCAGAAGACAACCCTGTCCCAGCGGGGGCAGGGTTGTCTTCGTATCTTAAGGGGCCACTGTACTTCAACTTCAGTTTTGTACATTATGAAGTTGAGTGAAGATGTCAAAGTCTGAAATGTTACTTGTTTTGGGCAATCACACTACATAGTCATATAGCTTTAGAATCTTCTTTTTACAGACAAGTACATCTGAGATAACATCTCACTTATTTTGAAATCTACTATGAAGGACCAGGCAAAGTGCAGAGCAACAATGTACACCAGCTGGCAAAGATACCAGACATAATCGACAAGATGACAGGTCTAAGTGTTGAGGATTTTTATTGAGCAAGTACATAAATTACGAGGAAAACACATTCCAAGTGCTCATAGGTGCTGATGCAGGAGAGAGCTGGAGATTGCAGTTATGAATATAAAGAAGAAATGCTAAAAGTCATGATCTTAAAAAAAAACGCCAACTTAAAAGAAAATATTTACACTTTAGCGAGCAAAGAAATCCTTATCAAAGCCTTTTTTTTTTTTTTTTTCATTTTTCAGTACTGACAAATACTCATGGAGACCGTGGGTGTATCTGCTGTCCTCAGTACAGCCTATTTTTGATTTAGCCACACTATCTTTCTTTCCTTTTTTTAAATTAAAAAACAGAATAGGATAGTCATTATCTGCTGTGTTGTCCTGAAGCAACAAGGTTGCAGGAACAAGATCTGAATAGCTGTATAAGCCTGCTTTCACACGGAGAGACCTTTTGACAGGACTGAGATGATCAGTCAAGGTAGAACCAGTGTGAGCAAAATAACTGTAGAAGATACTATGGTAAGCACCCAAAGTAAGAGAAAACACTATCTTGTCCATGGCCAACCTTTTTTTTAAAGATATATAAGGCTGGCTTTTGCAAAATTCACACTTGTTCAAGTTCAAAGTCAGCGAGACTTTTTGAAAGAGGTGGAACAGATCCAGCAGACTATCAATTCAACTCCCACAGGGAGGTGATTATACAACACAATTCAAATAAGCTTTAAAGTTTGAGAGAAAGCACTTAGCACATCAGATGCTCAATGTTATGTATGTAAGAGGAACTTACCAATAGCAGTAGGGCACTGGATCTCATCCAATAGTAGATACCAGAAAGCAGGTTGGTGCTTGGATAAAACAAACTGAAGGTAAAAACTACTTTCAATCCTGCTGCCCTGCATGTTATAGTGGCCTGACACATGCTCTAAACAATCAGTAATATGTTGTGGGTTGAGTTTGTTGTTTTGACATCGAGCCAACTGAGAGGTTATTGTAGACACAAAGCTGAAACTGTTGCAGCAGATTTCACTTCAAGTTTCCCTCATTTGACTGGGCAGTATGTCAACATAATAAAATATCAACACATTGATGTGGCAGAAATGTTTTACATTTCAATAATCTGAACCATACTCAGGGCAATAAGTATAGAGCATGAACAGGGTGACAGGGTATTTAATTTCATGCATTTATTAAAATACATTGGGTATTACAATAGTGCCTTAATCTGTTTACCCTGGGCAATAAAGGAATGAAGAATTTGAACCATTCTTTCACATCCTCCGCATAATTGTTTGAGGTGAACATAAGGGAATTGCCTCAGGGCAGCACACAGGAATCAAACATTGGCCAGATTTTGTTTACTGCAGGGAGCCTACAGGGGCATCAGTTAGTCTCTCAAAAATGTCCACTGTGCCTGTCAGTCGGCAAATTCAATTGAGCTGCATCCTTTCAAAATTAATCAGGGTGCAAATAATGGAAATATTCTGCAGGAATCATATTTGGGAACAAGTGAGTGCACCAGTTATCCTAACTAACTTTTCAGCGAAATGAACACATAAACGCTATGTATTGTCTGTATTTATCTTGTTATTAGAAGAGGTTCAGTCATTGGGAGTACTATAAATCCAGCCTAGTTGGAAAAACATTACTTTAACATCCGCCAGGGAATGTTAGAATAACAATTTGGGTTTTCTGGTTTTCATGCACGTTATTCGTATGAAACTTAAGTGTTTTTCTGCTCCAATTCATTCAGGCTTTACTGCTGATTATCCGAAATCAGGGTAGCAGCCAAACCAGAGAGGCCCAGCCACATGGTCCATCTCTTCTGGGAAATCCCAAGATGTTCCCAGGCCAGCCTAGAGGCAAAGTCTCTCCAGCGTGTCCGGGGTATTCCCCATGACCAGATGGACATGCCCGGAATACCTCCCCGGGGAGGCGTCCAAGAGGCGTCCTGACCAGATTATTGAGCAACCTCATCTGACTCCTCTATGCTGAAGAGCAGCGAGTCTACGCTGAGCACCTTCCGGATAGCCGAACTTTTCACCCCATCTCTAAGGGAGAGTCTGGCTACCTAGCAGAGAAAACTAATTTCAGCCGTTTGTATCCGCGATCTCTTTCTTTGGTCACTACCTACAGCTCGTCACCATAGGTGAGGGTAGGATCGTAGATCGACCGGTAAATTGAGAGCTTCGCCGTCCGGCTCAGCTCCCTCTTCACGATGACAAACCAGTACAGGGTCTGTATAACTGTAAGCGCTGCACCAATCTTTCAATCACCCGCATCCTTCCCTCTCTTGTGAACAAGACCCCGAGACTATACCTCCTCCACTTGTGGCAGGACATCTTCCCTGACCTGGAATGGGCACTCCACCTGTTTCTGGTTGAGCACCATGGTCTCGGATTTGGGACCTGTATGCCTCAGGTGACCTTTCCAGAGGCATAAAGCCCCCGACAACATAGCTCCTTAGATCACTTGGATGCGCAAACCCATTCACAACGTTAAGGTTGGATATTAGATAGGATAGAGTTGTTGCCTCATAATGAAATTTATTGTACAAGTTCTACATGAGAGTTTTTTTCACTAAGCTAAGTCTCTGTTGTTTGTTTTCTGTCAGAATTTTAAAACAATACTATTTAGGACATACGGTATATCATCATCTTTAATATATCAATGAAGATGAACCAAAAGTTACAAGCAGTAGGCCATTTTTTGACAGCAGTTGTTGAAGAAACTGTAAATGTGGCTCAAAGTGAAAATAATTAAGTAGGCTAAAGCAATAACAAACACATTTTAGAATAAGAGTACTGTCTCCCACCTGAACAAATAAAATCTTGCAATAAAAGATGACGAAAATGGCATAGCAAGCCCTTGGGGGGCCCACATTTCTCGAGACATTTTCTGTTGTACTATAATCACGCTGCTGTGGGACACTGGTACCAACACACAAAAAACAGACTATCTTTTTCAAAGTAATACTAACTCCCAGTGGTCTTATGTTTTACCTAAAATAAAACAAAAAAGTCACATACAATAGGAGAAAACAGTCCCTCTGTCTTTATATAGGTCATTTTATGGTAAGGGTTTATAGATTACAAGAACGTATCTGCCCAATCATGGCTGGGAATCAAGATATTTCATATAGCAAGGTACAGTATTTTTTAAAATAATACAAAAAAGATGGAGACAAATGCCCTGATATTACACTCACATTTGAACACAGATAATAAAAAGTGGTGGTTTAAAATGTAAGCCTACAGCATAATTTATTGTAGAATTGCGTGAGGTTTTATTTTGTCCTCACTTTTCTCTTTGTTTTGTGCTATCAGAAAATACAACTCCGAAACAGCAAAGCAAAAAAAAAAAAAAAAATCCATACAGAACAGAAACAAGAGATTTGTCATATGTTTGAGAAGCACATTGAATTTAATTTTGGTTCCTAATTGAAATTTATTAACACATTCGAAACTTTCATCATGCATTGTTCTGGAGGCTGCAGACTCATTGAATATTCTGCTGTGGCTCTCTCTGACATCAACAATTTTACTGGCTAAAGTATTTTTTTAGTAACTTGAAAATATCTCATGAAATAATGTTCATTATGAATTATTGTTAATTTTTGTAAATTGTTAGTGCACATCCAGGAAATCGGTGGTCACTTATAAATTTACATAGACATGTTGAGCATTTCTATCTCAGATCCCTTGGGACATCTGTGCATCTCATCCTATCCATATGGCAATGTCCAGACATCCTGTGGTGGAACCATAATTCTGCCACCCCTATCATTGATCGCGTTCTTACTACTCAGAGCCTGTGATTAATGATGAAGGTTTAAGTATTAATACACTGGTAAAGTGCTTTCCTAACCACAGAAGACCCAACAGCAAACTATTACTGCTGACAGTGCACTGATCTGCCTGTCTTACTTGTGCTCCATATTATGCTCACTGACACATAAAAGGTGAGCATTGCAGGGAAAAAAAACATCCCTATAATGTGCGTAGACATACTAACTGTTTGACATCATCTGGAACTAGAAGAAGATGAGACCAGCACTTCAGACTAAAGGCATAACTTCTTACAGCAGTTGATGCAAGCATTCATGGCTGCCTTCTTGTTTCTATACATGACTTTGAAGCTTGTACAAACAAAAGGTAACTAAATCCACCACCCGCACCCATTATTTATATCATCTACTAAAAAAATTTATTTCCCAGCTCCAGAGCAAGTGGTATAGATAATAAATGGATGAATAAATCACTCTTTAAGTAATTTACACATTACTCTGGTAACTTACATCTCTATATGCTAAAATTGACATATTAAAACGTATGCTGATAAAGTCCTATGACATTTTTGAAATATCAAAGTACATTCTGCCAAATGCCAAATTAGAAAAAGACAGATACTTCAACAGTTAATGCAATCAAGACAAAGATGCTTTACAGGAATCAAATTCTGCCCAAATTGTGGGAAAAAGTAATGATGCTGCATTTTGTGCGACAAACTGTAGAAATCAAGGCATTCTCCAGCTGTGCAGCCAACTGCAGATATTGATATAATGAGGCTGATAGCAATGATGTGCTGAGAGCCAGCTGGAGCATTATGGCTCTGTGTGTGTGGGTGTGTGTTTGTCTGTTTGTGTTGGCTTTTTATTGTGAACAAAACAACTTTAGAGATGCAAGTGACCGTGCATTATAGATATTGTTGCTAAAATAAGTTCTTAAAATGCTTACTTATACAGACTAATTACTGGGACAAGAAAAAGTTGTCAGCTATTTGTGATGTTATAGTCCTACTTCAAAGTCTATTATTTTGCTTTGCATAGAAATGTTAATTTCCACCAACAATACCAGTAACATTCAGGAACAGAATGAATATTTTACAAATACTATTCCAACCACTATCAAAAAAACAATTATGAGACAACAATCCATCTGCAAATGTTTCAAGTACATTTCTACATGTACAGTAACTCTGTGGCCTCTCATCCCATGGGACTAGGGACTGGGGGGGGGCATGCTTTAAGCCGGGTATATATTCCCCCCTGGAAACTAGTTAGTTGTTTGTTGGTGCTCATTGATTAAAGTTGGACTCATTCCCGACACTGAGACTCTGTTATCATTTCCTCCCCGAGCACCACATTTGGGACTCTGACGTGATGCGGCCTCAGAGATGTCTCAGAAGGGTCTGCTACTTTCTTGATCCCGGTACTCTGACCCACTCAGGCAAGTACCTGTGCGACATCATAGTCAAGTATGTGCCCTTTGGGTACTACAATGGTGTCATGGACCGCTTTGCTCAGGCTAAGCGGTTTGGCCGGACGCAGGGTCGTCGGCCCAAGAAGAGCGTATAGTTCCGGCTTCGCACCGAGAAGGAGCAGGTTGTCCACAAGCCCGAGTAAAATATGCAACCTCGCCTCGGCCACATCGCCCCAACTTGCTCAGCCGCTCCTGCCCATTGTAACCATACAGACTCGAGTTCTGGCATAGCGACCCAGCCGCTGGTTTCTGCAAGTGGAAGCAATATTCCACTTACTTAAAATTTTTATCAGATGATGCCAGGTACTTTTTGGTCGTCATGCCGCTGGACAAGTGGACCACAAGGTGTGCCATAGAGCTGTTACGCTACCCCTCCACAGTGCGCTCAAAAATCTCCTGCCCCGGAGATAGTATGGTAGTATACCTGTAGTACGCTGTGCTGTTGGGATCCAATGATGGCAGGTTCTGCCTCCAGTTCGCACAATCTTGGCAAGCTCCGAATGTCTGGCCCCCGGCAACTGCTGGGGTCTGGCGGAGGAAGCTGGCCATGTCCTACTGATGACTAAGCAGCTGCCCCGAGGAGGCGAAGGACCAGCCTCTGTTTCGTCCACCAGAAATTCAGCATTGCTCTCCCCCATGTTTGTTCGGGGTGCTGGGAAATGGCAGACCTAGCACTCAGTGGCAGCTGTGGGCACCGGCGGAGACACTCAACTACTATTCATCACAGACTCAAGGTATAGACTGAAGTTTGAAGCCTTACTCAACAGAGCTAAGTGTCAGTTTGAGCTGTCGGTGATTGATTTCTTGGGTCATCTCATTTCACCGCAAGGCACAGTTCCGTTGCCTGAGAAAGTGCAGGCGGTGACTGAATTTCCCCACCTGGCCTCAGTCAGGGCATTGCAGGAGCTCTTGGGCACGGTGAATTTCTATAACCGTTTCCGCTTTACAGGGCTTTGCGGTCCAGGCAGGGGAGTGACACAGTAGACTGGACTCCGGTGGGGTGGGTTAAACAGCAGGTGGCAGATCCGTGGCAACCCCTTGCATTCTTTAGAACTCCAGGATAGCAAACGCATGTATAGTGTTTCTTACAGGGAGTTGTTGGCCCTGCATCTGACAACACATCATTTCCATTTTCTTCTGGAAGGCCGCTCGTTCATGGAGTACTTGGATCACAAGCCGTTAAGTTTGCTGTGCCCAAAGTGGCTTAGCCATGGTACGCCTGCAAGCAGCGACACCCTGCTGAAAGCACAGTAGTAGGGGGGGTGGTTTATGTCAGTAATTGTATATATATATATATACTCTGTAGAGAATTACTGTACAGAATTGTGCAAATTGTGAGTAAGCTCGCTCTGCATCTATATAATAAATATATCAGGAGCAGCATTACACTCAGCTGGGGGCTGGTATGGCGATGAGGGGTTTGCAGGGTTGCTGGGGATTGAGGAGTTGGACAGCTTTTGGGACAAAGGTTGTCCTTCTCCGCTGTGTTTTGCAGGCGGGGCAGCGTAGTCCACAACCACAGGCGAGCCACTCAAAGGTCAGGTGTAAAATGTGGGACTGATCTGTGAGGATCTTTTTGGCGAGGTTGAGGTCATTGGGGAGTGATGTTGGATTTCTACCCGGAATTCAAATGAGTAAACAGCTGGGGGAAGTTGAGGCCATATTTTTGATCCCCTGCCAAGCTGAGTGGACGTCCTCTTGTTTACAGGTTTGCTCCCCCTTGTTCTTATAACACGCCTTGGCAGTTCTTGTGGCTTGTTTGACCTCCTTATTTACCACCTTCTTCAGAGTACTTGATGTCAATAGATCGTTAGCGATATGAAGAAGCTGTCGTTTTCAAGTCCAAACATATGTTTTTTTGATTCATTGCAAAGACCTCATGCTACCTTTTTACAAGAAACTACCCCAACGCCATTTTGCCCACCTATCTTAGTTTTAATGCCCAGGCACAGGCTGGCTGTTGAAACTCCTTGTTTCCTCATCTTCCACTGTTCAAATGTGTGTGTCTATGTGAAGCTTGGTCTACTTGCCATAAATAAGAGTATAGGGCTTGCAGCAGGGCATGACATGTGGTCACCTGTCACATTCCAGCAGGCAGGGTCTTGCGGCGAGCAAGAAGCAGGGGCCTTTCATCAGCAGCAGGAACATTCCCTTTAGGCCACAGAAAGTAGACTGACACATTGTAGTGCACTCAGCTTGCCTTTCCCTGCTACCCTAGAGCTACGACAATTGAATCTATCTCAAACCTACAAAAATGTGCTCAAATGTCATGAAACCTGTCATCAAATGAACAGCAATATTTCATGTTGGTGAGTCATTATGCCAGGGAAAGTATCATGATCTCTCTCTCTCTTACTCTATCTCTCTCCGCAGAGAAAGAGAGAGCGAGAGAGAGAGAAAATAATATTTTTATACATTTATGTAAAAAACATTTAACAGAAAATTATATGGTTCACAGCAATAAGTATCCAAATGTGTATCTGGTTTAGACATATCCTTTTCTCTTTTGCCATTTGACACCAGTGATCTTGCCTTAAATTGATTTGGCCTTTAATCTTATTTCATGTCAGGTTTCATGACTGTTTGCCGGTTTGCCTGTTGGAAATGAACAATTTCACTGGAGATATTGAATTGTATAACAGTAAAAGGCTTTAACACTGAACCATGTAACCCCTAGGGTTTGACAGGCCAGACAAACAGCAGCACTGAACTAGACTGAGTGCTCAAAGCCATTAACCATGGAAGATAAGCACATCCACAAAATGCAAGCCCTGCACAATTGCAGAGGATATTGTGCTTTGTGTCTTTAAAAAGGCTTCATGCACTTGCACAGTATGTATGAATGTTGCCCAAGTACAAATGTACTTTTCTTTATTCTTCTACCTTCAATTAATTAAGATATCTTTGAAGTAAATGATTGCTCTCTGGTGCTATTAGCTCATCAATCTTCCTCCACTTATCTGGGGTTGGGTCACAGGGGCAGCAGCTGAAGCAGAGAGACCCAAACTTCCTTCTCCCAAATTACGTGTTCCAGCTCTTGTTGGGGAACCTGAGGCATTCCCAGGCCAGTCGAGAGACATAGTGTGTCCTGGACCTCCTCCGAGTTGGACATGCCCGGAACACCTCACCAGGGAAGCATCATGACCAGATGTCCAAGCCACCTTATCTGGCTCCTCAGCCGCGACTCTACTCTGAGCCCCTACTGAATGGCCAAACTCCTCCCCTTATCTCTGCAGAATTAATCAATACAAAAGTATGGTTCGTGTGTATTTCAATGTAAGGGGAGTTTCTCTTTCCCAACCACGGTTCCGAAAGAAGGGGGCTTTCCATGGATTTAAAATTCTTTAACCAGTATGTGACATGATACTTCAATACCCATTATGTCAGACACATTTATTCATTTATATGTCCATCTTCTTGATCAAAATATGATTAATATCAAGAAACTGTAGAAAGAAATAAAACAAAAATATTACAGTAATTGATGACAAATGTAAAATGGGAGAAAGAACAAAAGTCGATAAAATCACTACTCTAACAAGTTATTTGTGGATCAAATGTGTTTTGGCTGCTCATACCTGAGTCTGAGTTTGGCCGAATTCCAGCACTGTTAAACAATGTGTTGGTGTGTGTGTGTGTGTGGTTCGACAAGTGTTTATTCAGAATGCAGGAAAGAGAGTCTATTTCAAACTGGGACATGGACCATCTTATCATCCAGTCATGTGATTTCAAGGTAGTCTTCTTTTATTGTTTAACTACAGTTACTTGTGTACGTTTTCTACATGGAGAAGACATACAGCCAGAATTTTTTAAAGAAATTTATTGACAATGTAAACATGAATTCAACTGATAAAATCCATGGTTTCTTTTGGTAAAAAATGTTTCGATATAGCTTCTATAAAGCTTAGATGATGAAACGTTCTTTTTTTTTTCTTTGGTCCCATATAGAAGTGTATTTCCGCAGGTCTAATTCATATTATTTTGTTCATCTTGCAAGGAACTTAAATTGCATGTGCGCTTAAGTTACTATTCTACGGTTACTCCATCCCTGTAACCCCATGTGCAGGAGAAAATGTATAGATGATGAATTAATGACTTCTTTCTCATGCAAAATGATACTGAACACTAGCACCATGCATACACTTCAGTGACACTTAGTGACCACATTGTTTATTGTATAGTTGTTTATTGTTTTTGCTCCTTTTTGCATCAACAAGACAAATGGGAGCTGCACTGCAGATACAGTCTGTCTTTGTCTATGATTGATTGTTTTTTTCTTTTTTGCTATATTGTTGTTTTAGGTGTATTCACACATCAGGAGAAAGAGACATTATAGTAGGGTAGCAGTGTCTGACCAAGAAAAGCAGTATGATCCAGTCGGGGTGACACAGGGTCCTGTCCATTCTTATGTGAACCCACATACTTGACACCTGAGGATGTGGGGCCAACCAAGTTGAATTGCGATAAGTAAATCTGAATTGCAAGAGATGAACTCAGACAAAATGTTAAGAATTTAATTTTCATCAAAGATAGAATGTAATTTGAGAGACGCAATGAAATGCTGCCATAGTATATTTAAATTGAAGTTTTTTTTAGACTTTACTCTCAATCTAATAGGTTCAATTTATAAACTGTCTAATTTGAATTCTGGTTTCATTGGGGTTGTCAATGTTCAGTAAATCCATTTAAATTTTGCTCTGAACTAATGCTGCCCAGTTAAGGTTCTGTGCTATTAATGATATGCACATAAGGGTTTGGAGGTGTTAGATATTCAGTTTCATTATCCATAGCAGGAATGTTGTTTTCTTCTTCCTAAGGCATGGGAAGAATTACACGTAAGAAACAGTTTCATATGTTGCTTTTAAGATAAGCTAAGCTAAGCTAAGCTAAGCTAAGATAAGATAAGATAAGATAAGATAAGATAAGATAAGATAAAGTTTTTTGATCTTCTTTTGTAACGTCTTTTGTCAGTAGTCATGATATGTCCAGTTAACAGCAGTACAACTGCGGCCACTGCATTAAGAAAAAGAACTAGCATTAAGTCCACACGACTGACATATAGTGTCTCCATATACAGCAGGAGAATCACAATAGTAACGACATTTGAAACTAGATGGATGGCTTACAATACAAGGTCATACAAAAACAAACTGGTTGTAAACAATATAATATGGGGGTGTGTAAGAAACAAATAAGTTTGTGTAACTTATGTAATAACAATCACCCTGTCAAGTGAATATCCATGCTTGAATCAATTATATTTCAACTTATTTCTGTTTCCAACATACTTCTCGCCAGCAGAAGTAGGAAATTGTTTAAAGGAAAATAAAATCTCCCCAACTGAAGCTAACACATGGAATGATGTACTTACCCTCTCCTTATAGCTCCAGCACCCTGTATAATTGCCTGAATCTGATTGACAGAATAGCTTTTGACACAGCCTCAGCTTAATTAATTGATTTGACTAACTTCTTTACATTTTATAACATTATAGTATTTTCTAAGTGTCTAAGTGTTCTAAGTGGGGCCAATCTAAATCCAGCACCAGCATCATTAAATGCCCAACAAATAAACAATCTGTCAGTAAGTTTGATTGAACCCTTGATGATACTGTTGCTCAAATTATTGGCATATTGTTTTATACAATTGAAGGTATACAGAGCTATATAAAGGGCCCCTCAAGGATGGTTTTGCATTCAGGGTAGATACATCACAGAGCAAATGAATCATTCAAAACTGCCCTAAAACTTCCAATAAAAAATCTAAATTTATCATGCCTTCATATAAAGTTATCTTTAATTCTAACTATTAATGATCCTACATAAAAATATGGTAATTCAAGAAGATGGAAAGATGTTGGAAGGCACTTTCATCTTCCTTTTCATTAAGAATGTAATTACAGTAATGCAAGCGCAGACAGATCTGCTGTGTAAATGATGTTATAGTGCTTGATTTTGGAGCATAACTTTGCAGCAGAGCAAACATTAATATTTTCTATTGAAACCAATGTGACAGTTGTACCAAAGTATATCAATTGATCTTTTATTGTTATTCTTCAATGAATATAGCAAATTTCAGCGACATATAATTGGAGGTGATTTAAAAAAAATAATTTCTCAAATGAATTTTATCTTCATTTCTATAGAGAAATGTGCAGAATGAGGATACCATTACATTTGAAATATGTATTTCTTATTTTTATTCAATCTTTGATTTATTGTTTTTTTTTTTGGATGACATCTACACTTCACATACTGCAGCCTCAGGGCGGCATGGGCCAGTCTCTCCCTGAGCCAGTCTAAAAATGTTGCCAAAACCAAACATGCGAATCAAACCTTACAATGTAATACCGAATCGATCGAGGCCCCGGGTTAACAATGACAGCCATTGGTACTAATGACCTACAGAGTACCAGTGCAAATAAGGCTACTTTGGGTCGAAGAAGGAAAGGAGGAAAGCATGTGTGAAAGCAGAGGGAGAAGAGCAAAGGTAAGAGTCTGGGACTGAGAGTTGGGACTTTGAATTTTGGGACGATGACAGGAAAAGGTAGCGAGTTGGTCAACATGATGCAGAGAAGACAGGTGGATATACTGTGTGTCCAGGAGACCAAGTGGAAAGGTAACAAGGTTAGACACCTAGGAGCAGTTTTTAAGTTGAACTGTCATGGTACTGATAGGAAGAGTAATAGAGTAGGAGTTATCTTGAAAGTTTGTTAGAAATGTTCTGGAGGTGAAAAGAATGTCAGATAGACTTATGAATCTGAAACCGGAAATTGAAGGTGTGATGCTCAATGTTGTTGGTGGCTATGCCCCGCGGGTGGGGTGTGAATTTGAAGAGAAGGGGAAGTTCTCGAATGAGTTAGATGAAGTGATGCAGAATATTCCCAGAAATGAGAGAGTGGTAATTGGTGGGGAAGACTACATCTTGTATAGACAAGGTAACCTGAAAGGGATCAGTGACTGCAAAGTAGTTGTAGGTGAAAGTGTAGCCTGACACATAGGGTGGTGGTTCATAGGGTGATTCTGGTGACAAGAAAGACCAAGAGGACAAAGGCAGGGCAGATGACAAAGTGATGGAAGCTGAAACAGGAGGAGTATTTGTATGATTTTCAGGGAGGAGTTGAGAAAGATTGAGAAAGTTGAGAAAGATTCTGGGTGGTCAGGGATGGTGGCTTCCAGATGACTGTAAAACTACAGCTGATGTGATCATGGAGAGGTGTGGAAGGAAAGTAGACTTGGTGGTGGAATGAGGAAGTACTGGAGTAGATACAGAGAAAGCAGTTAGCAAAGAAGAAGTGGGATACTGAGGGGACTGAAGAGAACTGACGGGAGTACAGGAATACAAAGAGATACAGCATAAGTTAAAGACAGAGGTAGTAAAAGCAAAGGCAAAACAAAAGGTGTACGATGACTTGTATGCTTCGTTGGACAGTAAGGGGGGAGAGAATGATTTATACAGGTTGGTGAAACAGAGAGGTGGGTGATTAAGGATAGAGAGGGAAATGACAGATGCTAGAAGAGTGATGGGTAGATGGAAAGAGTACTTTGAAGAGCTGATGAATGAGGAAAATGAAAGACAGGCAAGGGTAGAAGAGGCGACTATTGTAGACCACAAAGTAGCAGAGATTAGAAAAAGTGGAGCGAGGAAAGCATTGAAGAGGATGAAGAGTTGAAAGGCAGTTGGTCCTGATGATATACCTTGGAGGTATGGAAGTGTCTAGGAGATGCAGCGGCAGAGTTTCTGGCTAGATTATTCAGCAGGATCTTAAAGAGTGAGAAGATGCCTGAGGAATGCAGACGAATCGTGCCAATTATTTTATTCTTCAAAATGGGCACCATTTTGAAGAATAGGGGGGATACAATGAAATTATGGGAAAGCGTATTGGAAACTTGACTGAGAGCAGCATTTGCGAACAGCACTATGGCTTCATGCCTAGACAGAGTACTATAGATGCAGTATTTGCTTTAAGAGCGCTAATAGTGTAGTACTGGGAAGGCAACTTTTATAGGCCTCGAAAAACCATATGCCAGGGTGCCTATAGAGGAATCCAAATCAGCCCAAATGAAAGGAAAGGAGTACAAGACAGTGGTTGGATCAGCTATGCTGTTTGGCCTAGAACCAGTCACAATGACAAAAAGCTAGAGGTCGGAGTAATCAAGATGCTAAGATTCTCTTTGGGAGTGACAAGGATGGATAGGATCAGGAATGAGTCCACCATGTGGAACGAACCATGTTAGATGTTTTGGAGCGAAGATCAGAGAAGCCAGACTGAGATGGTTCAGTACAGAGGAGGGATAGTGAATATATTGGTAGATGGATGCTGGAATTGGAGCTCCCAGAAGAAGAAGAGTAAGATCTACACATATTTTGCCAGGTATTTTATACTTTGCTCGGGCGATTGTTATTGAACATTGTTATTTTTTTATATAATGAAAGGAACCAATTCATATTGTGAGTAAAACTTATTTGAGTCAATATCCAGTGAAGCATCCATGTCTTCATTTACTGATTTGTCTAAACTTTATAACAAATGTGTAAACTAATCAAAGACAAAGATTAGACATGTAATTATAAACTTCACAGTTTAAAGTCTCTATATACTTGCAAATATTGTTACACAGGTTAATTTTTCTTATATAGATCTATATGGACCCAGTCACTGAGCCCTTTGGGTGTGATAAAGGCAATAAGTTGTCTGCATCTATGGTTACTGGAACTCTGATGTTAAATTGGTCCCCATTTCAAGATGCTAGAGCAGAGATAACAACCAGGTGCATCGACTCTATACCCCTCTGTTGGAGGGTGTGGGATATTCGCTATGACAATCATTAGTGATTGGCATGGAATGGCAGACAATGGGCTCTGAATGGGAATACCGGGTTAACTTACATTACACTCCATATAGTTGTCATCTCGAAAAATGCTGGTGACTTTTCACATTCTGTTGTTGTTTATCATTTGTTTGCTTTACAACTTTGCTTTTCACCTGGAGGGTTCATTATCAGGGGTATGATTTTCTTTTGTGATCTGATCAAGATAAGTAACTTTTAGTAACATTCACTATTAGTTGAAAATTACCAATATTATCTTATTTTTTTATTTATTTTTTAGAGTTTTTTTTTTTTTTCTTGTTCTTTTGTTTACTGTAAGATGAAGGCATGTTTTGTACTGTTCCCGACTGGACGTGCCAAGTATGGCTGCCTCCTGCAAATCTTAACTCAGATCGAAATGTTAAGCACATTGTCCTCCACTGGGTCAAACATGAGGCAGTTTAATGGATCCGTGTCAAGCGACAAAAGTGAGGCTTGCACTTCATCCATGCAACCTGATGAGATGGAACAATTACCTCTTGTTGATTGACACATCTGTGTCAATGTTACACTCTACCCTGCTTTGTTGGCTCATTATGCCTTAGTTTTTTGGTTCGAATCGAGATTGCCCAATAAAGTATAATAACTAATGTTGAAAATTAATTTCCCTTGTAATCTCAAGATGCTAATTTTTTACACTGAAGGGGCTCACTACTTTCCCAAATAAATTTGGTTCTTCATTTGAGCACAGCAATCAAATCAAGGGATATCTCTATTCATTGCCTGGGCCATTATTTTACATTAATCCCCCCTGAGTAAGTCATACTACCTTTAGCAGTTGTGTCCACTAAGGCACTCATATTCCATACTTTTCAAGTATTTTAAGTTAGATCTACAACTGGTTTATTTTGTTTATTCAGGAGCTCTGATGATAACACAGTTAGGGCATCCCACATCTCATACTTCAAATAGCCAGGTCACTATTCAAGGAGCACTTTCTGTGATGGTTGTTTTTAAAGTGTCTTCTCTTTATGTCAGTGTTTACTTCAACACTGTTGAACTGAGACGTCAAGGCAACAGGAAAACCCTTACAGAAACCAGGTCTTGTTTTCCCTCAGGTTATGATTGATAAACAATCAACAAACCGCTAACCTTTCTCAACACAGAACTAACAACATATAGAAGATGGGTCTTTTTTTTACACATTCTTTGCAGCACTTCCCTAACGCATCTCTAGTGATTATTTTTCTTGAAGCACTTTGGCACATATGAACGGTATGCTCTGTAGGCTGTGACAGTACACATTGCTCCAATCTTTGTTCTATTTTTGTCTAGTTTCCCAAGTTTTTTGCTGATAGTCATTGTGGCTTCTCTTCAATTCTCTTCTATATCTATAGCAGGCTAATATTGAGCTGTGCAATATATTAATTTTAGGGTTCGCAGGGCATTGAGCCTCACCTTTATTATTTCAGCCTTTCAGTCTCCTCATTGGCTGTCATTACCCCACCTTTGGTTTGTCTTATCTTTCACTTTGTGTTCACGAGGAGCTAATTTAGTATTCTATGTGTGTCACTATGGCATTATCTTAATCCCTCATCACTATAAAAATCAAAACTCAGTTGCCCCACTTGACCTCGTTTTTTCATCACTAAAAGATCTTTGTTGAGAAAATTGTTCAAGTCCAATCAATCTATAGGCAAATTTTCATATCGTCCAGTTACTGTTCTGTTACGTTTTAAAAAGAAAAACTCCTGAAATGAGTGCTTAATATTCTTAAAATTGCCACCACCATCTTTTTTGAGTTTAATTCTGCAAACATTTCTAAGGAAAAATTAAGCGAGCTACAGCAGTGAGAGTGGTATTAGAAGGTCTCGTGTGTGTGTTAACACCCTTAAAGTTTTCTGCAACTCTGCTTTAAATCACAATATCCTTTAATAATCATAAAAAAGTAATATTTTTCTAAAGGTTCCACCATGCCAACATCTTCAAATCCATCTATCCTTGGACCTCTTTTTGTTGTGATAAAGCAACATCCAGAGAGGAAATGTCCTTCCAATTGTTTCATTCAAAAACCTAAAATCTAAAACAAAATCAATTATCAAAAAATGTTGTACAATGGTTTCTTTTTTGAATTTGTATTGTTTTATGAGAGCCACTGAACCTTTGGTGTAGCGTAACTTTCAATAATTAAATGTGATACTTGATCAGTGTGCTGAATTTTGATTCAATTCTATCATAACTTTTGTGAAAATTGTGTGAGGCTTAACAAGCACAAACTACAGCCACTCTATGTGTTATATATGTCCTCGATATATTCCTTTAAAAGAAAATCTCTCAAAGTGCCCTGGTTAACACATTAAATACCTTAGTGACCATGACAAATCTACCTTGTAATGTAGGAGGAAAGCACACTGAGTCAAACAATACCAAGCCAGAGCTATTTGAGCCCTAACTACCAAAAATAGGTGCTTCTGGTCCTTTTTTCTCCCAAAATGTACTTGGTAACCAAGTGCCAAGACCAATAATGAGTACAGTAAGAGTCACTCATAGACTTGAAAAAAGGCCCTTAATCATTGAAATTTAAAATAAGGTAGCATTCAAATGAGGCTGAACTTCAAATGAACCAGGCTGATGCCAGCTTAATCAGAAAGTTATACGAGCTACTCTTGACAAGTTACAGGGAATAAGGGAGAAGTCTGACTGCAGGCATATTGCAGATAAAGCACGACACAGACAGTGCAGATGCAGATGACAGCGCGATTGTTTCAATGCTCTGTGCAACTAATACAGAAGAATATTTTAAGTGACTGCATCTGTAACAGGTTGGTCTCACTGGACCAAAAACAAAACATAAAGAAACCTCTCACACTCAAATTCTTACGAACTCATCCCAATGTTTCTTCTTAATATGATTACCAGAAAGGGAGCAGTGAAGTTTGACACCATCTTTACATTTTGACAATTGTGCTGTATGAAGCCAGTTGGAAAATTGAAAATGAACATAGTGTTTTACATCTGAGCGGCACACATTTTTCCTGTATACTGGTGCATCTGTCTTTCTCATTCCACTAGAGGAGAAAAGACAGGCAATCAACTTATTTCAGAAGCAGATTCCTCCCCCAGGAGTAAGTTACAGAGGAGATAGTCGGGAAGACAAAAGGACCATTTTTCTTTTTTTTTTTTTTTTTAGTTTAGTTTTTTTGGTTTGTATGTGCATGATGGATTTTTTTTACATTTGATTTAATATATAATATATAAATATTGTCTTGATGCATTTGTCATCATCACGATTATATATCCTCCATAGCTGGCTTATACTCTGATTAATTACATAAATTCAACTGCTGAGGGATAGCTTAATAATAGTAACTTGAAAATAACTAAAACAATTCTGTCCCTACTTGTATGTGCATATGTGCATTCAACCACAGCAGCACTCTTGTCTTCTGTGTTTCCAGATATCTAAAATAGAAAGAGGTGGAATTTGTGTCAAAAAATAACATTTTATTTAAAACCACAGTAAGCAAGGGATGTTGATCCAATATATTCTTTCCTCCATTCACTTCAAGACACACGACATAACTGTGGAACCCAATGCAGACAGCATGACCTAATCTTCCTCAAACCTATTTAATAGTCGTGCAGAAAATGTTACCGAGGTTGCACATCCCCTCCCTGCCCCAGTGTGGGATAAACAGATGAGATACTTCAACAACTACAGAGTGGGGATGGAGCAATTTGATTTTCAATAGTGTACATTAATAGGGGGCATGAGATGTCAGTGGCCATGTTTTATAAAACGATTTACAAAAAGTGATTTTGTCCATACCTGTTGCGAATAAGCTTTGCAGCAAAATAAAACAATAATTGATTCCAAACTGTATTTCAACAAACTGTTTTTCTTTCCAGTGGG
The DNA here is from genome assembly GCF_037954325.1 of Fistularia commersonii. Taxonomy (NCBI): domain Eukaryota; kingdom Metazoa; phylum Chordata; class Actinopteri; order Syngnathiformes; family Fistulariidae; genus Fistularia; species Fistularia commersonii. Next base: position 8,408,916 of record NC_141309.1, read on the forward strand.
ATATATGTTTGGTTTGGGGGGATTTTCTGTTTATTTGTTTATTTGTTTATTTGTTTTGTATCCAGTTTGATAGCCCAGAGCATGTACTGGCTCTGGTTTAATGACTGAGGGAAAAGCCACTGAGAAAATAGGAGGTACCACAGAGAACAAGCAGGTCACTTTAGCAGGAGGTTTGTGTAGCTATTACAAGCTGCTGTGTATCCCCACAGCAGGTATCATATACTGGCTATTAAACTGAGACTCTGGAGGACTGAGGATGTTAAAAGTCTGACCCATTCTGCCTTAAATTCTTAACAGCATTTTGAGAAAAAGAAACATATTGAAGGTATCTATGATTTTCAGGGAGAAAAAAAAAGCAGTGCTATTTCATGTCCGCTCACTTGGCTGGCATGCCTGGATGACTCATCCTCGCCTGAAGACCCTATTTCTTGCCATTAATCTCAGGGACAAGGTGATTACAAGGAGACGCGGCATATGAAGATTATGTCCCTCCTGTTTTCCAAATGCCACCAAGTAATTTGAACTAATGATGACCATTCATTTCTTGTATCCATGTTGCAAGAAAAAGACATTTACCATGGAATTAAGGACATAAAGGCTGGACTTTTGTGCGGTATTTTGAAATAAAAACTATTGATTTCTAAATTTAGTAATCTCTTCTGATGTATTAATGCATATATATGCTGAGAATTCATTGAAATTGAAAATAAGAAAGTATACAATTTTGATTTATTATGTACCAGTAAATGTTATCTATAATACATCGATAGACATTATAAAGCCAGTACATTGTAAAGTATAAAGTATACAATTATATACATTAAATATTGTATAAAGTATACAATTATATACAATTAAATATTGTATAAAGCATAATTACATATATTTCTTCTTTCTTGAGTACAGTTTGTACCCGCTGAGCGGTGTGCAGCTCAGACACTGAGTCCGTAGCTGCTTCCTGCTCATGGTTCATCCATGATGGGTTAAATGCAAGTTCTCTGATGTTGTGCTCAATGTATAACTGAATGTGATGTATTTTTTCTTCTGATGTTACATATCTAATCAATTGAGATAATTATTCAAGGCATTTGTTATAAAAAGTTTACAGTAAGTGAAGTAAATTTGAAAATCTTCAGTATGTAGGTCACAAAGCCGAACAGCGATAGAAAATTAACAGCCCAAATTTTGCCCAAAGTGTACATCATTACATTGGCAATTATTTTGTGATTTGTTGCATTTAATTGTCAATAACTTGAAAATCGAATGCATTGAATATAATACAAACAACAAATAGCTGTTTTTTGCAGGGTGTCCATAACCTCTGTGGTTCCTTTAACACTCAGAGCACAAGTGTGAATTTCTCCTTGAGCTTCTTAGAAGTGTATTGCTATATGTTGCTTTTCCTAAATGTCAGTACCCATGAGTGTCCGACCCATGAGTGTCCACTTCCACTGTGCAGGAATGAAAACCTCCCAGCTGAGTGCAACACAGGAGGGTGGAAATTTCATCACTCATCAAACCACAGAGGCTTTCTCATTTCTCCATGTATCATGAAGGTCATCTTTCCAGAGGAATTTCATGACCTTACAAAAGTGAAGCCTCCTAAAGAATGCATCTCCTAAATAAATAATCAATGACTGATTTGCTACGCTATAGCCTGATCACAGGGCTATTACACCCGCTAGACACATCAAGCAAGTAACTTACCTTTACATATTTCTCAATTTTCTGGCGGCAATCAAATTTTCAGATGTTCAACAATGTTGATCTTTTTGTCTAATATCACCATTCCAAAAGAAAAAGAATATTCCGCATGTGGGACCTGATAATAGATAAACAAATGAATTCCAATTCTAGACTACCTCAGGATAATTTTGCAATGCTGCACTTTACATCCAGCACAGCCAGTGCTGCACTCAACTTCATGACATTTAACTGTGTATTTAAACTATCTGTATACAACCTGTACCTACACTTTGTGAGTTGCACACTCTAAGCTTCACTCGACTTTAACTTTAACATCTTGCAATACTGCTTAGAATTTTTTGTGTATGTTTACATTCCCTGCACAGCTACATCGAGTTACAAAAATACATTTATTATTATTTATTCATAAATACTCATCTGGATGCACTGCGGATGGCAAAGTAAGAATTTCATGTACATGTACAGGGAAAAAAATTTCCACACTGTGCATATGACAGTAAACACGTGAATCTTGAATGTTTGAGTGAATAAATTAATGAATAAATGTCTCTATATGTGGTGTGTGATCAGCTGGCACCTATTGCAGGGTAAACTCTGCTTCTCATCCAATGACAGCTTAGATAAACTCCAGTCCTCTTCGGGACCCTGACAGCAGAATAAGCAATATAGACAGTTAATGAATGAATTTTAAAAAGTAACACAAAATGATAGAGTGGTGAAGTTACTGTCCGATAAATCATCCCAAAATTGTCCTTGATCAAATGGGATTTATTAGGTTATGAAAATAAGCTAGTCAAGCATTTGTTTCTCAAAACAATGAGAATATTTCAAGACTGTGACCATCAGTGACAATAACTACAATGAAGCTTTGGGGAAGAGCAAAGACCGAAAACTGTTTGCAGTTATTCATTCAAAATATATCACCTACTCTTGAGAGAAATGTTTGCGATTGTCTTTACAAACCAAGGCCTTAATTATCTGGATTTTACATTTTAGAATAATTTATCCCAGGAAATTAATCCATCTTCTGCTCAAATGATCTAATTAAAGGGTGTACATAAATCTGTGAAAGGAAATATGTGTTGGAGAATAAACCCTTGTTTTCATCGAGACAGTGAAGGAATAATCATTGTTATTTTCTGCCTTCAAAATCAATCAGGTTCCAAGCAATTGGATTGCACAGTTAAGGTATAGTGTGTCGCCTAACTGCCAAGTGTAAATTAGGGTGGTGAAGAAAAACTACTCTATTTTCTAATCAGAAGTTTTCACACAGCTCGTATAAGGGTTTCTATTTCTCAAGGGACGGATATTTCACTTTGAATTACTTCTCCAGTCCATTTATCTCATGGCCAATAAAGTCTCAGAACCAGTCAACAAATTGTCATTTTTGAGATTTGATGTCAGCGGAGATTAATTCAATTTCATTTCTCTATTACTGTGTTTGTTGGGGCCAAAGCATAGTGAAGCGAAAGCAGGAGGAAGAGTTTTGGGTACTGTATCTTCATATCGGACATTACAGACACAGAATTAATTTCAACAATTAAAAACAAAAAGTAATAGCCAAAATGGGCAGAATACAGGTGGAAGTTTTAAATTACATAAATGGTAGAACATATGCGTTAAGCAAGATTAACAATCACTAGGGAACATTAAAAAAATATTCATTTACTTGCTTTTGTGGCATAAAATTGTGCAGATTATTTTAAAAGAAAATTATCTTGCATTAATTTGTTTCCTGCAGAAAGAAGATATTTCCCAATTACTTCCATATGATATCAAATGATGATAAAAAAATAGCACTTAATTAGTTTTGTGTTATGTGTTTATGCAGTTGAAAACAATTATAGATATTTCTCTCTCTTTTTGTTTTCCCTGCTTTCTTAAAGAGGCTGTGAAGCTACTACACATCAAGATTTGTTGTTGTCAGACAAATGTAGATATTAGTGCATAATGTTTGTACCTTATAAAATTCTAAACTGAGTTATATAACAAGGAAATATCTCACTTTCAGTAAATTGTCATTCCAGTGTTTTCCCAACATTATGATACATCACTACTTGGTTTTAAACCACACTGCTCCTCCAGAATCCGAGGTTCAACGGCCCGGCAGACCCTCTTCTCCAGCACCGCTGAATAGACCCTACCAGGGAGGCTAAGAAGTGCGTCCCCCCGTGGTTGGAGCACACCCTCCGAGCCCCCTTTTTAAAAAAGGGGGATCAACACACCTTAGGGTCTGCCAGTCCAGCAGCACTGTCCCTGATATCCACGCAATGCAGCAGAGGCGTGTCAGCCAGGACAGCCCTACAGCATCCAGAGACTTGAGGAACCCAGAGCGGACCTCATCCACCCTCAGGCCCCGCTGCTGAGGAGCTTTTTGGCTGCTACGGCAACTTCAGCCCTGGAAATAGGTGGGCTCGCTGCAGAGTCGCCCCTTCTTCCTCATTTGAAGGCGTTTCAACGGGGTTGAGGAGGTCTTGAAATATTCCTGCCACTGATCTACAATGTCCCAAGTTGAGGTCAGCAGCGCTCCACTTCCACGTCACACAGTGTTGACGGAGCAATGCCTCCCCCTCCTGAGCCGCCTGATGGTGGACCAGAATCTCCTCCACACCCACCAGTTGTCGTTCTCCACAGTCTCCCTGAACTAAGCATTGAAGCCGCATGCCGTTTGGCCTGCCAGTACCTGCCTGCCTAAGGTGTGTTGGTGCCATGTGTATATATGGACACCTTTATGCCTGAATATGGTGTTATGGACAATCCGTGATGAGCACAGAAGTCCAATAACAATCTCCGCTCAGGTTCAGATCGGGGGGGCCATCCCTCCCAATCACGCCTTTCCAAGTCGCACTGTTGTAGCCCACGTGAGCGTTGACGTCTCCCAGTACAACAAGGGAGAGGAGCACTCTCTAGCAGCCCCTCAAGAGACCCCAAGAAGGGTGGATAATCTGAACTGCTGTTGGATGCATAGCCACAAACAACAGTCAGAATCCGTCCCCCCACCAGAAGGCGGAGGGAGACTCCCCTCTCTTCCACCGGGGTGAACCCCAATGTGCAGACACCGAGACGGGGGACAATCAATATGCCTACACCTGCCTGGCCCCTCTAACCGGGGGCAACTCCAGAATACAAAAAGAGTCCAGCCCCTCTCAAGAGGCCTGGTTCTGAGGTAAGTCCAGATATATCTAGTCGGAATCTCTCAGTCTTAGGCACCAGCTCGCGCTCCTTACCCACCATGTACCAAGAGCCATTTTCCTTAGCCAAGGATCAGACCGTCAAGGTCCCTTGCTCCGGCTACTGCCCTGCTCACACTGCGCCTGAGCCCCTTGGGCCTTCTTGGGGCTGGTGAGCCCGGGGGAAGAGGTCCCCATGTTGTTCCCTTGGGCTGTGCCTAGCCAAGCCCCATGGGTAAAGACCCGGCCACCAGGTGCTCCCCGGGCCTGGGAAAACTGGGTCCAATGATTTTCTTCTTCATGGGATGTCTTTTGAGCCTCACTTTGCTTGGTCCCTCACCTGGGACCTGTTTGCCTTGGGGGCATAAAGCTCCTGCCAGCATAGCTCCCAGGATCACTGGGACATGCAAACCCCTTCACCACAGTAAGGTGGCAGCTCATGGAGGGGGCATTTCAAATATTCTAGAATATTGTAGATGTCCAGTCCTTGCTAAATGAAAGAAAAGAGCCAGCCTGAAATTGACTTACGTTTGGGCAGAGGCCTAATCTAAGTCTAAGTATGCGGAGACCTACTTTAGAGTATAGACTATGATTTAGTGTACCATTCTCGCTTTTTGCCATTCTTTTATCATAAAACCTCCAAGCAAACCTCAAAACAATTTGGAAGCTCAGGTTGTCACTAAAAAAAGCCAGAGTCAACTGTTTAGTACAGTAAATGCTTGTATCCCTTAGGATATCATGGGCTCACTTGCCGTGCTGATTTTATTTATTTGTCTCTCTCAACTTATTTCATGCGGTCCCTGGAGATATTAACATTAAATTGCTTTTTGGTTCAGAAGCTACTCAGATGCATTAGAACTTGTAATGGACTTTGCCTTGGTGAAGGCGTCAGACGCTGTATTGATTGTGCCTACTGGGTACAGCTCAAACTGCTTCACATCCATGAATAATTCATGTCTTTATTACTATTATTGTCCTAATTGTGACAATGTTTGGATGGCAAACTGCTTAAAAGGAAAAAGGGGGTTTTATTTTTTTCTGTCTAGCTGCCCTATGCTGTTTGAAAATGTGAAATGTAATGTAATCATATTTATACATGATAATTGTAACCATTATGCAGATGGTGAGTTGTGTTGCCTGAAAGACAAACAAAGTTTTAGAAGAATCACGTCTCTTACTTTTAATTAAAACTCAGAGACAGCTTAATTGCAGTGCAGTTTTGCTCTGCTGGCCCGTGATTGCTCCAGAAACTGAAAACAAGATTGTAAGAGAAACTGGTGCAGATACAGCTATGCAGCTCCTGCCCCATGGTGCCCCTTCAAGTGTAGACTTCACACAGTTTTCCCTACAGATTTCATATGATTGTGTGTGATATGCCTCCTTTTACTTCTTTTTATGGTAGTTTGATTGATGAAAACTACACAGCACTTGAATTCAATCTGCATGCCCATGAAAATCAAATGAAAGACTTCCTTTACTCCCTTTCCTCTAAGACAGTTTTATCATATTTGCATGTCATGAGGTGTGATGTTCAATCAATGTATATTATCAGACTTTTGCATTTTAGAATTGATCACACCAATCAGTTATTCGATGCAGACACATAATAGCTAGGAAGATGGCAAACCTATTTCTACAAACTTCACCCTCTAGCATGTCTTTAGCTGACAGTGCATTTCTTTGTGAAATCTGATCGGTTATAATTCATCATGATGGCTTGAAATGGTAACAGTTGGAATAATCCAAACCATTTCGAGCATGCATAATAATTATTGAGCTAAAACCTGACGTTACAATCATTGATGAGGCATTTGGTTATTAACAAACCTTTCTTGAACCTTTTTGACTGTATGGACCTAAATTTAACTGCAAAAGCTCTGGAATGTGTAGTTTAAGAAAGAGAGAAAGAGAAAGAGAAAGAGCATGTGTGCGTGTCTGTGTCTTTGTCTGAGGGTGACATTAATTTTTGTAACCCACCAGCCTCTTGTTTCATGGATAGTACTATGGAAGTCCTCTTATTACTGTCTTCCTAAAGCATTTCTCTGAATGTAAGATTTAAAGTGCTCTCAAACTACTTTGCCATACAAAGGTCTGTGGACTCTAATTGTGATCTTGTCTTAAGTAGTTGTACAATATAATTCGAATTGCTATGGAAATTTCCTCAAACAATAAAATGACCAGTAATTAAAATGGTTGCCATGGTGAAATCCATTTACATTTTTCAAATGCCCTTGAAAAAGCCTCAGTGCCCTTTTCAAGGGCTATATAGCTAGAGCTATATTCCATGCATAACTGAGGCCAAAAGCAGATGTGAGAAGAGTAAGCTTCATTCCCTAACACCTTGGGAGACATGCCCTTGTCTGAATATTGAGTTTATGGAATCCCAACCCGTTGGCCTCTCACACCATTGCTGAGCTATCACTCCCAGTGTCTGGCTAAAGCAGGCAACATAGCGTGATTCATGTATCATGTATCTCGTGGACTGCTGATATGTCAAGCCACAACAATATTTTGAAATCTGAAATATGAAGTGTGAATGATAATACAGCTCTACCCTTTGCAGCAAAAAAAATGTGAAAAATTGATTTGAGGCGGGGGTGATCAGAATGAGCAATAGTGGTTTATGTGACGTACTTTGGTTTAAGATTTGTTGCTGATGCCTATATTTCCTTTCATATTAGTCAAAATTCCAGTAATGGTGTGACATTTTCCCTAAATTCTAAACATTATAGACTACAGAAAATATATTAACACATGGCAGTGGAGGAACTTAGAGCAGTTAATCCTTAGCACCAAGTAATTGTGTAAGTGTGATCAGATTTTCCTTCCACAGAGAGACAAATCTTCTAAAGGGGGCTTGTCAATAAATGGTATTCAGGGCCTATATTGTCCAACATGTAAGCAATAGCTTTCCGATGAAAATAAGAACATAATGGTAGGACTACAGTTAGAAGAATCCTTAGGGCAGAGGTCAGCACCAGGCGATCCACTGGCCAAACTAGCCTGCCATCAAGGAAGTCTGTCCTATCTTGATGTCTGCAATTTCTTTAAAAAAGCACACATGAAGTTACACCTATTGCCATTGTATCCAGGGATTCTCTAACCTAACACTTCAGTTATTGTTTTATCTAAGTAATGACTGCTGAACATAAAATTGGTTTTATATGTATTTTTTTTTCTCCATTTCATTGAAATGCATTGAACTGTATTAAGGAGACAGGAGAGAATGCCTGCAGGTGGAGGTGACAATGCAAAAAACAAAGAAAACACTGCGGTTCAAAGGCAATTCCATCTTCTTGATGAAAGTGTAACATTCGTGTCTATATGTCCCCGCTCTCAAAGTCACCAGAGAAAAAACCTTCACTGCAATTTTTTTTTCATTCCGTAAAAGCATGGGACAGCATGAAAAAGACAAGCATTAGCACTTGGCTATATATCTTTTTGTGCGATCCATGACTAAATTACTTTGTAATGTTGGCAATTTGCGAAAATCGTTCTCACATTCTTAAGTCACTTAAAGAAAAATATGCTGCAAGTGAAGAAAAAAAAAAAATCAAGACGTGCCTTCCTGGAGAGCCTGTCAACACTAAACATCGACAAAAGTTCATAAGCCTTAACATATATTTCCAGTAAAATATACTGGCAACCTCATGTCATTGTTTACCAGAGTAGATAACTACAGCTGCAGCCATTATCAATGACTGTTCTTGGTGTCAGTTTTTTTTTTTATGGAATTACTGTACACATGTAGAACAATAAACTCCTTATCAGATCTGACGAAAAAAAGGCCAAACATCCCTGCAAGACACTGCAAGATGGCAGCCTCTTTCTCCTCTATCCTGGACCGTGCGAGAAGTTTATAAATAAGTAATATCGCCAAACTGACGATTAAAGTAGTCAACTTTAATGCACTTTGCCAGCTCACCCTGTCTGCTCCACGGCACCATCACTTACTTATGCAGACAGCAAACTCTTCAGCTCAGGGTTAAATTGTTTATCACCTGAAGTCAAACAGCATATTGTGTATTAGTAAATTAAACAACCCTATTGTGTTCTTCATAAAATAAGTTCTACTTCTTGTGATGAGTGCACAAACAACTTTTAACATTTAATATTCTGTTCTTGTATGATGTGCTCAAAGTCTTGTTTGCACTTAATGATATAATAATTGTGGAGGTAAAATTCTGTTTTGTTAATATAACATTCAGTAACCTCGATAATTAATAATAAATTGTAAGAGATCCTACACCCTTGTAATAACAGTACAAGGCAGGGAAGGTTTATTTCTATAGCCCCATTCATGCTCACGCTGCTTAAAATCAACTCAAGCATGGACAATAAAACTATGTGCAAACTAATGGCAAGTGCTGTAACAGGGTAAAGCGGTGCCGGTGTGATTTTTATTAGCACATGGATTAATACAGTGATCGATATGGTGTCATGTAGGTGTTGTGTCCATGTATATTTGAATTTCATGGTGATGGACCACTGATAGAAAAATTAAAGACTTAATTGTATTGCCTCCACCGCAAGGTTAGTAAATTAACCCAGCATATTAGTCAGTCAGCCCCATCCCATCCTATATGTATGTTGTATTCCATGCAGTTTGGAGGATTCTACTCTGTGCAGTTAAAAACCATATGACTATGTGTTGTGGTTCCTCTATTGTGGGTAGAGAGTTACAAAAAAAAATCACAAATGACAGTCCTGTCGCTTGAACTCCCCTTTTATGCAATTTGCTGGGATTCTAAAGCGGTGGCTGGTAGCGACTACATGTCAGTGTTGGGTCCATGTCTAAACAGTCACAGTGTGTAGAGCAGCAGCCAATTTCATGAGCCACCAACCACCTAGCCTCAAACCAGTGGCCAGCTACATAACATTAGTCTTTGCATGCACATTTAGGGTTTGTCATAAACTAGGAAAGGGGGTTGTGAACACTCCATCTAAGTGACACTCAACTCTCCCATTTAAACTCACATTCCACTTCACCAACTAAGGCCTCGTCTTACTTCTTACCGTAAATCATTAAGTTACTAGATAGAACAATCAAATATAAAATGCTAAATGAATTCACGGATGGTTTTTCTGTTTGTTTTTTTCCCATTCCCTTTGTCAGTATGGAACTGAATGTCATGTCTAACCCCTTCATACTGTGTATAATAAAAGGGAATAAATTGACAAATGAAATAACGCAAAATGCCCTTTACTATCAGGATTAAATAATTTTATTACAGAGTTGGAAATGCAGGAAATAATGGTTAAGGTTGATCCAAAACACTATGTATCCACTATGAGAAATTGAAAATGACATTTAGTATGACGAAAGGAGGTCATGGATGAAACGACTGAATAGTGTTTCAGTTAAATGTTAAGATATAAAAATCTCTACAAAAAACACCAACATAATGGTCCATTAAATACTAACAGTAATATGATGTATGATTGTTCTCAGCAAAACTTAAAACAATGAAGGAGTAAAAATCTCCAACATGTTTACACGCCAGGTATTCAAAACACCAAGTACCAGTGGTGGAAAAGGAGAAACTTAGCACACCATTCTTCAAGCCTCACCAATATTCTCCTATATGGGGGCAAAATCTCTGTGAAGCAGAGAAAATGATCTTCATGTCTGGATGCTGATAGTGACAGCGACACAAGTCATTCACATAAAGATGAAAGAAAAGGAAATCTGGGGCTGGTTAAAGAAGGTTGACTAGCCTTGGCGTCTGACCCACAGCTGGATCACTGGATGTAATTGTGCATAGGAGATCTTCCAGTATTGATTAACAAAGACAACTTGCACATGTGATTGGATAATGCATCTGTATAATGACCTACATCTAATACATGCATGCCTGACACCTCAGTCCATTTATGTTCCCTATAAATTGGCACTCTGACGACTGAAATGTGTGTTTATGGGGCTTTTGGTTCAACAGATGTTGAACTGTAAAGCGTTGCCCAGGACAGATGCAAGGTAAAAGGTGACAAAATGAGCTTTGAGTCAGCTGTTTCAGTAAAATGCCTCTGAAAATGAGCAAAAACCTTGGCCATAGCCTGTCTGTAACACAGTGTAATTGTACACTGTGTGCATAATTGGGAAAGTTGTATTTTTGGGTATTCATTTTGTTATTGTACAGCTACAGTGCTCTTGGTCAATCCAAAATGTTAAACCCTCAAACCTGAACATTTAAGTAGTAATTGTGAAGTTTTGGCTTTAAGAAGATCTATGTACACCATTATTAGGCAACTATACTGCTCAAAAAAATAAAGAGAACACTTGAACAACACAATGTAACTCCAAGGCAATCACACTTCTGTGAAATCATAGTGTCCACTCAGGAAGCAACACAGATTCATTTTGACTTTTTTAAGGACATTACATCAAAGTTGGATCAGCCTAGAGTTTGTTTTTACACTTTAATTTTGAGTGTGATTCTTATCCAGACCTCCATGGGTTGATACAATTGATTTCCATTGATCATTTTTGTGTGATTTTGTTGTCAGCACATTCAACTGTGTAAAGAGCAAAGTATTTCATAAGAATATTTCATTCATTTAGATCTAGGATGTGTTTTTTAAGTGTTCCCTTTATTTTTTTGAGCAGTGTATTTGTATGTAGAATTATGCAACTAAATGAAAAACGATTTTCCCAGCTCACTCATTTATTTTCACCTGTTAAAGTTAGAATAAAACAAACTCAATTTACAAATAAACTTTTGAACTTTCAAAAAGGGAAGAAAAAAACAAAACAAAACACCTCAGTGACCAACATAGCCAGCCTTCTTTTCCTCACCAGTCACAAGCATTCCATTCACGTAGTTAATCAGTTTCTTGATCTGGTGAGAATCAACTTTTTGTGCAGCCACAACCACAGCCCCCAAGACACAGCTCAGAAAGAAGTACTGTTTACCTTCACTGTAAATTTCCTGCTTGAGAAGGGCCCAAAAGTTCTCAATAGTCCGGTGAAGAAGGATATTTAGTTTTTCTTTAAGGCCTTTACCGGTGAGTCACGCAGTGGCGTACTTTGATGCATGAGATGGAACGTTGTCTTGCATAAAAATCAAAGTTTTCTTAAAAGATACAGACTTTTTCCTATACCACTGCTTGAAGAAAGTGTCCTCTAAAAATTGGCAGTAGGTCTGAGAGTTGATTTTGAGTCAATTTTAATCCCGAAAAAGTTCCAACAAGCTCATTTTTAATAATACCTGCCCATACCAGTACCCCACCTCCACCTTGCTGGCATCAGTCGAAGCGGAGCTCTGTGACTCTTACTGATCCAACCTCGGGCTCATCCATCTGGTCCGTCAAGAGTCACTCTTATCTCATCAGGGCACAAAACCTTTGAAAAATCTGTCTTAAGACATATCTTGACCCATTCTTGACGTTTCAACTTATGTGTCTTGTTCAGAGGTGGCCGGGTTTCAGCCTGTCTTATTATGCCATGTCTGAGAAATGAGCACCTCGTACTTCTTGACACCCCAGGTAGGTTGCAGTTGTGAAATAAAGCAGCACTGTAAGAGAATTGGCTCCTAGTAGCTTTATGTTAGATTCTTCTGAAATCTTTGGCGGTTAATTTTTGTCTTTTCTTCAACACGTTTCTTGCAATCCTGTTGACAATTTGCAACAAAACATTTGATGGTTCTGTGATCGAGCCCCAATAGCTTGGATATTTCAAGAGTGGTGCATCCCTCTGAAAGACTTCTTACAATTCTTGACTTTTCAGAGTCAGTTAAGTCTCATTTTTGGCCCATTTTTCCTGAGGAGAAGAATCTGCCGAATAATTATGCACACCTTGATATAGGGTGTTGATCTCCTTAAGGCCACACCCTCCTTCGTTGAACAAATACACATCACCTGATACGCATTAAATCCAATAAGCATTCAATTTTATACAGCTTGTAGTTGGAAATTATGGTTAAAATGATGGTCAAAATAATCACTTGCCTAATAATTGTGTTTCAATATGAGACAAAGAACAAAAAAGACCCAGTAGAGGTCAAGGTCACTTATGTATCGAGAGCACGTCTAAGCAGCATTAAAACTACAACTTAATTAAGCATTGAGACTGCAATATCAACCAAAGCATGTTAACATACGTAAACAAAGTTATGTGAATGGAAAATAACCCCGTAATCATATGATTATACCAGTAGGTTAGGAATATAATACCAAATTATAACTGCAGCGGTACTATCATATCCTATATATAAAGGAAGTGAAACAGGTTCTTCTTCTTCTTCTTTCAGGGGTCGGCACAGCGAATCAACCTTCTCCATCTAACCCTGTTCTCTGTATCCTCCTCTCTCAAACAACTACCTTCATATCGTCTCTCACTACATCCATAAATTTTCTCTTTGGTCTTCCTCTAGACCTCCTTCCTGGCAGCTCCAATTCCAGCGTCCGTTTACCAAAATATTCACTATCCCTTCTCTGTACATGACCCAACCATCTCAGCCTGGCTTCTCTGACCTTCTCTCCAAAATATCTAACATGTGCTGTTCCTCTGATAGACTCATTCCTGATCCTATCCATCCTGGTCACTCCCAAAGAGAACCTCAATATTTTCATCTCTGCAACCTCTAGTTCTGCCTCCTGTCTTTTCCTCATTGTAACTGTTTCTAGGCCATACAGCATCACTGGTCTCACCACTGTCTTGTACACCTTTCCTTTCATTCTGGCTGATAGTCTTCTATCGCATAGTGCCCCTGACACTTTCCTCCACCCATTCCAACCCGCTTGAACCCGTCTCTTCACCTCTTTTCCGCACTCTCCGCTGCTCTGGACTGTTGACCCCAAGTACCTGAAAACATCCAACTTCTTGATCTCCACTCCCTGTAGCCTCACCGTTCCACCCAGGTTCCTCTCATTCAAAGACATATATTCTGTCTTGCTGCGACTAACCTTCAATCCTCTGTTTTCCAGTGCATACCTCCACCTCTCTAGATTTTCCTCAACCTATTCTCTGCTCTCACTACAGATCACAATAAAACTATAAACGTTGATAAATATTTCGAACATCTCAGTGGACGTGCCATGCTGAATGTAAACCAAAATTCTTTCAAGAAATACAGAATAGCATTATATACGGTCCAAAAATAGCTAATCTTTTCTTTATCTCATCCTAATAAAAAGGCATGGATTTTACTGTGAGCGGCATTGTCTGTATGACAGTAAGATGAAATGCTAAACAACAAAGAAAATCTTAAAGCCTAATACCTTCATTTACAAGGACACAAAAAGTTCCAGTGTCCTGCAAAACAGATGAGGAGACAACAGATTCCAGGTTAGATTCCTTCAATATAACTGGTCAAAGGTTGATGGAAAGGCCAACAGAAGCTGTAAAAGTAAATCACATAAACATATTTTCAAGTCATACCCTATAACAGTACTTATTAAGCAAACATTACCTCTGCGAAGTAGGGCAAACACCTTGCTCTTGTTTACTGAGAAGCTTGAAACCTGCCATGGGTTTCCCCTCAATAGGAGTGATAGCTTATGGGTTATCAGTCTCTGACGGCTTTTCCAATATTATTTCATAGCTCCCAAGCATTTCAGGAGTCTACCAGCCTCTTGTCAAGGCTAACGCTGCTGCTCAAGGCCTGAGGGGCTCTGGTTGCATCTCAGAAAAGAATCTTCATGAATAGAAAATGCATTATGTGAACTTTTCTTATCTGATGGATATCCACCAAGAGTATACAGCTGAAATAGTATGTAATATCTGTAAGCTATGACCAGCAAATACGGGGTATTTGTTGATAACACTTCCTCGCTGCTTTAAAGCACTTTTAACATTTGAGAATGGAGTTTTGGTTACTTGAGCAGATGGAATTGCTGTGATGAGGGGGATCGCGGGCATTAAGATAAATGAATCTGAGATGAAGTGGGAGACCCCCTGAACCTCACTACCCTGGTTGCACTTTTGTTGTACTTTGGGTATAAGATAAATACTGTATATCCACAAAAAGAAAAGCGACTACCTATCTATATTATCATGTTAACCTGAAATATATGCCTTATTTTTAGTAGATGGTATGATTGTACCTTGCTTTAATACATAAATCTACTGTTTTTCATTTATTCTGTTATCTTTATCATGTAAATTATTGTCTCAAACTGTGAATAAACATGAATTTTAAATCACCTATGAGAAAGGTTGCTTTATTTATTCCCTCATTTGTTTTCTGATTTGTGAATACCGGATCTTATTATGTAAATCCTTGATGAGTATTTATTATCTTGGAGAATTATTGTTGTTTAACACATAAATTCAAGCATATTTATATATGAATTTATGCATGTCTTATTTGTGTTCCTTATGTGTGTTCGTTTTTGTGCACTGTACTATAAGTATGTTGCGTGATGCAGTTAATTGGAACCCAAGACAAATTTGCAAAGTGCTTTATTTTATCTTATCATTGTTAGAAAATTGTAATAGATAACATCTTCCCCCCGCACTGACTATGCCATATCCAAAATGCTTCAACAGTGTCTATGAATATGAAATTCTCTCCTGTGCATTTCCATTCACTATGTTCCATACCAACCTGTGTCGTCCAAAAACTTCTAATCATTGCAATTGATGCAAAATCACAATTATTTAGCAGCTAAACCTCCATAAATGATCCTCCACACCTCAACCAAAATATGTTGAAGTTTATTAAAGGGAGTCCTTGGTTACCAAAATATCATTGTCCTACTTTATCAAGATTTGTGCAAGCTACATAAAAACGATAAAATATCCCAACATATCTTAGTTTATAGGAAATTGTAAAAAAAAAATGGACTCATAGGCCGCCATTGTTGTTTACAATGCAACATTGCCTGGGTAGATACGTCACAAGGTTGGCCTCAGCTCGGTCCCATTAATTTTACCATAGAGTGCAAAAACATGTCATCTGTGCAACCCTTGCAATTTGAACACATGAGAGATGTGAGCGAGGAGGATCACGCTGAGACCAGAAGTCCTAATGAGCTTCAAAATTAAGACAAACAGAGACGTGAAGAGGCTAGAGTCGCTGGTGAGCTTGCAGAATCTGCGTTGCTATGGTAAAGAGAGAGAGAGTGCCTATTGTAAGGAGCTAAACCTTTTGTCATCGGCTGTTCACTGTAGACTTACAAACTGCTGTGTTGACTGACCGGGTGACTAGTTGTCAGCTTCGTCTGTGATCGTGCCGGTGCCCAGTCTTTCATCATCAGATGCTATTTCTGCAGTAGCTGGATGTTGATATCCTCGCAGGAGAACATCCAGCATCTCCTCCCTGTGGCATTTGTTCAAGCGGGCTTCAGTTATTTCCTAAGGACCTTTTGTATGCTTCTGACAGCAAGAAGAAGTTTGGCTTTAGTGTCCATTTAAGATTAGCAGCATTGTGAGCTCTATCAGCAGCTTAGCTCCACTAAATGTGTCAAATGCATGGAGAAAAATGGTGAGAACGCGTCAGCGGATCTTTAGGAAGTTGTTTGCATCCACAAGCAATTTGCCACTCCTTTCTTCTCTTGTTTTCCCACAGAAAATTGTGTAGACTAGCATCAGTCCCTTTGTTTCCCTTTGACTGAAACGTTCACCCGAAAGCAGCACAATGTGGCATGATTACCGTAAAAACCATACCATGTGAAAGTTAACACTAGAAGAAAGCCAGAGGTAACCCAAGCCACCTTTAGCAACATCAACCCAAATAGTACAGCCAAAAGTTAAAACGTGAGATAAAATGCAATTTTTAAAGAAATAAAGAAATTGCACTTTTTTTGTTTTTCTAACAATTCATTCTAGTATGAGACAAACTGCCATAAAGTAAAGCATATTTTTGCTTATTAGTCTTCCCTGGTGGGGTTCCCTTTAAAAAGGTCAACACTGTGACATAATTGTCCCATTTCTTAATGGGGCAGTACTAGTACATTACAACGCAAGCTTACATTTTCACAATACTAGTTTTGGTTGTAGTTTTTGATTGATGTTAAAAGCAGATGCGAAATAGAAAAGTAAGCTCCATTGTGCAAGAGCGTCACTCAATCAAGCAGTTCAACAAATGATCCAAAGATGTGAATACAGACAAATAAAGTGGAAAAAAAAAGGTAAAATACAAATAGTAATTAGTTGTTAAAAATCGTGTGATGAAGTGTGATGAAGAAGTAACTTAAAGTTAAGTTTTGAAGCCCTTGCACTTTGTTAGAGTAGTTCGATTTCACAATACTCAATTTTTCCACTGTTGTCTGTTTGTTGTTTTTGTCTTTAATTTGTCATCTCCTGTGAAACTTAAGTTATCATTTAATCCAAATCAGAGTTTGAAAATAATGACGGTAACCTGATTTCTTGAGGTGCAGGCACACACAGTGAAGCTGGTGTGTCAAAAGCTTTGAATTGTCACTGTGGGGATTAATAAAGAATGAGCTTCTTTAATGTTTCGCCTGAGTAAGCTCATAAAAGCCAACATGTAGTGAAGGAAGAGACGGAATACAAATAAACCTAGGTCCAATAAATGTCACTGCTTTTCTTTTGTGTTTTCAAGGCATGCAGGAAATAGACTTGGGTGTCCACGATAGGAAGTCAGGAGAAGAGGCTGGAAAAACTAATTTTGCACAAGCTTGGCAAAGGGTAGTGCAAAATGCTCTCAATTTGTCATACACAGCTAACTGGATGCATTCAGTGAACAGAGGAAAAAGTTGCTGTCGTCATGTGAGGTCTATCCTCTATCTGATTCAGCTCCATCCAGAGTCGCTGGAGAGATTTTTCATTCTGGAATTGTCTGAATAAGGCTCTTATGACCTAAGCACCATTTGCTTCATGCTTGCTTCTTCATCTTGCCAAGAAAAATTTTCAGGGTACATTTATTGATTTATTTCCCTGTCATTCCAAGCTGATGTCTATGCTGAATAAGCCTCTATTTAGGAATCTTTTTACTTTTCTTTTCGAAACATTCATAACTGTTTGACAGTTGGTCAACCAAGAAGTGAAATTTCTGTGGGCATCTTGAATTACAAAAGTATAGATGGGGTGAATAGATGCTTGGACCTTTTTTGGTCAAATTACTTACAAGTGCAACTTAACATTAACTTTTGGGTCTTGAAATTTGATATATCTGATGATCTAAATGTCCCAGGCAAACAAGTTTTGATTCTGCCTTGACTGTCCAGGCTCATCTTTAATGGTCCTTAGTTTTATTTCCATGAGTCAAGGTTTTAACTTAATATATTGGTCCTCCTGGCGACTGTTGTCTTCCCAGGAGCGTTCATAATGACACAGATTTTATGTAGCCATCGCACCTGAATGCTATAGCAATTTCAGTACTTGAAAAGAATAACATGAAGCTAAGGGAAGCCACCTTTAAAAATATAAAAAAAATCTGTTTCTTATTGACCTAGAGAATAACAATAAGTTTCTGAGAAAGGGACTGGGTACTGATTCATGCTGAAACCCATCTCTTGCCCAAGGTCAGTCTGAATTGACTGACATGGATGGACAGATTGATCGATGATTTTGCTCATCATTTCAAAACAACAAACAGCACAGATATGTAGTAATTCTCAAGAAAAATAGGCTGGATGTTGACAGCTGTATGAGGCATGGAACAGCATAATCAAAAAATCAATTCAATAAAAGCGTATGACTCACATATTGTGACTTTTGATGAAACTGAGTTTGACATCTCAGATTTACAGTAACCTGAGGACAGGGTTAAAATTGTTCTTGTTTCTTCTCTGTGTATGCATAAAGAAAAGGTATTTTTGTGTGTATTGCATTATAATTTTATGGTGTTGGACGTCTTATTGATGTCATGTAGACAATGCGTCATTTCTTGCCAAAAATAAAATTTAATTTTCCTCGACAATCGTTTTTAAAGACTGGAATTTGATTCTTCTTTGCTGGTAGGACAATCATAAGGTTGTCATTACAGGTTTGAAAATGTTATAAGAGGACTCTTTAGAAAGACACAGCTTTAATATGAGAAGTTCAAAGTGAAGGGAAGCCAATGAAATAATCAGAATATCAATATGGTTTCCAATAACTTGAATAGCAGATTAAATGCATCCGTATCTCTTCCATTAAAGAATGCAAACAACTGTTGGATTAAATACAGGATTCAATATGAAATAAGATCATAAATTTGAAGATAAAATGTACCGGGTAAATGTGAATTAAACATGAATCGGATAAGTTGGGTAGTTAAATGTGAGATGAAGACTGAGTTATTTTGTTGATTTCTTCTTTTCTTTCACTTAAGAGAACTGAAAATTTCAACGCCACAGCTGCAAAAGAAATGAAAAAACAAATAGGTTAAAAAGTCATACAAAATGTGCGTATGTGTTTGTGGATAGATAATAAAACAACAATCGACAAAATAATGTTTTAAGTGTACAAATTTATTGCTTTCAACCAAAATATCAACATAAGAATAAGAATAAGAACAACTTTATTAATCCCGAAGGAAATTGCAGTGCCAGAGTTACAGAAAATATAACAGTAATAAATAATAAAAGAGAGGCAGAATTAGAAATAAAAATAAACTATAAACTATAAACTATAAAGTGTTTCAGTGAAACTATAAAGTGTCTTAGTAAGCCGTGATAAAACTATAAGTGTCTTAGTAACAAGTGAGGTAAGGAGTGCACAATAGTATGATAGAAGGGAACATTATAGTGTATATCATACCACCTCCAATCTCTACCAGCCCAAAGGGACCGTCCACAACAGAGCTGGCCTTCCATAGCAGTTTATTCAGCCTCCTGGTCAGCTGATATGCCGCTACCAAGCAGAAAACCACACAGAAAATGTTGGGTGCAACCATTCTGTAACAAGGGGTCTAAAGGAGTAACCCATGCAACCCAGGACATCATGTCCATCTCAGCAGGTAGTCTACTCCAGTTCGTCCCGTAATGACTCCTCGGCTATTAGCACCATCCATTTTATTATCCCGGTGAACACCCAGATTCATGACAGCGCCTCAGTTTTCATACCCCAAGTGTTCACCACTGTCAGCAGCAAGGGGCTGTACCGGGGGTGACACACCAATATGCCACAATCATCACAGTACCTCTACGGGGAGCACATTTATGTGTGAGTCTGTGGGGAGAAAGGGGAACAGAAATAGAGCCGTGGTCACACTTTCATCTTGTTGATTGATGAAATCTGCAGATAATTTATACATATTCCTCCAGTGATACTGATGATAATATTCTTTGAGCCTAAGATATGCGAGCACAAAATACAGTAGAAGGAACAGAGACAGCTACTCATCAAATTTTACTGCGCAGCAGTCTGTGCTGAAGTCATACCCTTAATGTGGGATTAACCAAGGTTGGAGAGTTTTCACAAGCAAAATGCATGATGAAATGTCATATCATTTAATACTGTAATAACCAGGCCCATTCTTTCTACTTGATGTCACAATATTTTAAGATATAATCATCTATTATGAGGTTACAGCATATCACTGCATACAGATATGAATTTATTCATGTGGAGCTTCATGCTGATAACGTGTGATTGTACTGCTCAATCTAAAATGCTTGCCAGTCTACAGGTAGAATTATTCCAAGATAATCCTAAACGTTGCTAGCTGTGATAGGCACCTAGCTGTCAGAAAATGAATTTTCTAATGTAGTATATATATTTGACATGTAACGGGGCAGGAGTTAAATGCTGTGTTCAAATTTCGCTGATACTCTGCTGTGTGTATGAATGAATGTGAAGAATAAAGTGCTTTATATTTATTAGTGCAAGACAAGCTTTATTTTCCCTGCTCAAACAACAAAAAAAACTCGGCAAAAAAATATTGTATTGTTATCAAAGAGCCTCCCATGGCATTGAAACATATCAGTTAACAAAAATATACCAAACAAATGCCTCTAGTCCTTTTTAAATGGTATTTATTTATATTTTAAATGGCAATAAATATTTGTTCAAGGGTCAAACATTATTTCATTTATTTCATGATCTATTTGTAGCCTTAATTTAAAGGATATGTACTGTATTTGGACTGTGGTACAGGAGGCAGAGAACTCTGGAAGAACTCATGCAGACACGGTAGACAATGTACATTCCATAAGAAATGGATCCTTTTGGCAATCTGTTTCAATGGGACTGAAAAAAATGCACATTTCATGAGGTGTTTAGAGGAAATGAATGAGATTTTAGACTTTTCTGTAAAATTTAGACTTGGTACATTTGAAGTACTATTATGCCATGGTAGAAGGCATTTCAAGGAAAATTACCAAGAAATGCTGGAACAAATTTATCTTGAGGTTTCTCAAATAGTGAGTCACTTGTTTCACAAAAGAGCAAAGACTGTAACATGGAGTTGGTTAGGTCAAAATTTTCAGGTATAAAATAATAATTATAATAAATGTTATTTTAGAACACTTTCCATCAGTGCTGTACAAATGAGGATGTTGCATGGAAAGCAAAAACAAATAAAACCAACACATTTCTTCTGACTATCCTGTAGAGGGACACAATGGGACTAGAGGCTTCCAATTCACCTTCTGTAAGTTTTTTGACTGTGGGAGGAAACTGGAGTAGCCAGAGGAAATCTGCAAAGTCATGGGGAGAACATGCAAACTCCAGACAAAAAGCTCCTCCACCCCAACAGGATCAAACAATGAACCTTCTTGCTGTGAAGTGGGAAGGCTAACCATTAAGCCTCCATATTGACCAAAGAAATAAAATGTTACAAAAAAACATAAAACATACAAAAACATCTCAGGGAGTGATGACTCACAGTGGGACTCACAGGGAGAAGCAAACAAGTGGGTCTTCAGGTTTTCTTTAAAGATCAACACAGCAGGCCTGTATGATGTGAAGAGGCAGACTCTTCCACAATGTTCCTATTGCTGAACAAAAGGCCCTCTTGCCAACAGCAATTTTTCAGACCTTAGGTACACAAAAAAAACAAGAACCCTGGGAGCGCGATATGCCTAGGCACATATAACTTTGCCAAACTATCCATACCCAGAAATCTACTGCAGCAAGACAATGTTAAATCATGAGAGATTATGACAGCCACCTGGGCCACAATAAATTGGAAGATTTCCAACGTAAAATGACAAACCTAGACTCAGATGTGCATTTTTATTTTTTCATTGCAGTTTGACTGTTCCTTTATGTTTGGTATCTGGCTGGACGTATATTAAGATTCGGTGACATTGTAGAACTGTTTTTCCACAGATGCAGGAATATAAAGGCTAAACTGCAGGCATGCTGTTCTTTGATATTTTCTGTCTTTCAATAATCTCTGAAAAATGTCAGGCATATTTAAACATGTTACAGAAATATATCCAGAAATGACATTTTTAGTATATGATTTCCATTTCGTAACAGCCTTGCAGACTACGTCAGCTGTGCTATTAGATCTAAATTCTTGTCTATCAGTAGAGCACTGGATGAGCAGCACAGTTGTGAGTCAAAGCCAAAGAATCCTCCGAGTCTTTTGGGACGACTAAAATTTTCACTTTACTCGCTCTCCGGGTACAAGCCCTTTTTTTACAGATGCCACTTTAGATTGACTGATGGCAGGGTAAGCTAGCTCTGCTCTGCTGTCAGCGCTGCCTCAAACCCTTTGGCTTCCTTTACATATTTTCTGCCGTTCATTGACAGAGTAAAGCCAGACAGAAAGTCATGCCAACAGGATGCTGAATTTGAACATATCAAATCCAAACACAATGAATTTTAACACGGATTGGTGACAACATTCTACCAAACAGAACTTAAAAAAAATAAAAACAGGATAAGCAGTGCAGATTTAAGTTAATCTCTTGTACATTTGAGGAAAAGAAAACACGCTTAATAATTTGGCATATCCAGGACAACAGAAAGAACATGAAGTGTTAGAACTAGACACTGCATCAATCAGAAGTAATGCTAGTGAAACTGATCTGTTTGTTTCTACATCTGTGATTGCTGGTATCCAATTGCTTCTTTGCTCTCCAAATCTTGTTCTTAGAATTGCGCTTCATTGTAATTTTGAATAAAATTTACAATAACTGCAGTTTGGCTTACATCGCTAAATAATGCTCCATTGATAAAGGCAGAGTCATAATGACCAAAGTAAACCTAAAACTCACCTCTTCTACAGGACAGACACTGGATTTGACAGGACTGTCAGCAGACATTATATTATCTATATTTATTACCAATCACATTTTTTTAAATTTGAATCAAATCATCAGCATGCTACATCCTGTGTTATGTCTGGCTGACTCATTTAACATATAAGCGTTGTTGAATGAGGAATGCAGAAATATGAATGTTTGCAATAATCATTGGTTAAACTGACTGTGATTCATCTCTTCATAACAGTAACAGTATATTTCTTTTATCAGCTTACTTTTGTTAGTTTGTTTTTTTTACTTTTATCATATTGGGCATTGTGCAAGTTGCAATTCAAGTTGTGTCGCTCCCTCTGCAATTGGCAGGTGCTTAGAACTGATGTTCCTGATTTCAGACACCATGTTGTGAGAGTAATGTCGAGTGCAGCATAGAATAAAGAGGTAAGCTCAAATCAAATCACACCTTTCAAATGCAAGTGATTATTTAGAATAAACATGCCAATAAAACACAGTAATTAAGATTAACCCCTGTCAAAATAACTAGCAATCAAATTGCAATCTAAACCCAGAATGAAACAAATATAAAAGAAACTACAAGTTCTCAACCTACCGCATTCAGGAAAGAGAGTGATTCGCTCAGGTAAAGTATTTGTCTACAAAAAACCATGCTACGCATGTATCCTTACAAATGTGTGTGTGTGTGTGTGAGGGAGAGAGAGAAAAAAAGGGAGAGAGAGAGAGAGAGAGAGGGAGAGAGAGAGAGACACAAACATAAATGCATACAAACACAGTTTGTAGTTACATTTGGTAGCAAGGCCAAAGGCATTCACCACTGACAGACTGTTTTTCTTTGACATACAAACAAACACACACATGATATATGCGCATATTGCTCACATATCTTGTTTATTCCCTGAAGCCAAGGACCATCAGGGGAGGACTAACACAGAGCCCTCAAGCTGCAAGGGCCCGGGGCCAAAAAGAAACTTAAATCAATTCCATTTGATTAGGTGCCACGGTATACACTACATCATTATAATTCCATTAACGCAGAGATGGATTTTCAATGAATGTAACTGCAGGCAAATGGTTGGGCATAATTGTGTGAAATGAAATACAACACAAGTTTAGAATATGGGTATAAATGCCTGTCTTGCTGTTGCATTTAATTTGGTCCCACTCCAAATCTGCATTCTTCTTCCTCTTCCTGGCTACTGCTCCCAGGATCATGATATGGCCTTACAATCCTTAGCCTAAATGATAGGAAGTTGTATTTTCACCAGATTGGTGAAGTTCGATGGCTATTTAAGACAATCTGCTGATAAGTTAATAAAGATCTTTTCCCTTTGTTAAACATTCCAGTAATGTGCACCATTATTCATCCAATGCTTTGTGCCATTTTTCATTTTTCTGTGTGAAAAACATCTGAGCCCCAAAACCAAGCAAGCTGGATAAAATGCAGGGTGACAATAAATGACTCAAGGGGTCCAGAAAAACTATCATATCATGGCAGGCCATGGTGGGATAAAAACTACATGGAGTAAATTATCTTTTGGGATGTCAGTAAAGTTAAAAATATTATTTGTGTAATTTTATCCCACAGTAATGAAAAATTTCAGCATATGTACAGTGAAGCCTGAGATATAGGTAGAGAGTGACTTTAGTTTTGGAGTATAGTAAGGTATATTGCAATAGACCCACATTGTCATGAGCATGTATATCCTTTAAAATCTAATTAAAAATGAAAAACAAATCTTCCTCACATGTTTCTTTAAATGTAAAGAAAGGAATCTGAATATCTGAAATTTCCCAGCAAAATGTTACACACGAGATCATCGATCATTGTGGTATTTGTTTCAGATAAAGTACTAAAACTTTAATGAATCCCCTACTTACATAGCATCAAATATTTGTTTCCCTCCTAGTCAAGCGACACAGTGCTTACACTGACATAATGACTCATTGCCCTCACGTATACTCCCAGAAAGTTGTACTGCAATGGATAGATATTGCAGTGACAGAAAGTTGCTGATGAAGATCAACAATCCATCAGCTCTGGAGACACAAAAGAGAATTTCACAATTAATGCAACTTCAAAATGATTAGCATTTGTCCGAGAATGAAACATTGGAAGATTTTTTGTTTGTGACAGACATTTTACATCCATTCTGAATACATTGAATGTAAAGTGACTAACTTCACCAAGTAAATGCATGTCACATACAAATGGCTAAGAAAAAAATCAAGCCTGTAGCTGATATTAGCAAATATTTCTGGTCAAGATTAAATTTGTGGCTGTATATAAACATTTTTGTCCTTCAAATAAATGCCCTCTTTTTTCGCATTCCAATGAGGGCAGCTAGGCTAAAAGCCCAAATCCACAGGATAACCATATTATTCTAGGTGTTAAAGCATTGCACTGTCACATGAGTAGTTGCTCAGCAGTTGGATATTTCACTGTAAGGCCTGCAGCATTTTTGCCACTGAGGCAACAGAGCAACACTGTGCCAGATTATGTTGAGCATGGGGAAATCAAGAGTGGATTTATGAGCATAATAATGAGTCTTATGCCGAGTTTAATTACAGTAATCCTGGACTCTTTGAAATATCCTGTAAAAGCTGGAAATTGTTTGCCTTGGGTCTTACCACCTTCTGTTAAACAGATAAACACAGTTCAAATATTAAAATTGCGCGAGATATTTTTTCAGATATGTCAGTTTAAAAAACAATAAACTGCATCAATTTGAGCTTAATTACCAACACCACCTATATTACAGGGAACATTTGTTTCCTGCCCATTGTTTATTGTGTGTGTGTAAATAGATATTAGTTGTCTTTATGAAATCATTTTAATCCCATCCAAACAACACCAGGTTCAAAGGTAAACCCAGATGAAATGTGTGTAAATTGTCACAGGTCTCTGAGATTCTGTGTGTTCAGTGTTCAGACCATCCCAATCCAAGGCAAGAGGACAAGAGGATCGAAATAACTACCAAAGCAGTTGTAACAATGTTACTCTCGCGTTCCATCAGCAGTTATCCCCCACTCGCCTTATGTACAGATAAAGAGTCTCCTCTCCAACAGACTAAAAAGGATCTTTCAGTTCTTGGCAGGCAGGAGCCCTCTGAAGAATCAGTCTCCCCAGAAACCCACCTGTTCTCACAAGATGACGCTGATGGGAAAATAGTTTGGGGGAGTCAAGCAACTCAGACATGTTTACAGTAAGGCAGTTGATTGCAACTGCCTAACAAACAATTTTAAATATTTTTTTCTCATACGAACAGTGACTGTTTCTCTTTCGAGGCATTACTTCTTTACATTGCTGTTTTAGTATGAATCTATGTTGTCCATCCATCCATCTTCTTCTGCTTATCCTGCCGGAGCTATCCCAGCTGTCATCGGGTGAGAGCCTGAACTGGTCGCCTGTCAATCGCATGCGCAGACAAACAACCACTCACTCAATCATTCAGGGTGACATTTTCAATTTTTTTTTTTTCCAATGAATGGAAATGCATGTTTTTGGACTGTGCTCGGAAACCGGAGAACCCGGAGGAAAGCCCCGCATACATGGGGAGAACATGCAAACTCCACACAGAAAGGTCCCCTGGTCAGAATCAAACCAAGGTCCTTCGTGCTGAGAGACCAAAGTTTTGTCTTTTTTTTTCAATATGCTAAACTTGCAAGAAAAATGTTTTCATGTCCCCACAAATACGTTATGGTGCACTGGCTTCTGTTCGTCCAAAAAGGACAAATCCTAACCGCATTTTGGGGTGGCTTGCCACACTGTGAAAGCATTTCCACAATTTGTATGATACTTAATTGCATTTACAATTCTATTAATTAGCAAGTAGCATTCATCTCAGTACAGTGGGAGTGTGCCAGAATTATGTGGGTAACCGAAACACTCGAAAGGGCTTATTATTCACAAATAACACACTGAAGGGCCAATCTTAAACAATATGTCTCTCATCTACCACAGGGTTGTGCATATTCCAATGCAAGTACTTTCCATTATAACTGTGATTCTCATTAAAACATATAGTGGAAGAATGACACACTTTAAATTACTTCTAAATACAATTCTCTAGAATTACAATTAAAGGTAAAACAATCTTCTCTTCTCTTTTGCCAGCAAAATCATGCCAGGGTTCATCAGTCAAAAATCTAGACCGGGAGTTGATGTTTTCACCAGCACAACAGTGTGACGGTACAAATGGCCTGTCACTTTATTGCGAAACCTTGAAGAGGATTGGGAAACCTTGCTGGATATCAGGCTAGTATTGTGTTTGAACACAAGTGAATTCAATTTAATATTGGTCAACCATGCACAATTATATTGTCTTTTACTCTTTCAAGCATGACATTCATTTCCCAGTTTTCAGCAAGAGCAAACACTAAGCTGACAATAATGTCAATAAATATTTCGTGAAGGTAGGCTGTATCTCGGTTGCCTTCTAAAAGCAGGAGTGGTTTAGAACAAAATGTTTAAATTGTTCAAAAACCTCATGAGGTAGCAGTGATTGTTATATGCTTTAGACCAAAGTCACATGCTACATGGGAAAGAGATATAAAAAATGATTTGGGTGAAATTGACTTTTAATGTTTTTGACAGCATGTGATCAAGGTATTGGGATGATGCCCAATCATTTAGGTTCTAGTTCCTGCATAATCTATCAATTCCTAAGAACAGACACCTCTTATCCCTTGCATTTAAATTATATCCAAGCATAGTTATCAGTAATCATCTCTCCTTTACACAGTTACATTATTTATCCATCTCTCCGTACTTTAATTAATTTAGAAACTAGCACAAAGTTGAGCTTGACATTTTAACCTGGATAATACTTACAGTCTTTCTTAATTAACATGAGGTTAGATGTGTTGCACTAGCAATGAGGGACTGAGTTTCTCTTTGCTCCTTTATCCTTCAACATTGTGGGGCTTGTCCATCAAAAATTATGAATACATTTAAAGCATGACTTATTGTTGGTGCAACTTGCAATTACAAAGATCACATCACTAACGCACTGACTTGACTGTTTTTTATTTTTATCTTTTTAATGGAAAACCATCGGTCAGATCTCAACAAATGTTCAGAGGTAGAGCTTCCTCAGGAGAACTTTGTTGCAGGGACAAAGTCAGACCCTGGTACGCGGTCCATTTTTATTTAATGGATGCTTGCCAGTTTTAGTGTTAATTGCTAAGACATATACACCCTGTCTGTCATTTACAGATGTGGACTACTTTTCCCATGAGTACTAGAGGGCACGCATAACCGTGACATAAATCAAGAATGGTCATCCAAAATTGATAACACAGTAGAAGTGGAGGTGGTGAATGTAATC
Organism: Fistularia commersonii; assembly: GCF_037954325.1. NCBI lineage: Eukaryota > Metazoa > Chordata > Actinopteri > Syngnathiformes > Fistulariidae > Fistularia > Fistularia commersonii. The sequence continues at coordinate 8,437,180 of NC_141309.1, forward strand.
TGGCGCAAATTTTGTCTACTTCAGCAAATATCTTGTCACATTCTGATAACTCAATAACTATTCAGGGCTGAGAAAAGATCAGATGGTCACCTGCAAGCCTTGCTCTTTGAATTACAGATGGAAAGCCTGCTGTCCTATCTCTGAATCCTCCCCAACAAGACAAATATCTAAATAATGGATTTCATCAGGCGCTGTACCTATTCCATGACCGTTCACCCTTTCAAGTCTGTGCAATCATTTAGACTGTCACAAACCTTGGCTGTGTGCTTAAAGTAAGGCCACAACAGGGTTTTTTTTTTAATTTTTAATTCTGTTTAAGTTTTTGGTTGTTTGTTTCAGGTTGGTATGAATTGACTTCAACTTAAGACAATAATAACCGAACTGAGCTCATCTCATTATCAGTCTCTTTCTATTGTTACAAATATTCAGCTCTTTTTGCAATACTGGTTAGGGAAGTATTTGTTTAGCTATTGGTTTCAAGGATGAACAAACTTACAACATTTTTCTTCAAGATAACTGTAGAAATGTATTCAAATGGTGTAAAAGGAAATGAACAACACCGGCCTCTGTAAGCTGTCATAGAAACAAATACTCAGGATCTGTGGGCTGGAGATATAAGACTTACACTATTTCCCTCACCCCTTTTGTGCTCTGTGCCCATGCATGTGTGCTTCTTTTGTATGTTTGCATACACTCATTTGTTAATGTCATTCATGACAGCCAAATTGAAGGTGGAACTGTTAGTGCCAGAGGGCAACTAAGTGAATTTGACAGTATGACAGTCCTCGTTAGGGAACTGGACATAAATAGAGAGGGAAATACTCCTGGTCAATCCTTGGTCAGTCTGGAGTCTTGCATTAGGACTTTCTGACAGGTGGCTTTGTGGCACTGTATCTCATGGTTGACAGAGCCCATCTTTCATGGTCAAGTGGGATAACATGAGATCTCTACAAAAACATGATCTTCAATATTTAATAAATGTGGCCATTGTACAGACACATAGTACCTTCCGAAAATAGTAATGCAAGACAAAGGGAAATTAGGCATATTGGTGAATAAATGGGTAAATATTGATGTTCCTATGACTGCTTCAAAAAGTAACAGCTGGTTTGTATTCATTTTCTGTACTAAATATGCAATATGTTAATAAACCATAACACACCCAACACACCCACATGCACACATATACATATGTAATGATTTGAGTGTGGCCTCTTCTGAGTATCCACATCTATATGTGTATTATACATTGCTTTGCCATTAATTGTAGTCAATTATAACGCTATTGTGTAGCATACTAACCAAAAAAATACCTTTTTGCAGTGAAACTTAAACTTATAACTGTAACTTCAACCTTGATTTGTTCTTCAGTACAACAGGGGAACACAAAGTAAGGCTTTGAAGATTAGGCAAGCGTTATCATAAATGTTTGCCTGGTAATTTTGAAAATACTTGCAGGGAAATACTGGAAGTTCAATCTTTTTTCTCACTCAACATAAAAATAAAATCATCTCTCGGCAACATGGTATTTCCTTCATGAAAATTGTTCTGATCTGAAGCATTTGTTTATTTGTTTATATTTGTTTATAGTGTGTCATCTACAGTATGTATGTGGAGATGTATTAAAGGGGAGAATCTAAAGGCTTTGAGGTGTTATCCTGTCACCAGATTTCTTAGATACATGTTAATCCATGGTTTAAAAGGACTGAAGAGAAAGTGAAGCATTCAGAGTCAAAGTTTTCTGGTCCAGAGCTTTGGAGTCAGATATTACTATTACTGTAGCTATTGTCATTTGTCATGGCACAGAGCCCCAAAGTTCAGCACTCACTTTCACTTTTCACCGGTTAAAATAAAATCAATGCCTGAGGCAAAAAGTTCTGTTGAACTGAATGAAAGTTAAATGATTTTTCCAACACACCTTTTGAAGTTTTGTAATGCCTCAAGGGTAAAACAGAATGAGGCTTAAAAGTAATACAGTCAATGAAAGTATGAAGGCAAATGCTGTAGTTAAAAATATAAAAAATATGGACCAAATGAAAAATGGAACGGGACGAAAAACTGACCTTTTATAGAATTTTTTTTGTTTGTTTTTTCATTACACTAACATTTCAGGTAGTTGATGTTTCTTGTATAAAATAACCATCCTGTGTGTTATATTCATGCATCAATAAAAAAGAAAATCATATCCTTATAACAAAACTGCCAAGAAATATTTAGACTTGAACAAAGTACCAAAATGGTTTCTGCAAGTTTACTAAGGTTAGCCTGTATGCAATATTTTATTCATTCATTTATTTTTGAGTTAGTTTTTGGTTTTTGTCACATTGACAAATGTTTGTTTTTCATTTTCTATTTAACCATCTATCGTATCTTGTACTGACAAGGAGTTCTACAAAGACCTCCTGATACCTCAGGGAAGTTTACAATTAGACATGTTACATGGGTTGCTGAAGGTTGAGCAAACTGTGTCCATTGCAGGGTTCATTCTGACATACTGGGCAGGAATTTAGGAGTATCATGGGAACATTTAAACTCTCCTGCCCCAATTTATACAAACGATCTAACTACATTGCCCTAAATTCATGTTGATATTAATAGTTGCTGTAAATGACCTACCATAATCATTTAGTGCTGGCCATTGATGGCCTAATTGCACACCTTTCTTTTTGCGTTATTAATTACATTGGTGAAATTGAATATTCACCCTGACCCACGGCTGCATATGTGTCTAAAGGTATAAAGTGTGATTTTTTTAAAAGAAGACAAGGAGCGATAAAAGAATCCTATCAACATCACAAACAGATTTTAGTTATCGGTAAATAGGCTCTATGTAATGAAACAATCAGAAATGTATTAATCAAGGTCAAATACACATTACTGTGGTTTGTTTCCAGGTCATCATAGAACACTTTTGGGGTACTTCTGCTATAAATTAGTTGTTCATTGAGGGTATTTTCTGCACAGAGTGACAAACTGAATTAACCAAGTACTTATATCAAAAATGAAAGGCACTGTCTAGGGGAGAGAATGGTGTGTTCAATGAAACTGAAAATAAATCATAAATTAGAAAAAAAAAAAAGAAAAAACATCAGGGCGAACAGAGTTTGTCCAACTTTTCAAATGGGCTTCATAAAAAGCATGCTACACAGGTGCATGCCGGGTGCTCGGTGAAATCCATAAATGATTCAAAATTATCTTTCCCAGAATAATATTCTATCTAATTCACTTTCCAGCTGGGCAGGTTTAATGCAGAACCCACTAATCAGTCTGTCATTTCAAAAGAACAGTAGTGGTATCAGGAGTGGGTGAGGAAATGAAAGACAGTTTTGTGAAACTGCAGTACACTGAAAAAAACTGTACTGTTGAGGAAGAGTAATGTAGTATGTGGACCTCAAGTTATATTGTTAGCAAGTGCAAACCCTGAATATAACAGGGCAGAGGTTAGTCATCCCTAAAGGACTTCCAAGCCTTTAGGGTCCATGCAATTTCTTCCTTAATCCACTTTTCGGATTAATGTCAAATCATCCCACTATAAGCATGCTATGATCTCCCGTAGTAATTTAGTTGCAGGGTGAGTGTGTCTGTCAGTGCTATGTGCAGGTATTTTATTACTTGCTTGCGTGTCTGCACATTTGTTGACGTCCCTTGCCTAAATTGCCATGACACAGTCTGACCTCAAAAAGATAAGGAGGTGGAAAAAGAAATGACAGTCATTAGCTCTCGGGCTCAATCAGACATATATTGAAGATCATTTCAACTCCTTGAAAAGTATACAAAACCACCAACAAGCACAATTTTAACCAGCAACTTTAAAAAATGTGTCTCATTCTAGATCAATTATATTATCGTCTCGCACATTCCCTGAAACACTGTAATCAGTTCATGTCATCTGTAATTATGCAATATGTCTTTAGACTGAGCTTGAATATGCTGTCAACAAAGAACGTGCTGCTGCCAAAATAATCTGTCCTCATTCCGTGTCCATTATGTCTCTGCATTGTCTAATATAATAGCAGTTTGGGTCCTGAGTTTTAACAGAAAGCCAAGTTAATCCCCAACAAGGTTTTGGTTTTCCTTTATGTTGTTGCCCCTATCGATAAAGAAAATAATAAGAAGAAAGATAGAAGATAGCATTCTTATTAAAGATCATCTTGCATCTAGTTCATGAACTTTTAAGAGGGCAAAATCTGCTTGAGAATAGGACATGAACAATCCTCTGTTAATATTCTACCAAGTCTATGACTTAGCCTGGATATTTACAAGCCAAGTGGTTAAAACTTGGTTTTCATTTTCAGGGACAATAGGCTCCATTATCAGAGATTATCCTGTCCTATTTTGCATGAGCAAAAGGGAAAATAAATTCAGTTTGATGAGGGTGATGACTGAGTACACAAGCAAAGCAACAGATTAATGTGGCCAAGCATGCTGCAACCAATCATGCTCTTAATTATCACAAGACTTTCATAAATAAAATCCATAAAACAGTAAACATATATTATACTTCTCTATGACAGATATTAATCTTTTTTAATATTGTTGACCCCATCCTCCACTGAATCATATCTTGATTGCATATTAAATAGCATCTTTTTCTTCATTTCAATAAGTCATACCGATTCTCCTGATAAGCCAGCCTCCTGTTAAAACTGTCTTCATATACTCCTTAAACATCATTTTTTTTGCATTCCATTCCTTTAAGGATCCCTTTGTTTTCTTTTTTCCTCTCTCTTTGCTGGTCCAAAATAATAACCAAAAATTAAAAATATCTCATGAAAAATCTCCTCCTACTTCCCCCAAATGCACTAATTGTACCTCAGGAAATATAGCCAGTGGCTTTTTTGGTCAACTCTTCAAAAATACTTTCATTGGATCTCAATATGATTCCGGCAAATGACATCTGTTATGAACTAATGCCTATAAATGGCCAGTTTAAACATTGATATTCACCGTTTTTATTGGGGGTCAAACAAAGGCATCCCTATTGTAGTGATAATGTTCTCAAGCCCAAAAAAATGTTTTGTTATGATTTAACCAGGGGGGAAATAGGCACTCAAGATTCCCATAATCATTGCATATCATCACATTTTGTCTAGCAAAAAACATAAATCTATATAGACTATAAATCCTTGCTAATGTTAACATTTCCTGTGATCATGCGTGACGGCCACTTCATTTGTATTCATATCCATGTTTGTGTAGGGAGAAGCTTGAATTTCAGTAAACACATTAATAGTCTAAGATGGTATTTTACTTTATCTTTCAGATGAAAATGGGGTGAATTTCAGTTTTTTGGCATGGCAACATAAAAAGGAAATTATGTTAAATATGCTCCTCTCATAAGCAGCAAAAGGTAAATAAGGATGTTGTTGTCAGTCATCAAGGGGCCAAAGGAAAATAATCTGAGATGACATGAAAGGGAGCATTGTTAGTGGTGACCACCAGGCTGAAGGTGGGTTCTTCTTTCCGTTTTAACACCTTTTACTGACAATGACAGGGCAGACTCCTGGCAGCAGGCCAGGTGATGACCCTGTGCTGATGGATGTGGCAGCAATAAGAAGAAGAATCTCAGTTTAAAATAGACATAGAGAAGTAATTGTAATAAGTATCACAAGAGTACACTATCACCTTAAATATTATATGCTTTTCTTCCATGCATTGAAGTAAGAGAAAACAGAAGGTGTTTTAAACCTGTATTTCTGCACTCCACAAGTAATATGAAGGTTCAGGCTCTCTGCCACAACGTCTTTGTAATGTTGCAATTTCTTGCTTTGTCTATGACATGTATGATATGGTCTAATTTTCCACAAGAGTGCACAGAGCTGACAGGTATCATAGGAGCTCATTCATGTTTTTATGCTGAGGTTAAGGCAAATGCTATTCCTGTTTTCCACTAACTACTCTACTCTAAGGGCTAATGGTGGAGTAAAATTATATTTTAGGAAGAATTTTTCAGTAACCTTCATTTCAAGGATTTTCCTCAGTTTGACTGTTATGTATTTAATCTTCTATAAATTTTAATTAAAAAGTACTCTTTAAACTGCAAATCTTTGGAAGTAAATTTCTCAATGAAAACCTTAATATAGTTTATGAAAATGTGAAACAGTCATGTTTTTTTTTTTGTAAGTGAGGCCCTCATTTGCAATTAAAGTTGATATACAACAGTTGTGACTTTCTATTTCAAATCCATGTCATTTTGGTCTACACTATTGTGTGCAGCCCTTTAAATTCCAATCTATGGTGAGAATATTTAGCTTCACGTATAGCTCTGGCTGTGTAAAATGGCATGCAGACTCAGAGGGGATTATTAAAATCTGCATCAGCAGCCGAGGCTAGGACTGTTCATAATGCAGATTTGCCTTTATATAGTCTATGATTCGGGGGATGGAGCAAACCATGGATTGCATGGCTGTTGCATTGTTTACATCTCAGGAAATAAGCTAAGAATTATAAGTGGTGAGGAAGTTCATGAACTACATCTACACTGATCAATTGCCTTTGAGGTGATCAGCAATGAAAGACACATTAACCAACTCATCCATTGAAAACTGTATGCCTTTCCTCTTTCTGTAATACTCTGTGATATTTCTGAAGCCAGCATATATTCTATCGAATAAGGGGAATATCTAAAATATTCATGAATAGAATTCATATAAATAGGCCACTCTCATTATTAGAGAACTTGTCAAAAGAAACTCTGGATTTATCATGATATCTCCGTTAGTCTGACTGTCCTATAAAATTAATCTTTTTTGAATGTCTTCTCTCTTCTGTACTTCATTCTGTAAAATATATTTTTAATATGAAGGAAACCATTAGGACAGAATTCTTGAACATGTTTTACCTTGTGGAGCTGATTTAATACTAATGTTGATGTGAAAAAAGGATTAGCCTGACTATTCATTCAAAACCCCAAAATCCAAAATAGTGGTAACAGTTGTGAAAAGACGTTTCATTTTATACCCTCACATCACACATGTTCTTTTTTCAGTTTCTTTTTTTCCTCGTCACTAAACAACCAATAAGACTTTGTCTACTTACTCTTTCAATTGATTATGAAAAGAAAAGGCCAGATTATTTTAGTTATTTGAATATTGAACTGAAGTGGCAGCGCATGTGTTGGGTTATGCCAGACCAGTGCAAAGGGTTGCCACATAAAATCATGGCTCACTGTGAAACTATAGGTGAATGTTTGTTTGTTCTGATTATCATTAAAGGGAATTATACATTTTCAATAATTTTGCCATTCTACTTGAACAAAAATTTAAATGATTTTTGTTTCCATCCAATCACTGTCTACTGCTAATGCCACACTCAGGGTCGTGGGGGATGCTGGAGCCTATCCCTGATTATTGTTTGATTTTACAATCTATTTTGTAGATTATGATGTGGATGACCGAGGTATCCCTGATAAAATGCTTATGATTTTAATACACATTTTCCCTTTAACAAACATTGCATTTTTCTGTGAAAATTTGCAATAGGCCATATGGTAATTTAGATGAAAACTTTGGCTAATTGTGAACCTCTGGTTTAAAATATGCAAACTGATAAAATATTAATTCAGTACAGTTAGTCTTATTCGCGCAGAAATGAGTAGTGTTGGTACTGGAGCAAATAAAGGTCATACTATATTTTTATAATCACGGATTCATAGAGACTACTTCTATCTCCCTTGCAGAGCAAATTTGAACTCCCTTATACTGGTTCTTGAGCCATGGCTGAACTTTTAACACAAAGTTGGGAAGGAGGGTTTTCTTTATCTGCTGACTAGAGCGTCACAGACCCTTTTATTCATATGGAGGCTTTGATATCAGAGATAACTTTTTTCATTTACTTTGCTGAATTAGCCTTTGCTGTTTTTGGTCAACTTTGAATAAACCATTATGTTGATATAATCCTCATAGAGCAAAACTCATAACTTATGGATTTTTTTTAACCACTCCTGCCCTATCCAGGTTTTCCTCTCCAGTTCTTCTTGGAAGGCCTTTACTCACCCCCCTCGACTCTCTGTTGCTCCTCTTCCTAGCTCTTCCCTCCACTTTGGTTAATTTTCCATCCTCTTGAGTGCCCTCTTCTCCTATAATTTCCAGTATGCTCTCTTCCCCTGACCAAGTCTCTTCTGTTTCCGTAGTCCTTGTATCATGTCGTAGTATGAATTTGTCAACAATATACCTCTGTGTGGGCAAAGCACAGTAGTAATGATGTTCCAATCTGTTACATGATTTAACTTTGATTTAATTTAGTGATGACTCAGTATTGGGATTCCCTTTCAAAATGAATTATAACACTTGCCTTGTAATGTTGTCCTCCTACTTATCAAATTGCTAAACAGCATGGACGGTCCAAACAGTCCAAAGTGTTTCAGACTGAATTTTACCATCTGATTTGTCATTCTGTTTTTAACTTTGACAGTGGAATACCTGTCCAAGGAGACAAGACAGTGCCCATATGTTCTCATGCTGGGCAGGATAGTTGGGATTCTTTAGTGATAATAGATGGAACAGCCTTCAAGCAGCCACCTCTTGTAGGGACGTTGATTGACATTTCAAGGCATTTTTTCAATGATCCAAACCGTGTGCCCAGATTTGGTATTTCACCTTATAAATGACCACACCATGCAGCATCTGTCAGAAACCTTGGTGACACCCCAGTCACCTCCAAGGGATGCCTGGAGGGTTTTACAAAGATTTAGGTAGCCTTGGAACACAAATGATTGTGATTCAAAGCAACCAAGGAAAACTGAAAACACATTATTACAAGAATATTCTGGAGTGAGGAAATACCAGAAATGAAAAGAAAGCATAAATACACATTTACTTGTGTTTAAAAAGTTTTCTGCAGTGGGTTCCTAATGCAGCTAGCTATTAGTAATATCAAATCAAATTATTTTCAAATTAAAATGTACCTTTTAAATTCATTTTACTAAAATAAATATGCATATGAATATGTAACATTTTTCTGCCCACTGAGACATTTCAGGTTTGTCATGTCTTGTTGAAGACCATTAAAAGGTCACCTCCAGAAACTTGAAAATGAATATGTGAACTTCATAATTTCTCTGAAAGAATAGCTCAACCGTTCGAAAAATTGAAAGAGGCACATCTACTTTACCTCAGAGAAAAAAAGATCCAGGATGCTAGCTTCGCTACCAGCTCCCAGCAACAAAAACTGTGGGGCTGCCACCACCAACCATGAAGAGAAAACACTGTGCAGCTACTTTATACACCAGTGACTAATACACCACTTTTATTTCCAGAATCATCGCATCGTTGGAGGTTTGTGACAAAAGAACATTAAAGATGCCACAGAACTAACAGCAGGAGATTGTTCTCCCTCTCTGAGACTGTGCTGGAGGTAATGACCGTGCTGAACTCAGTCTTGGTAAGACTTCTTTAGAAATTCTGCCTATGGATATCCAGTGACAAAACAATCAGGAAAAATGCAAAACTAGTCATTAGTGTTATACTAGGCTTGAGGCAAGTTCAAACAATAACCTCACAATGACTGCAGTCAAGGAATACTGACCACTAGATTTAATTTCACAAAGAACACAGATGACCACCAAATACAACCACAACACAGGAAAGACAAAAACAAGTTGTTAACTTGAAGGTCAGCACCGCTTACCTGTTTGAGCATCCTTCATCATTGGCCCAGTAGCTTCTTTGTAAACATGACATGTTTGTACAACACAACAGTTCACAGAACAGAGGATGCACTGTTTAAGTGGTGATATGGCTTGTTAAGTTGCTATTTATTTGTTTGTTTGTGTTAAAACCATTCTTTTCCCACTACTCCTGGTGAGATGTGGTAAACAACAAACAGCCAAGCCCTTTCGCCACTCCTTTATAAGTGCAGGTAATAATACTGTAGCGAGTTAAGATTGTTAATGTTATGTTAATGCTTATTTTCTGTGTGATTTTGGGGTTGCTGGGAATAATGTGAGTGTTTTAAGGGTGCAAGGAATTCTGGGGATTTACCTGGAACTGAGCGCGAACAAGCGTAACAGCTATTGTCATTAAACAGACGAGCTACCGTCGCCCATGTGTTCTCCCTAGTGACCAAAGTTACAATACAACTGGCCCATCCTTGTCCAGCCACTACCAAGCTATAATAAAGAGAATAACAATAGGACATATCAGGGGGGAGGGGTTAAATAGTGACTTATGATTGGTGTCGATTACAACACTTACTTCGGAAGATACATTACTCATAAGCAGCCGTAGCCGCGTCAGTTATTTGAACTACATCTCCCAATACCCCAGACAGCCTTCGTTTCTCGCTTCCCGTCATCCTTTGCGCCAACCCCATCTGACGCTCACTCACGGCAGAAGGAGAAGGTCGAATATTACTACTTTGGACTGAAGTTAGCCATAAAGAAGACAGAAATGTTTGGACAAGCTGTCAGGCGATTCACAACGTCTGCTGTTCGTTCTTCACACTATGCTGAAGGACCGGGGAAGGTGAGCGTATCTCCTTTAAAAGATAGTATTTTGTAGTTTTTCACTCGCGGCCTGGTTTGTTTTATTAGCATGTCAGCTAATTGTATTTTAGAGGTCACTCCTCAATTGTCGTTCTAATACTGTTAAAAGTATTTTAAAGACGAGAAACAGTCTAAGTTGGCTTACTTCTATAATCACGTCTAGATAGAGTAACTTTGTTTTTCTTAAATTCTGTTGACCGACTGGCTAGTTCGGTTGACTCGCGTTAGCTTGATGGCTAACGCCTAAATATGTGAGCAGTTTTACTTACGAAGTAAACAGGACAAATGTAATCCAAAGGTAACGCTCTGTTAAAATGCCTATTATTAGTTATGTGTGTCGTACGTATTAAAATATACAGCCAGTAATACAAATATTAACAGCCTGCTAGTTCTTCCACATCGGTGCCTGACGTCAAATGCTGTTGCATGAGGTCTGCAGTGAAAAGCAGCGATACTTGTCTTATGTCTTAATCGAGTTAACAGAGATGACGAAGGGCCATATTGATGATGTTGATTTAAATTTTTACGAAGATGTTCGTCACACAGTTTTACTTCTACATGTAGTGTGAAGTACGTCACTTGTCAATGAAGCGCAAGTGTGGGAAGCTTTATAAGGAAGTAACTAGTATCGGGGCGGTTTTAATGTAGATATGATGCTCACATTATTAAGTACGCATTATGGTATGGGAGTGTACACCCAACTTCGATGTGATGTGATAATTCTGCCATTAAAACTGATAACTTGTAAATCCCCAAGGTGAAAAATTATTTAGCAACATAGGAGTTAGGTCATCTCCTTACCTCTTGTAATGTATGTTGAAGAAATAAGTTGTTTTTTTCCCTACATGTGTTTTTATTTTAATGTCAGTTTTAATTGTTAAAATGCTCAATGAGTGTTATTGCAATGATATGGATAATACGGTTAAATTTTAACATTTGTGCGGAAAAATGTTGAATAATGTGAACGAATGGTCTGCGTGAATCCTCTGTTTGCAAAAATTGAGTCTACTGCTGTTGTTTCACAGAACCTTCCATTCTCCGTGGACAACAAGTGGCGTCTGCTGGGCATGATGGCCGTGTTCTTTGGCAGTGGCTTTGCATTCCCCTTTATTGTTGTCAGACATCAGATTCTGAAGAAGTAAAATGGCCAAGGACGACTTGTTCAAGGTAGTTTGACAACCATGTTTGTCTTCCATATCAGTTTTCATTGAATTTTTAAGACCGTTTGGCCCAAGTGTCAACTTTCGTTTGAAATTAAATCTAATGAAATGATTGATAAAATTCGTAGTTTAGCAGTGTATCCTGAGTCCAAATAGCTGGTAATTGTGAATATTTCTAAAACATTTATCAGGTATAAGCCTAACAGAGGTGTTATTGTCATGTTTACCTTAATGCTTGTTTTCTGAAGAATTACTTTTCCATCATAAGCTGTATCCAATTCTTCATTTTAACCCTATTTTTGTTCTTCTTGTAGGTCATCAGCTGGAACATATTTGCCCAACAGATCTTTATCCATACAGAGGATTTGGAATTGGAATCCCATAACTGTCTTTGTAAATAAAATGTCTTGAAAATCAAAGTAGTGATTTATTTTTCATCTGATGAGACTATTTTTCCCCTTTTCATTTTTTGTCATGTGAGTATGGTCCAGCCCATGATAGGATTCCTCTTACTAAGGAGCTGATGGAAGTCACCTTTTAGCAGAACATATCAAAATAGACCAACAGAAAACGCTTGTAAATATGCCTTGGACCCAGTTTTCCCCTGATTGGATGCAGGTCATTGGCCTCCCAGGAGCTTGGCCCAGGGCAGGGCTTGATGGTGAGCACCTGGTGGCTGGGCTTGCACCCGTCTGAGCGGATGCGCAAGGCTGAGAAATTCAACTAGATATCGTCTGACTCACCTCAACGCATAGCATGGTGTCTGGGACCAGGCCCCTTGAGAGGGGATGGACTCTACTCTAGAATTGCCCCTGGTGAGATGCACTGGGCAGGTGTGGGCAAATTGCTTGCCCCCCAAGTCAGCGCCTGTACATTCTCTGAGGGAGTTTCAACTCCCTCCTCTGGTAGACTTACAACCACGTCTCAAGGGAGGCCGGGGACATTATGTCCGAATGGGCCATGCTCTGTGCTTCTGTTGTCAAGGTGGCAGATTGGAGCTGCGGCTGTAAGGTGTTCAGCGCCTGTTGGGACCTAACCCTAACCCTTGAACCCGCTGGTGGAGCCCAACAGTGAGCGATGCTGTCAAACTGACGGAGTCCCATCAGGCCTTTCTAGCCTGTGGGGTTCTGGAGGCAGCTGACAGAAACCGGCAAGCCAAGCATCATGCGGCTTTGGTGGTCGTTCAGGTAAAAACTTGGCCTTGGGAGGAGTTCGGGGAGACTCTAGTCTACCGTCTGGCAGCTCAGGAGGGGGAAGCAGTGCTCCGTCAACACTGCAGTGGGAGTGGGACACTGCTGACCTCAATTTGACGTTGTAGATCAGTGGCAAGATTTCTTCAGAGACCTCAATTCTGCTGAAATGCCTTCCAATGAGGAAACAGAGCAGGGGGACTCTGGAGAGGACCCCCCCTATTTTCAGAGCTGAAGTTGCTGATCCAGTCAAAAAGCTCATCAGTAGTAGGGTCCTGGGACTGGCAAACCGGGGTGGAAGATGTGCGCCAACTACAGGGTATCACAATCCTCAGCCTCCCCAGTAAGGTCTATTTAGCTGTGTTGGAGAGGAGGGTCCATAGGGTCATTGAACCATGGATCTAGGAAGAGCAGTGTGGTTTTTATCCTGGTCGTGGAACATTGGATCAGCTCTCTACCATCAGCAGGGTCCTCAAGGGGGCATGGGAGTTTGCTCAACCAGTCTACATGTGTTTTGTGGATCTGGAGAAGGCATTCGACTGTGTCACGCAGGCATTCTTGTGGGGGTGCTCCAGGAATATGGGGTACCGAACCCTGTTATACAGGCTGTCCGGTCCCTGTATTACTGGTGTCAGAGCTTGGTCCACATTGGTGGGTGTAAGTCGGATTCATTTCCAGTAAGAGTTGGACTCTGCCAGGGCTGCTCTTTGTCACTGATTCTGTTCACAACTTTTCTGGACAGAATTGCTGGGCGCAGCCAGGGCATTGAAGGGATCCAGTTTGGTGGCTACTGGATCGAGTCTGCTTTTTGTAGATGATGTGGTTCTGTTGGCTTCATCAGTCCATGATCTCCAGCAAGAAGGAGCAGTTCACAGCCAAATGTGAAGCAGCTAGGATGAGGATCAACAACTCCAAATCCGAGACCATGGTGCTCAACCAGAAACAGATGGAGTGCACACTCTTGGATCGGGGAAGAGGTCCTGCCCTAAGTGGAAGATTTCAAGTATCTTTCAAGATACTTTTCAAGGATTGTAAGAGTTTTTCTCTGCAGGTTGGCCAGACTCTCCCTTAGAGATAGGGTGAGAAGTTCGGCCATCCAGGAGGGCCTCAGAGTAGAGTCGCTGCTCCTCAACAAAGAGAGGAGTCAGATAAGTTGGCTCGGCATCTGGTCAGGACACCTCCCGCAGAAGGTATTCCGGACATGTCCATTTGAGAGGAGGCCCAGGACACGCTGGAGAGACTATTTCTGTAGGCTGGCCTGGGAACACCTTAGGATCCCCCCAGAAGAGATGGGGACAGGGAAGTCTGAGCCTCTCTGCTCCGGCTGCTGCCCCCGCGACCCAACTTTGGATAAGTGGCAGAAGATGGATGGATGGAAACATTTAAACTATGAAAAGGCTTTTACAGCACTAAAGAACGTCAGTACTTTAGTACTAGAGAATCAAAGCATTTCTGTAGTTCCTACTCTAGTTCTGCGCTTTAGCTGAACTCAGAACAACTTATTTCCATGCGATTAACCATGCTTGTGGCTATAATTATCCAAGGACAAGTATTGAAAAGGGTGGTGTTGCTGCTCATTCGGAAAGGAATGGTAATGTTAGAGCTGAGAGGGTTTTCATGCTCCTCCGCCTAAATTGACCATACGCCCGGGGACATTTTTGAAAAGAAGCTAAGGTTCATTTTCCAGCTGCTCGTCTAGTGCCACAGTGCAAAGACTACAGGCCTAAAGAAGTGGGATGCATCACAGGACAACCTACAAGCATGAGAAACAGCCTGGTACGCAGCCTTTATAATCCTCTCGTGACTTTTAACACATCCAACTTAGTGTATCTTGCAAACCTGGCATATGATTTATTACATTTGCAACAGTGAAAAAATGCATGTCTGTGATTGACTGGCAACTGGTCCAGAAGTATATCATGCCTCTCGCTCAGTGACAGCCGGGATAGGCTCCAGCATCCCCACGACACAAAGTAGGATAAGTAGTATGTACCTGTACCTGCATGTACCTGTGAGCACACTTGATGGGGCACTATTTAGTTCTTGCAGCTCTTAGTGGCTGTTTGTAACTATGAGACAAACAACAGGTTGCTGTATTTTAAAGCTGTGGTCGGAACTTATTAAAGTGTTACAAATCTTGAAAAAATGTTTTAGTGCTCAAGAATTTTCTAAAAAATATTTAAATGCTGATATTTTATTTCCAACATTAAAACTATAAGACTATGTTTTTTGTTACTCTTCTGTATAACTTAAATCACTTTAATAAAACCAATTTTTTTTTTAAATTCAATTACTTGATGGAATGATGGGTAAAATAATGACAACAAAAAGCAGCTGCTTAAGCACTTTGAAAACCTGACTTCTCAGCTTTTCAAAAGAAGGGAATCAGCTTGCATCTGTCACCAGCTAGACTGTCACTGAAATTGTCCTGGGACAAGAAGAGGCACAAGACAGCAAAGAGCAATTTACCCCTTGGGAATCAATAAAGTATTCTGATTCTGATTCAGTATATGCATTTACTACAAAGTGCTCTTGAACACCACTTGAGACAAATGTACCTTAGTAAAGTGATTCCCCATTCAAAGTGCATCTCAGTTTCAGACAATTGTCTCAATAAGCTTGAATCTTACAATTGTCCAAGGTCTGAAATTATTGCAGCACCTTTTATGTTACCTCTGTTATTTAAAGGTATACTCTTTTCAACAGCTTGTTATGTAGTTAAAAGTCTATCTCCACATTGTTATAGCTAAATACATCAGAAAATGGTGCTTATGTGGTTCAAATTTTGACAATGTGACACTGATTAAACAAAACTGCATGCAACCACTTTAAATGTTACAAATGGTTCGCTTTGGTGCTAAAGCATGCTTTAGTACTCAGAGCGCTAAATCTGAAATCTTTCTACAAAAGAAAGAAGGGGAAAGGAATTGTTACTCTGTACATTGTTATGCCAAGGCACAAATCATGACTAACATTGACACATTTCTGAATGAGAGATACACTTTTTTGGGGGACCATTATTGAGAAAAACAAACAAAAAAAATAATTAATCACTATATTTCTGTCATAGACATTTGATCTGTTTTGCATCGTTTTGTTTCTAAATGGAAGTTTTTTAGAATCTAGCATTGCGTATCAATTTGACACAGGGGTGTTATCTCGAAAGGGACAAGGCTGCAATGCATCGCAGGCAACTTATGAAAAGTACATAAATGCATACTGGAACAGTACAGGACGGTTCCTATTCAGCCCACAATTGTCTACATCACACATTTTAGTTGGACTTGCTATATTTGCACGGCATGGCACTTAGAGTGGCTGCAGGAGGGAAGCATCAGGGAGACAGAAAAAGAATACATTACAGCAGGATTATGCAGCCTGCATGCCAAGTCTCGAAGGAGTTTGTAACGGTGCATTTAGTATGGAAGTGAGAGGAGGCATGAAACAGAGAGGGGTGCTGTCCTGTGTGTCTGTGGTTTTTGTGTTATTTACTGGAATATGTTTTTTCATTATAGCTAATATCAAACTCATTATTGTAATTGTCATTCCAAATGCCTTCCATTCCCTGGCACACAAACACTAATTAAAACAAAGTGAAGTCATTAAAGATCAATTCCATACCAGCTTACTACTATTCAGTGATTGTTTAGCATCACACATACTAATAAAAGAAGTTGGTTGGCCACATGACTAAATTGAACACTGCAGAGTTGTGCATCAAACTGTAATGATTCAGTACCAGCACAGCTATTTATCTTGGCCAATAAATTAATAACCTTTTCATGCATGTTTGTAAAATGACCACATTTGCAGTATTTGTGGCCATTCACTGCACTCTCTCTGAGTTCAGCAGTAGAATTTTGTACATCACACATGCAGAATCTAATTATAGACTCATTTGCACTTCAGAGGGGAAGATAGCTTAGTGTAAAGCAAGCACAACCATCTTATAAAAGGACTGAACGTTTTGTTGAATCCCATCAAATAGAGGTGCATTTTACAGCAAGCCAGTGGAGTGCATTTAACATTTAAATTAGTCACCATAAGTTTGTGTGAGTGAGCTAAATGATTGATGGTTATATCATTATTTTAAATGAAAATGCTTGCTTGATAAATACTAACACTGCATTATCACTTCAGTGACTTGGATAAGCTCTAACGTTTCATTTGGTGTAAATCATGTACAACAGCATTTCCCTGTACCAACCAATTATTAGTTGTTATGGTATTAAAACAGTGTTACTTTTTATACAAGAGGTGCTCTAAATCAACTCTTCCAGTGATATCAGCATGATGGCAATGAAATTTGAAACCAGTTGCCTCTAGTCACTAAATAACGCCCAACACTGTCAGTCAATGAAGTTTCAAGGGCACAGTCAACTGAAGTTAAGACCTCTGTTTTTGTTCTAATTACTCATATTTTTCACTTAATAAACTTTACCTAAAAGATGCTGAGTTGTGGTGAAGTATGAAGGTGTCAGTGCAGGAAGATAAACTATAAATGCTCCTCCCTCTTCATCAGTGTAAAGGCTTTACTGCCTCCGCTAGGTACGCCATACAATTAGTCCAGTTCCACTGGGGATTGCAGTTTATTGGCAATGGCTACGTTCAAGATAACCAGTTGACACATGTATGTGTATTTCTTATCTGTCAGAGAGCAAGGAACTATTTATGCTAAACTAGATGGTCTTTAATAGTCACTGATAATGGCAAAACGGAAGAATTCACTATGTCAATGTGGTTTTCACAAACAATGACAGAATCAAAAACCTAGAGAATTAAAAACTTGCAAGATAACCTCTGGCATTTAAATATCAGCAATTCTACCATCTCTGCACGTTGCACTCTGTAGATCTTATCATCCATAAATGTTGCATTATCTTTGTTGGATGGAAATACATGCACTTTATCACCTTGAGGAGACATGAAGCCCTGTGCAGCACCAAGAATTCAAAAAGACATTATAAGGCAAAAGGAGAAAATATGTCATGTGTCACTTCAATTTCTTGCACAGAGAGTTTGATATAGATCTAACAGGAACACAGAGCTGGCAGGAACTCTAGGTAGGATTTAAAACTGGCGTAATGAGTACATCTCTTTTCGTCCATATAAGTTTCCTGAGTGGTCTTCATTTCAATAATGTAACATTGCACACTGCTTGAGTTAAACTTGGCCAGTTTGAGGGTGGAAAAGTTTTCATTTTAAAAAATCATGCCGTTCTCTATCCCTACTTATTCATATGAAACCTTATATTAGTGGCTCTTTGGGGTCAGATGTGGGGTAGATGTGGGGTAATCAGATGAGCATTTTCTCTCAAATACAAAATTCTCTCTCAGCCAAAGAGTTTAGCCAAATCTTCCCTTCCATTTACCCAAAACCTGTTATAAAATACCTATTTGCTTTTAACACCCAGTTGTTTGGACTTGATTTGCAGTGACAAAGAAGAAAAAATAAAACACTTTTCACATGAGAAGTGTTTTATCCAGACTAAATCAATAATTGGAACTACTCCCTAATCAACAGATTCTCATTGTAATTTTCTGAACAAAATCGTATTTTCTATCACTGGTTAATGCGTGGGTTCTGAGCCTTGAGACTGTGTGCTTTTTATGACTGGAAGGCAGCAAAGTGTGTAATGTATGAATATAACAAAACCTATTCCGGGGATGGGTTCCCTTCGATGCCTGGGGAGATAAAACAAACATTGGGTACTATCCCCTTTTCAAATATCTGGCATTGGAGTGACCTTCAACGGCGGTCAGAGAATGAGGACTGAAAATAAGACACTGGACACAGAAAAGAAAAAATAGATGGCACAATATAAAAAACAGGTGCATTTAATAATTTGTTCTTGTTGTCCTTGCCATAATCTTTTCTCCCACAGGTAGTGTGAAAATATTCAAATTCTTTTATGCCAGATTCTGTTGCTTTCCAATGGTCTCTTACACTTAGCTCACTGGAGGATTTGAACCATTACATTTTCACTCGCTTGGAGTTGTTTCAGAGAAACCTCGGTCTGTGCATGCTTATTTGCACATGCAGAAACCCCAAACAGATGTACAAACATTGCTCAAGCACATCATTTGGCATCAAATATGCATTTACTAAACACAAACAAACACACACACAGGCTCCAGTAGGCAAAATCCCAGGAAATCTGCCACATTAAGAACTCTTAAAGATTAGATGCCTTTCTTGTAGTGTCTAAACCATAAATTTAAAAATGATGAATAAAGCAAGAAGGTGGATGATAAACCCTCTTTTTGCAAAACACAAAAATGCAGTAAACAAAAACCTTTATTTTGTGTGTTTGTGTATGTGCATGGAAAGACACATCCTTATCATACCTACAAATGTGTGTATGTACATATATATATATATATATATGTAGAAACATATATGCAGGTATTACATATCAATGTATTAGAGAGAGAGAGGGGGATCAATCCTATTTCACTATCCTGAAATCTTTTTTTTTTTTTTCTAGTTTATCAATTTTATTGACAGTGTAGTTCTGCAGTACTACTTACGGAGAGAAATCCCATGTACAATCAATAGCAGAAATACGCATCCACTAATGCACTGCCACTTGATAGCCTGATAGCACCCCCTTCTGCACATATCAGTACCTGGCATGTAGTCCTTTTCTTTGTTTGATTTTTGTTTTATTTTGTTTTGTTTTCTGCTAGTTTCTTTTTTTTCAGGGGGGGGTGTTCCAAACGTCTACAAAATGATAAGGAGGATGTACTAGTATCATACTGTAGTACAAACTGGTACAGCACTTAAAATAAATATATATTTGAACATTGTAATGAAAAGACTCAGGCCAACCCATTATTTATACCACATGCCAGTACATTAACCTTATACAAATTAGCTTTTACCTTGCATAAATTGTGCATGACTGCTTTTTCAGGACAGCTGGATGCAGCAATACTTTAGTTTGAACATGCGAACCCAAGCACACCAAACCTTATGAGAAATATATAATCAGAAGGGGCTATTTATTGATGAATTAGATTCAAATTTTGAATGTTACAATGCATACCATGTACCTATAATCCCTCCAGTTGGGGATAAAAATAAAAAAAAAAAATCCTGCATTTTAGATATTCTAAAACTATCATCTTAATTACTTTAATACAAGGAAACAAAGTTCCTTGTGTCAGTGTTATTGCCCAAAACTTTCCTGATATGCAAGGTTCTACAAGATCCTGCATGAAGATCCTCTTCGCTGTTGCTTGTTTGTGTGTGTGTGTGTGTGTGTGTGTGTGTGTGTGTGTGTGTGTGTGTGAGGTGTACCCTAAAAAAGTAAGTCACATTGACCTAAATCATCAGGTTTTGGGGCAGTGATTTAAGGTTAACAGAAGATTACAGCTGTGGTGGTTTTCGTGTGTGTGTGTGTGTGTGTGTGTGTGTGTGTGTGTGTGTGTGTGTGTGTGTGTGTGTGTGTGTGTGTGTGTGTGTGTGTGTGTGTGTGTGTGTTGTGTGTGTTTCCTCTCCTCCAGACTCCCTCTGATAAGGGAGGCCAAGATATCCAATTAATAAAAGAGGTTAAAGTTGACTTTCCACCAGCTAGTCCAATCACAGTGGGTGCCCAAGTTAATTTTGTGAACAATGTCATGGCATGGGTGCATGGCCACTTAGGGGAAAGTGAGGCAAAGACGAAGGGATGGATGAGTAGAAGTGCGATAAGACCTGAATATGCCCTCCTGACAGATTAGCTTGCATTGCAAATGAGGGAACTGACTGAAGAAAAACATTCTGCACGCTGAATTTGAAATCAGAACAGTCAGACTACTCCAAGATGTGCTAAAACAAAGATTGAAACAAAAGATATACATCCACTAGGTTTGGTAATAGCCAGGCTGTCTTTCTCTGCCTCTGTGCAATAAGCTTTTGTGTATTGAGTTATTCCAGATTTCATGTTCATCCACATTTATAGTTGTGTTGAGTACCCTTCTTTGTCAATGCATTGTGGCTGGCAATGTATAGAAAAAAAGAAATAAAGAAAAATAAACAATTTATGGATAACAGCATTTCCACTGACTTGACTTTAAAATATGATTTAAATGATTCTATTTTTGATTTTTGTACTATGCTGGTTATTTTCTGGCAATGACTAATTAATTTCTATTTTTCTATTTCTTCTATTTACAGTTTTTCCTAACTTTGAAGTAATTTCTCTTATAGATTGCTCAGTGTCATGGTTAATTTTAGGGCAATTTCTCAAGGTCTTGTAGGTCATTTGTCTGCAGGATTTGGGGAAATGGTCTCAATTTACATAGCATTTCGCACCTGGCAGTTTAGAAGGGCTTTATACAAGAAAGCTTTTCACCTATTCTCTCTGGATGAGGGTGTTTGTGATGGTCAGGTCGTGCTTACAGAGACTTACCAGCTGCAGGCCATTGGCATTGACCTGACCAATACTGTGAATCCCAATGACTCCCTTCCAGAGCTTGCTGTCCTTCCCCACTTGTCCTCATATAATGCTTGGTAGAAGTAGTCTTTTATGTCATCATTCAATGGAAGAGTCAGGGTATAAACACTCAGAAGGGTGGCAGATCAATTCTTGTCCAGAGGGATCTTCAGTGACATAAGCCTTTCACTTATGCCAATTGGTGTTTCTGGGAAGTCTGTTTTTTATTCCCAGTACCACGCCATGCTGACGCTGTCCTCCTGTTGGGTTTCCCTTCCAGAAGATGATGTAACCCTGCCCGACTTCCTTCAGGGAGCCTTCATCAAGGAACATGGTTTTACTAAGAGCTGCAATATCAACATTGTAGCGGTTAAGTTCCGCTGCAATGAGAGCAATTCTCCTCTGTGGCCAGTCACTAACTCCCTCACTGTCCAGGAAGGTTCGTATCTACCATGTAGCCATTTCCAGTTTTCAGGAGTACTGCCTATCGTGTGCCTCCAGCACGATGCCTTTTCTGTCAAGGTGTGCCCCACTAGCCTTTTGTCTTCCCAGACTCACCCACAAGGCAGTGGGGCAGAGGTTGATAAGTGCCAGGGCTATCCTTTAGGGTGGGCCTGCGTACTATATCTACGGGGCCAACTGCTACTGCCAGATCCCCTGCCAAGTTAGCCTGGGGCCACAAGGGCCCAGTTACCATGTGTGCAACGAGGAGGCCTGGCAGGAGTCTTGGTGATGGAGAGGCTTTGTTCTGGCAGAAGAAGACTAATGTAGGAGTTGCTTCTTCATTCACCAGAAGGGCTAGCCAGGAGCAGCTCTTAAAGTGAGAGGTTGCAAGTAGACATGAAGTAGGCTTGCACCTTCCCCCTAACTACTGCGCTAGACGCATCACAACAGCCTGTGCTCCCAGGACACTTCAACGTGTTGACAGGAGGAGCTGGGAATCAAACCAGCAACTTCCCCATTTGAGGAACGCTAGCGCTACCACCTGAGCCACAGCTGCCCGATAATGAAATGTTAATGATGCGATTTCATCCTAAAATTTTATCACATATACATATATAACCCATTTTGCACACTCCAGATTGATGATAGCATTTTATTCCTTCTTATGTTGATCCATTTGAATATGCAGTCAGAACTACAAATGGATAAATGGGTACACAGCAGAATGTTAATTTTGTCTTTTGTTTCCACATGTTACCCATTCAAGAAGTGTAAATACTGTATGTGGAGTGAAGCCATAAGTGGGGGACACTTCATTCTGCCATGACTAGATAAAATGGGCAACTAGACAAACATGATAGAGCCCAAATGCACAACTTGGCACTGGTCTGAAACTTAATGAGATTCAATGAAGAGCAAAGGAAATGTCTCTCAACAAGGAAAAAGCCACATTACATGGAAAAAAATCAAAAATCTACAGACCTGACTCTGACATGAGCATGGCATGATCAAGTGTTCAATTTGAGCTACAACCAGGGCAACAAACCAGGAATGCCACAAGGAATACAACCAAGACACCCATGTCACTGACATCATCACTTGAGACATGAGACCCTTTAGGTTGACCAAATAAGTGTCTGCTTTTGCAAAACAAAACAAATAAGAGTGAATTGATATTTACAATTAAAGTGGCAGGAATGCAGTATATATAGAATACACTGGGACAATCTTATGTGAGTAGCAATGGACAACACTCAAGAAACACTCATCCATTTTTATTTATTTCCCATAAAGACACCGGCAGCAGTTTTGCACAAGCAGTCTGAGAAGTATACCTCTCCTTTTTTTTTTGTCTTGCTCCCATGTCTCACACATGCTCTCATCCTCCATCCTCTCTGTCACATCTTTCACTCTTTGGTTTAGGAATCCAAGCTGACGGCAGGCAGGCTTCTTTTCAAACTTTGACTAAAGTGACTCAGAATAGAACATGTAGTCTTCTGGCTGCTGGGGACTGTAAGCTTATTTGAGGGTACATCTCATCAGTGAAGAAAAATAAAATAAATAAAAAATAGTGATACATAAATACAGAATGTGAGGTGTAGAAAATATTATTTTTTAAATCATACAATTATGGACTTAGAAAATGCAGGTTAAAAAGTGATTTGTGACAGTTGTGGAATGTTTCTCTAAAACAGTCTTAAACTGTACATCACCATAATTTCACTGTTTTATCAAAGCCAGAGGTGATCTAACTTGTCAGTTTGAACTGGTATAACATTTTAATGCATTAAGTTAATCTATTCTGAATATATATTTTCATTTATTCTTCAAATGGCCCCTCTCCATCACTAAATAAAAATATTTCATTAGTTTGGTGTAATTTTCACAGGGGTAACTTGAACAAAGTATGTGGTTTAATTGGATGCAGCTATGGTCTTTTAGAGTTTGAAATTGGATTTCACCTACCTTCAAAGTCTGGTAACACAATTAAGCCTTGTACTTTGACTTAAATGTAATTTTCCTCTGAGGTGTCTTTGTTCTGAATCTATTCTTAGAAGTCAATTGTATTTTTCAGTGGGTGTTGTTCAACAGTATAAAATGGGCATTTAAGATTCCTAACTTATAGCTTTATTCTACTCTATTCAGAAGCTTATCTGTTGAAAAATACCTTGCAGCATAGTGAAATTACGACTTTTATCTTTTTAGCCTGAAGTAATCTCTAGGTTATAGTAGAAGTCTTTAAATTGTCTTGGGAAAAGCTATTCTTGTTTTTTTTTTCTTAATTAGTTTAAAATCATCTACTTGAATTTCACACACAAAAAGATCTCTTGTATAGGTTAAAATCTGAATGGTAAGATCCTGAATGGTTTCTCAATGTTGAGATGAATGGCCTTTTTTAGAGAACTGGAAAAGATCATCTCATTAAACTGCACCCTCAACCACCTCTATTGAAGCATTGTCTGCATTTTTTAATAAGTTATTCAAATGTAGTTCATATTTTATTCCATTTATTCACAGACAAATAAATGAGGAAAATATAGGTCACCCTCTTCAAAAGCTTGTCTTAACCTAAGGTTATAACATTAAGGGAGCTGTGAGAGTACAATATTTGTCAAACACTTTCTTGTTAAGAAATGGGACACGCCATTATTAAAAGTGTTGCTCAAAAGTAAGGGGCAAATTATCTGAGAGTGAAAATCAGCAAGCAAATGATACACTAAGAGAACAAACAAAACAATTTACTGTCTGATGTCTTTTGTAAATACACAAAACTATTTCCTTCTGACTGGTCATGTGTGATTGAGACAAGTGAGAGGCTAACCTTGGCTATAACTCCTGAACGTCAGGTCCATACAACACACCTAGGCTGACTAGTGGGGCCAATGCACGGAAAGGCTTTATAACTAGCCACAATTAATTATCAAATTGATATTTGTTGTTGTTTTATTTTGTGTTTTTTCTTAGTAGGCTCATCCTAATTATTTTATTGATTTCATTTCAAAAAGCAAGGGATTCTGGTCCGACTTAATTTCCTTACACTGCCTTGAAAATGTTTATTATTCTTGGTATCTTCTTGTCACGTTCCCACATATTCACATATTCAATTTCAAAAGTATTTTAATGAAATCTCTTCCTTATCATTAGCTGAGGTTCATTTTTGGAAAAGAATTTACTTATGTATTCTTTCAATTTTCATGAATTTTCTTGATGTTCTTTTTTATGTTTTTGTGAAAATTTAAACTAATTAGCTTTAGATATGTTTTCCAGATTAAATTACAAAAGCAGAATAACTTCCTTTTAAGTTCGTTCCAACAGTTGAACATTCATACATTTATGTAATATTCCCATTCATTTTATTGTTATTCTTCTGCTAGTGTACAATTACTTTCTGCCAGAACGTTTTACTGACTCTTGAGGTGCATGAAGTTACTGAAGAAGAAAAATGTATCTTTTCTGTTTTTTTTCTTTTTTGATGTTTTTTTTTTTTTAGGTTGGGCCATTTCTGCATTTCTGGATCCAATGAGGCACGAGCAAGACTCAGTGTACCAGATATAATAAGTCAGGATTGTCTTGGGTTCTTGGCACATGCTGTATAAGCGTAGCTATGGGATCTGATGACTTAATTTGGGCTGTATGGATAGAGACAGTATTTGAGTCATGTAGTTTTTACTATAAAAGCAACCAAGACTATGGAAACTCTGGATATGTGGAATCAAAATAGATCTGTAATGGAAGTTATAACATGTGGTACTCAGGGGGTGAAATAAAACACAAACTGGGTAGTCAGAGCAAGAGACAACTAAAGTCTATATATTAAACCATCATAACACTACATTATAGGACTTAATTGTCATGAAAATACTATTGTATTGAAATGCTCTAAAATAGTGCCATATGGTGCATTTAATAATTTTGCCTTTTGATGCCTATTTATTTGGATCACTGAATGACTGAGGAAGAAAGTGAAGGAGTGTGTGTATTTGGGGCGGGCTTCAATGAATTGGGAGGAAAGGAGCAGACTGCTCTATCATCTCTGCCCAGACATCACTGGGATTCGGAGGGAGAAACTGTTGTGGTTGAGAGACAAATCTCCTCTCTTGACCTTTGAGAGAATAGCTGCATACAGTAATAATCCACTGTGGGGGGAAAGTTGAGCTGCCCATAAGATTAGGGTTTGCACTTTTGTGACAGAGAAGTGCTCTTCCAACAGACTGGTCAAAAAGATAAACCAGTAAGAATCGAAGCCCCTGGACCCCAGTGGAGTTTAATACTTTTAAATGTATTTAGGTTAGGGGCAAGGTTGTGTCTTTTTGTCAAAGAGCCCTGGTTATAAAGTGGGAATTCATTGGACACACTCTAAACAAAATAACAACTCTGTTGCAGTACTCAGTGCATACATGAATCAATTTCAAGATTTGATCAAGGTAAATCAAAATCTTTATCAAAATTGCTTTTGGCTATAATTGGCCATAATTATTTTGTGTTGTTTTAAAAGCTCTTTATTTACACTCACACATCAAATATGGGCTATAACTGCAGTGAAGTGCAACCTGTGCTGCTGTATCACAGGCCTTTAACTTTTTTCATCGGCTGTAGTGAGGAGTTTAGCATGATGGACTAGTTATTGGAGGAGCCTGTCATTGTACTGCAATGCACTGCACTCTGATCTACATCATTCTGGGCTTTGAGTCATGCATCATGCCCTGAGCAATTATAGGCTGCCTCACCATTAGTCTCCAACTTCTATTAGCAGTTGGAGATATATTGGTGTGAACAGTACAGTTTCTTCTGTTGAATTATTTATTTGTAACATTACTGAGAAATGGGCCAGAATATTCCTCGGCTTGCTTGATTCATTTTACCTGTAGGATATAACTGCCCGGCCTGTCATATAAGATTCTATAAGTATAATTGTTTGTCATGCTGTGCAATGATGTTGCAATAGCGAGCATTAGAAATCAGGCATTTCTAAAGTCGAGCTCTGAGTTCCCAGAGGAACAATTTCTACAAATAAAGTAAAATTTTAAGGTAATAAATGCCACCTAAGGCATAACTGCTTCGAGTGATTCTTTGAAGTTAGATTCTTGTAAAACTCCAACTTCTATTTGAAGTTATTGTGGGATGTTGTGCCCTAAAGGTCATGGAAGTGGGCCTGTTACTGAAAGGTCATAAGTAAGGTATGGCAGGCCAAAACTGCAGGCATCCTCATTGCCTTTGATTAATGCTGAATGAAATATTTTATGTAAACTAATATCTGTGATCAGATAAATCTCAGTGACTCAACAAGTTTGATACAAGTCAATATAGTCATATATCTCTGGGATTGTGAAAGTCGGAAAAACTCAATAACTTTTATATTGAGGTTCGGGGCCTGAAACATTTTGGCCGCTAGCAAATTAAACTAAGATTATATGTGGATCTGTCACTCCTTTTAGCCACACATATTTATCAAGAGAGTATACTCAGAGGATATTTAGAATAGAAAATGTGCTAGAAACAGTAGTTCCTGATTTTTTTGCTGCGAAGACATGGATCATAAAGTGAAAATTTTGTTTGATTCAATAGCATGTAGTAAAATGTATGACAATTTCTGTATTCTATCACTTGAACTCCAATGCATAGTAACATCATCACTGTTTGCAATTGATTCCTCAATCTCTATGTGAGCTCCATCACTCCCCTGTTTGAACAGGATCTAGGGATTCAAAGTTGACTTGACAAAAAGAAGCCTTGTCATTTTATCAAACTGAACTTGTACCGAAACTTGCTGAAGTAGGACCAGGCTGTTCTGCAGCCCCCAATCATAAAGACTTATTAATAACTCCCACTAAGACACAAATGACTTCTGTGGTTGTGAATAAGCATCATTCACTAATAAAAATGTGCTGTACAATATAATCAATTTCTACCAAGCTCACGTAAATGCCATTTTATTATTACAAATAATAAATGAACATTAGGCGTCTGGTAATGCAACCAATTTGTCTTTCTCAGATTGGTTAATGGCACAAAATGCTACTTCAGCTCACCAGAAGGAATTTTATACATTCTGATATAGTTTCCATTAACACTTGAAGTAAAAAAAAATTGCAATCTTTCATAGCACATTTACTAAAGTCACAGTTACTCAAATAAGAGCCAGTTTAGACAAATTTTATTTAATCATGTACCGAACAAAGAGTCGCTCATTCTGCTGGGCGTACTCATTGATCCAATGTCTTACCAAAACAAGAATTTAAACTTTAATCATCCATAAATTTACATCTTTTGGACCAGGGATGTCCTTGACTGTTTTCATTATCACTAGCATTCCCTCATCAAATATCCTCTTTAGTCAGGTGCCAGAGTCATGCAGTCTATGGCGGCTACAACAATACTCCACATGAACTCACTTGCTTTCTTTCTTGCCGCCCCCCATACACACACAAGCACACACTATGCGTTAATGAAAACAATGAATTATTGCTGTGTGTTCCCATCGTGTTACAGGGACAGACATCAGAGAGACATATAATAAAGCTGTGCAGTCACAGAGGGCATTTAAGGCTTTGAGATATGCATAAAGTGTTTACCTGAGCGGTGTGTCTTAAGGGGGAAGTATTGAGAACGCAAACTGTATATAGAGAGAGATTTTTTGTTTGTTTGTTTTACATTAAATTGCCATATTTTTAACCACATGTTTGATGCAGTTTGTGCAACACGTTTGGTTAGTCTGGGCCGAACATAGACATTCTCTGTCCTTATGAGAATAGGAATTTACATTACATGTGTTGCTCAGTATACTTGCATTTGTTCTGGACGATACAATATTTCTAAAGCAGTTGTAAACTATGGCCCTTGTATATTTTTTGACAATATGTATTTAAGAATACGTTATCGAATAAGATAAAAATAACTATATTGTATGTGTTGACTGCGTTCATATGGACGACTCGAGAGGTGCCTCAGATACAGTATAGCAGTGCCATCTAGTGGTCAGTATAAAATGCTCCACTGGTGGTTTTTCTGAAACTGGAGACAAAGTCTTGTGCCAAAGCTATGAAGATTCCCTATATCTCCATTATCTTTGCATGGAGCAATGTTTTCACAACATTGTATGGCAGTTGTTACCGTGCGCTGTACATTATTTACTGACCATGTCTAAAAGAAAATATCACTGTTAATAAGGAACAATTATATAGTTTACTGAATTTTATAGATGGCAGGCAACGTGTGTTTGTTTGTTTGTTTGTTTGTTTGTTTGTTTGTTTGTTTGTTTGTTGTCGCGTTTATTTTTTTTTTTTTTTACAAAATCTGACCAGGAGAGGACGCTAGTCGCCCATTTTCCTGAATACGGTATGGGGACACAGCCAGAGTAAGTCTTCCTAAAATGCACTGTTTTGATTTTATTTGTGACAGGAGAACAGCTGAGAATGGCAATGCAATTTTTATTCTCTTTTCTAATGATTTCCAATGATTATTAATGCCTTTGCTACATCTCCCTGGTAAGAAGAATCTTCCAGAATGAATCTCATCTCTGAAACTATTATTGGATAATAGTATTACAACGTAGAAAGAAATGCTGTCTTTCCTAACGCAGTGACCCGGCCTCCTAAGAATAGCCTGTTTTTTGTCTGTCCACCACGTCTCTTTGTCAACCCCTCTGAATATGATGTGACATGAAACTCTGCTCAGAAGCTCAACAGGCCCCAGAGGCAAGGAGAATGAATACAGAGCTTCTCTCCTCATTATGTTTCTCATAAACAGACTTTGGATGCTGCATTAGAGGTTACAAAATAGGAAGTTGGGAGGAGGATCGGAATAAGAGGAATGAAACTCCTTGGCTAATCTGCAGTTTTCTCAGGGATCCTCTTCTTGGATTTATCTACAATATTGTCAGTGATGCAGCACATATAATCAAATAATTCTTAGCAATACAACATTGAAAACATTCAATTTAAAAAAAAAAAAACATATGGTATATACTGATTGCAGAAGAATAGCCTTGGGAAATATGGATATTGGACAAACAAATTACTGGTAAATTTAAAACTGCATTTGCTGTTCTCAAAAGCTGGGCATTATGTCTTTAAAAATGCAAGAACAACATTAAGAACTCCCAGATTATTCAATCATGACCAAACATGTTGAAAGAGAGCACTAAAGGGCATGAATCAAAGTCACTGTACCCATTTTTAAACATGCATTAATTACAAGGGGGTTTAAACAGTTCTGGAACTGGAGAACAGAATATTCAAATGTTTGTATTTGTGTCCTGCCTTAAATAGGATGTGAGAAAATCAAAAATTAAAAGCCAGGAGTAATATTCTCCTTTATCAATTGAAAAGCAAGTTTTGCCTCCAAGCAAAAAAGAGATAGCCTTCTCAAGATAGCCTGGTCAAATTGCTGTAAGTGAAAATACAAGCTGCTTGCTGCAGGCTTTTCTTGAGTAAAATGAGACTCAAAAACAGCATCACTATAATTACTGCAAGTGGACTTGGTTCCTTATTCTGCCTCAAGCTCAATAAATTGCCAGAAGCAAAATCAATCCAGTTTTTGACATGGGCTGAATAAATCTTTGAAAATTGGTGAAATAATAATAATAATAATGATAACAATAATAAAGAAGAAAAAAAACAAATTGGTTTTCAAAACTACATACTGTGCTTTAGTTCTTTGCAGAATGCATGGGTTGCAGATGAAAATCCTTCCACAGTTAATGGCTTGTCCTAGATTTCTCCACCTGCAGTGCCCTTATTTTTCAGTTTGGTATCTAATCTAGCATCATGCTTCAACTTACTGTAACATAAAACAAAGCCTCTCAAAGTGTTACTCTACGAACCCCATGGGAGCTGCTCAGTCGAGATTCAGCTTCATCACATTCTAAGTGGCACACTTAAAATGAAATCCATCCCACTGAGGGGATTATGTCTGATGAAGAGCAGACACTCAGCTCTTGCCTCAAAGTACACTCATGATTGATATTTTTGTTTCATAATCAAATTTTACTCTTTGTTTAGAATTATTCATTCAAGTACGTACATTTCACAGGGATCATATACTTATTACTGAGTCATTGAATGATACAATATATAAAGGGCTTTACATGGAATCTGCAATCTGAAGCCTTTTTTAACTAACATGTGTGAGTGACTGGATTATAAAACAACCACCTGTACAAACATAAATCTAACCTAATAAAAGCAACAACAACAACAACAACAACAACAATAATAATAATAATAATAATAATAATAATAATAATAATAATGTTCTCCACTTATATAGCACATTCATGATTTGGGGTTTCAAAGCACTTGTACTAGATAGTATTCATTCATTTACATGCACTCACCAAAGGTTGAATCAGCATGTGAAATATGACAGAAATGAACAACCAAACATACAAAAAAACAAAACAAAGCATAGAATTATAGTATATAATAGCATTATAGATAGCATAGATAGCATTATACATAGCATTATAGCATATAACACCTGCTTTAGAATGCAGAAAAAAGATTACCAAATTTAAATGGCTTCTATCCTTTGCCCAGGATCATCTTTCCATATTTCTTATTAACTCACCTGCAATATTTTGCATAATGCGGACATACAAACAAACTAAACCAATCACATTACCCCACAGGGGGAAATATTCAGGTTTGGTCTGAGAATGATTCTTAGTACAATTTTGCAATTTAGGAACCCAGCAGCACAGTGGTGCGGGTCATACACACAAAAATAACAGGCAACAAAGCTATCTGTTCTATATGCCAGGATTTCAAGAGTATATGATGCTATTATTAAATTACATAACATTCCCATTGAGAAATTCCAATATGTATATACCAAATGGTAAACACTGCAACAGCCACAAGGAAAAAGACCAGGCATATTTCAACATCATGTATCGTGGTGTTGAACAATTAGGGTTATCACCTATAATTGTTAAAACAAGTTTTCTTAGTCATGTATTTGCTGCATGTAGGACAGGGCGGGATGGTGATCTTCACAAATTACTTTCATTTCTCTGTATTGCTACCCCAAATGCACAAATGATGGACAAAAAATACTTAGTACACTGACCTACAGAGCTCATTGTTCTGCCTATCTTTTCTGAGATATTTTTGTTAGAGCTCCGATTTGTCCCCGATTCTGTGCCACATAGT
Source organism: Fistularia commersonii (assembly GCF_037954325.1). NCBI lineage: Eukaryota > Metazoa > Chordata > Actinopteri > Syngnathiformes > Fistulariidae > Fistularia > Fistularia commersonii. The sequence continues at coordinate 8,469,027 of NC_141309.1, forward strand.
GCTTAAGAGAATGTGTAAGAAAAAATTACTATTTGGTGACTTGACTCCATGTCCTAGAATGTGTGTGGATATGTAAGCAAGTAACTACTTTGTATACCCACTCTTTGTTAACAATTTATAAATGTAGCCTTGTAAAAGCCCTCTGAATGCTCAATAAAAACTTCTAGTTATAGAACTTATATATGTACTGTATGGACAGTTATAAATAGTCCATACAGTATATCTAATAGCAAACAGAAGCGCTAGATCATATGGCCAAAATGAATGGACAACAATTAAGACATCTGAAAAAGTTTGTAGTCATCATGAATTCATGAGGTGAATAAGTGAATCATTAATCAGAATGCATCAACAGCCTCCCCACACTAATCTTCATAATCATATATTATAGTAAACCATAAACAAGCTAGATTATTTGATTATGTTATAATAACACTTCACAACTCCATTACCATTATCTTATCAAAGATAGCCTCCTGATCACATCCTTGTTGATTTCTGCAGGATAAATATGCTGAAAGAAGATGTTTGATTCAATTATCTTTGTGGTGTTACAGAAGTTTTCTATGTGGGTTTTCTTATACAATAGGTGTACTAAACGCACCTACATGGACACCTGTGTAAACATATTCCTTGATAATCATATGAAGGGTTTGCATTCTTACCATGGCCCTAAAAGCTTATTTTATCACTTTTATAACTATATATATTTTGAAGCTTTATCAAGGTTCATCAAGATATTCTACCAATGCCATGAATGATACCCTGAAAAATAGCCGGTAGAACTTGTTGGTAACAATTATGCAGTTTGGGAACGATATTTATATTTTATACTTCTCTTGATTTTATCTATATTGCAAAAATGTTACTTGAAGAGATAAAAATGTGATCTTTAAAGACAAAAGTTAGAAAAATGCTACTTATTTAAACAACATAAAGTACAATGTTCTAGTGTAAGCTAACAATATATTATGCTGAAAGAGGCATGAAGAATTTCTCATGCATACAGATTACTATACTACCTTTTCTTTTCCCTATGTCTAGAATATTTTTGAGCATGGCATATGTGCTAAAATGCCTTAGAAACACAGTCCTGCCCACTCCATGGGAGCACATGATGCTCTGCTGTGACAGTCAGCATTGAACACGTCTTTGGGGATGCTCCATTATTTACTCTGCCTTTCTGTGGCCCCGATGAGACATGACAGGAGCCACGGGAAGCTCATAAATTAAACAGAGGGGCCTAAAAGCACAAGAGGAAGGTACAGGGTGATGGGACGGCCTGGGGAGACAGCAGAGCAATGGGGCTGCAGATTGCAAAGCACATGTCCTAGGGCCTGGGGGGCTGGAAAGATGTGAAGCAGGAAGCAAGGGACATGTAAGGACAGAGGGAGATGAGAAAGCAAAGAAAAAACGATTTTGTAGGAAAATAAGTAGTATGGGAAAATAACAAAGGAAGCAATAGTCTATGGTGGCAGGAATAACAGCATTGCCGTTGAGAGGCTGACCAAGAGTCAGAGGATATGAGCAGCCAAATAATAGCATCGCCAGTCTTAATCCAGCAAAAAGACATTAATCCCTAACTGGTGCACATATAACACAGGAGTGAAGATGATGTCATGCTTTCAGTGGACACTCAGTCAGTTGTGTGATGCCTCAGCTGTTACTCAAACAGGCAAAAGTAGCTTATAGTGTCATCCTGTTCAGATGGATGGGATCACCTCATTTCCACAATCACTCATGAATGGAGAAAACGTACATAGTGAGTAGTCACAGCCAGGCAATACTGCCCTAACTTTACTTAAGTGGGTATTGAGGTAACAGACATGAATTTGATGAATGATGATTTTTTTTCTGTATTATGTGCATATGAATGGATTTCTCCATTAAGCTTTGAATTTTATACATTATGCCAAATCTCACAACTTCATTGAGAGATTAACTAATGATTCAGATTATCCTTATAAAAAGGGTGATATGCTATATGATACTTTTGCTCCCACGCTTTTATGTCCGATGCTGTCACTTAAACATGTGTACATGCTCGCTTTACATTTTATGAGTCAGATATTTGAAAGTAACCTTTTACAAGAATTGTCTGTAATGATAGTCCCATTTATTGGCCCCTAGAAAGCTGCTGCTCATCTCTTATAGCAACCTCAGACGGGAAAGGGACCATTGGTGCCAGAGTGATATCATCTGATCATCAACCTCAAACATGGGCACACTGCCATGCAGTGCATTTTCATATAGTGGAAGGTCCTCATCTTTCACTTTCCCGTTTCACATTCTGGGCATTTGTTTCTGCAAATATTGATCCTCCAGAGCAATAGAATTTGGCGTGACATATAAAATGGCAAGTCATGAGCAGTAAATATTTAAGGAGATGGCAAGTAAATCAAACGTATTAACATGAATCAGTAAAATATTTCTTAAACCTTGAAGCTCAAAGTGACTTCTCTCATCGATGTAGTCCATTTGTATAGAGTTTGTCTGGACATACACCTTCTCTTGGGGGTGGTGTGGCGCAGTAGGTAGAGCAATGGTCTTTGGAGCTAACCATTCCTGGTTTGATTCCCTACTCCTCATAGTGTATTGAAGTGCTGTTGAGCAAGACACTGCTCCCCTGGGAATGCCTCGGCTCATGGTTCATCCATGATGAGTTAATTGCAGAGAGTGAATTAATAAAGGATAAATTATTATTCACAGTCAGAAAAGGCATAATATTGGAAAATTTCTTTCTGGCAACAAAAGTTCTCTCTTACTAAGTGAAGGTATCTGTTTTTTTTAAATAATCTCTCAAATATTACAGCATATAATTCCCTCGAATGAAACAGAGACATCAGTCAAAGAGACTGAAACACAATATGTGTAATCATCATAGAGCACATTAAAAAGCAAGAACTAAAATATTGAAGAAAACCCTTTACCCCTTAAAAAAACTAGATTTGTCTGACAGATAAGTTGAATTTGGTTAATGTGGCAACCAGACTTGTTCTTGTTCTTGAGGATGTAATGCCTCTCAACCCAGAGACTTTTTTCAGCTCTTCAAGATATCAATGAAGTCAAGTTACCAAGATAAGTGATACTAACAAATAAAATAAAACACCTGTATGTCACCTGTATGTCATATTTCCTCACCCCATTCATAACCTGAGTAAATACGACAGATGAAAAATTAGCACACAAAATAAGTTCTATTACTATAATATATAGACATTATGTACAATCTGAAACTGTATCAAACATAGTGTAGCTTAAATAGTGGATATTCTTATACAGCCTCTTGGCAAAGTTGTTTCTGTCTAACCAATTGAAAATTTATTCATGCATACCACCATCCCTCTCTGGAAGTGTGACTGAGGGGACCATGTGCTCTTTGCCCCTCCCACCCCATCTCACTGCCACTCTGTCCATATGTGCATTCAAGAAGCAGCTGTGAACTTTACTTCCATGTCCTTCTGAAGAGGTGGTGAATAACAACACTTGGTCAACCAAAAAATAACAATACAAGTAAATTAAGAAACAATGTCCTTTCTCTAATATGCATGTTGTGCCATCATGTAGTGTTTATAAGTGTTTATAATTGGTTTTTTTTCAAAACATTATTAGATCCATCTTCATCACACACACACACAAACACACACACACACACACACACACACACACACAAATACTGACACAATTTGACTGTCCATTAGTATCATTATATCTATCTATCGACACAGGCACACCTATCGCCAGGCACATTTAGCACACAGTGAAACACAAATATTGTATCTTTCAACCAGCATCAGTTATATTATCAGGACACAAATGAGTAAGCGGTGAAGCAAATGCAAGATGGTCACCAATATGCAACAGGTATAGTATTGTCTAGACAGCACTTAATGACATGACACCTGATAGTGAAACACACCGACACAATCCAGAATGGTGCAGAAAGTTACCCTTCAAAATATGCCAAATTGAAAAGGAAGAGTGAGGGAGAGAGAGAGAGAGAGAGATCATTCCATTTCAGAAAAAGTATTCCTTTTCTTGAGATTCAATTTTACATTTCATTGACAAATTATGTAAAAAATGTTCTTAAATATAACTAATAATCAGTGCCCTTTCTTCAATTTAGTATGTAACCACTAGCATGACTATGCAAGTGTTTGCATACATTTTTAATGTGTACTGACGTTTTCTTTCAACAGAAAATACTAATTCTGGCACAGCCAGAGACATATTCTATAGAAAAAGCTGAATGAAATATGTTTTTCAGATGACAACTCAAACTTTGCTCTATCTTGAACTCCACATATGAAATTTAAATGAGGTACTTGGTAATGATGAACGTGGAGGGGTTCAGGAATCCCATGAAAGTAGTGCTAGAAATGCAAGCTTCTATCCACAAGAACCTTTGCTCACGCTATTCATCCATGTGTCACTCACTCCCTGTTTTAAAGTTTTATAACAGTCCATTGAATTATTCACACATGTCCTGATCTGTCTACATGTATCATTTGATACAGGAAAGGAAAGCAATTGCTTGTGCAACAAACCAGGAACCTTGAGCCCATTTTTGAATGTAAGTTAAATGAGACATCCGAAGATCAGTTATTCAACACACACAATAAAGATTTTATAAAAGAGGATGTCTGCAGAGTTCTGGAGAGGTTAAAAAACAGAACTGAGAATGGAAGAGAACAATTGTAGATTGTCATAAACAAAGACAGAGCACAGTTTGAATAAAAGAGAGGATTTTTAAATGCCACCAAACTGTTTGTGAAAAGATGTGTATTGTATACACAGTTTACAAATACAAAAAAAGATTAGGTCACCCATTCCAGTTTTAGAACTGTATGAATGATATGGATGACAAAACATACCTGTTAAATCAAGTATTTGCAAGTGTTAATTCATTAGGATGGATAGGATCAGGAATGAGTCTATCGGGGGAACAGCACATGTCAGTTGTTTTGGAGAGAAGGTAAGAGAAGCTAGACTGAGATGGTTCGGTCATGTACAAAGGAGGGATAGAGAATACATTGGTAGACGGATGCTTGAATTGCAGTTGCCAGGCAAGAGGTCTCGTGGAAGACCAAAGAGAAGATTTATGGACGTAGTGAGAGAGGATATGAAGGTAGTTGGTGTGAGAGAGGAGGATACAGAGAATCGGGTTAGATGGAGAAAGTTGTTTCACTGTGGCGACCCCTGGAGAGAAAAGCCAAAAGAAGAAGAAAAAGAAGTATTCATTCACCTGTACTAAATTTTTATTGATCAAAGAATGAATGTACATCAACGGCATAATCCAGAGTATCAGCTGTTTTCGGAGTAGTTCTTAAGAATCTCAGGTAATTAATCCGACCACAACATTATGTCTCAAATTTTTGCCCAATTACTTGAGTTTGTAACTGATTGATGCCATACATGGATTATCAGATCAAGTTTATGACTACACATATCACTAATAGATAGATAGATATACATTAGATCAAATATGTCATGTGTATGTATGTGTGTGTGATAGTATATTGTCCCACTGAATTACGAGAGTAGAGATTAACACCAGAGGCACAGGCTTCAAACACTGTCAGTTTTACTTGTTCATAGCACAACTCAATTTATTTTTCTTTTTTGTTTTTACAATATCAAACCAGTCTCGGGCTTCAGATGGCACAATTCAATGACCTCCTGTTTCACAGAACATAAGGCTTGAACCATTCCTCACCAAAGAGCAAGGTCATCACCTTTCACACTGAGGCCATCTGCCTCTGTCACTGCTCATGTCATGAGCTATTACTCATGTACCAAACGCTCAGAGCAGAGTGACAAACGATACAGGGACTGATTGGTTGTCACTGGATCAGGGAAAATGAGCAAACTTTTTGCACATTTACAGTAGATTCAGACTGACAGTTTGTCATCCAGCTATGCCTTTAATTTCTCTTCTGTGAATCTACGTAGTTTTTTTAAACTATTAAAATAGGGTTACCTGAACACATATTTGAATTGTAAGAAAACAAGAGTGAGATTAGGGGTTTGCTAACAATGCAAATGACAACTAAGTTGAGCTGTAGTGAGCAGTGGCAAAAAGGATATCCAGACATCCTTTTTTACAGTGCCAGTTGTTCTTAGATGGATCATTGTGGATGAGGAATGAGGATGGCAGCTGCCTTCAGGGCATAACTGGAGACGGTGGGTGGAGAACAACAGTGGCCCACTGCTGTAGCAACAGGATTCCATATGCTTGGGTCAAGGTTAGCCTGGCTTGCTTACAGCATCTTGCAAACTAATATGATACCCAGTAAACAATATTTAAATACACTGTTTGTGTTTAAATGGGACTGATAAAAATTGACTGGGTTTATCTTGTTGATGGGTTGTTTAATGATGATCCCTTTCACAAAAACTTCACACAAGAGTTAATAATGTGGTTAATGTGGTTCTTTGCCTATGCTATAAAAATGTGCCCTACAACTAACTATGTCAGTCATCAAAATATCAACAAAGGACCAATTTAAAACATGCAAAAACCTTAAAATTGGACAAAGAGCAGCTGGTTGACCAGCAAGTAAAAGTCTCTGATTTTCAGTGACTGCATGCAGGTACACAATTTGGTTTCTGTACTTGTGGATGCTAAAGCTACCACACAGACATCAGAGACATTTGTTTTCCTTCAAGCCAATCCAGTTTTAGACCTAAGGACATGCTCTCCTGGGGTAACTGGCTTTCAAATTTCAGACGATTTTCATGTGGTTCTTAAATTCCATGAAACAATGTATTTGTCAATATAGTTGTGAGTCTGTGTTCTCCCAATATGAATTTAAATACCGGGGCAGACTTAATCAACCCAACTCAAGTCAAGCCACAAAGCTTTGTGACTTGTCAAGTACGAAAAGAGATGCAGAAGTAAAAGCAGAGTATTGTGTACTGAAAGTAGAGATACAGCAGAAAATCAACCAGCATTCATACAGCTGTCTTCAGCACTGTCTCACATTGGTATTTAAAGCCCAATAAAAGAATGGGCAATAGCTATTATTTAGTCAATATAATCACACACTTCACAACACAATGCTACGGGATTTAACCTCATAAGAGTTTTCTTTCAATTGCTCTTATTTCTCTCCTTATATTTATTACTATTATTATTACTACTACTACTATTACTATTGTTGTTGTTATTGTGCCTTGGTCAAACTGGAGACCTGAAATAAATTAGGTTGTAATGCTGGGTCACATTTTATGAACAAACAAATAAGCATATTGGTAACCAACCGCACTGTAAATATATTTGATCTAGTAGTGAGAACCCTCTCTCTGCCTTTATTAAACGGAAAACACTTCAATTTCTTACAAACCTGATTGAAGATGTCATGGATTGAGCCGATGCTGCTCTGTGTTCACTTGGCTGAGTCTGCTCTGTGACTGAGAGGAGTGGGAGAGGGAGGGGGAAAAAGCAGCGCAGAAGCGGGTAAGCCACCAACCCTAAACCAAGAAATAAACGAAAACTTAGCTTGTATTCGCAAAAGAATTCTTTGCGTGAACGACATGGGAAGTCTTATGGGAAAACACGCTGTGTCGTGGATTTAGGCGATAAGGCCGAAGCGTTTTGGACATTACTCGAAACGGTGGGGAACTCAGAACGAAAGAAAACAACAACACTGGAAAAAAGACGGGGATTACACACCACACTGACAATAAAACAACATTCCCCGACAAATGGTGTGCCTTGCAAGGAGGGTGAAGTCCGAACAAAACAAGGGGAATTATTTGCGAAATTATACAATTTCTTGGATGTCTTAGATATTACTTTCGTGATATCGTCTCTACGTGAACTTTAAACTCAGGGAACAATGAAGACATAGCAAGCGAAGAACTCATCAAGTGTCTCGGATTTGCTAGCCATCCCGCTACTGTTAGCTTGCCTGTCCTGTAGAGTGAATGCGAGGTAACGCTAACGCCTGCTAGTCCAGCCTCATCAGCTAAGGTAGCTTGTCGGCTAACGTTAGCTGACTAGCTTAAACACGTACTACAGAAACTTTTTGTTTTGCTTCCTCCGAGCCCAAACACTGAAGGAGTGCTGTAGGAACGGAGGGGAAGGGCAGGTCCCCTTCTGGGCTTTTTCCCCTCTACATATTTTTCTGATATGATGGCCGCGGAGGTCAGCAGTGAGGAGACGGGCTCGGTCACGACAGGGACAGGGGTGGCAGGCGGAGGAGGCCCGGAGACGGCCCCGTTTCCCTGCTATCCCAAGTCCACTGGCGTGAGTGTCACAGATTTGGGATCGACAGCAGCCCTCCGTCAACATTCAAACACCTCTCCAGACTCGCTTCCCGATATGAGCATTATCTTTCCCTTGTCTAGTGGGGGTATTACCGGAACAGTACTGTCCGCAGCAGGGAGTGGCGGAGCAGGTGGTGGACATTCAGTTTTTCAAGGAACACGCTCAGGGAACGTGGGCGGCATGTGCTGCTCTCCCACTTCAGAGGGTCCAACTAGTCGGATCTCACCTACATCAACAGGCCCGGATGGGCTCGCTGTCTTCCCCCCACTACCACCACCACCTCCTCCCCCTCTAGGTTGTGGGGGGCTCGGCAGCACTATGGATGAAAGCGACATGCAAGATGGACCGGAATATGAGGAAGAAGAGGTGGTGTTTCCCCTTTCTGCACCTCCTACAAACCAGTGAGTATACTAGCGAAACACCTGGCAACATACTGACACACACAAAAGAAGAGCAATCGTCATATACCCATGAAGGTGTACTTCCTTACTGATGTGAAATACATATGTCTGAATTTGAGGTCCCACTCAAAGACTACAGTTATGGCAGTAGTTCAGAGCTACATAACATTAAAAGTGCATTTTCTTTGTAGCGATCTGAACAACTTAGATATTTACCTTTTTATTAAAATAACATGCTATCCACTTTTTGTATTTGAAAATAGATCCTTTAAAATCTTACTAAATTCCCAAATTAAAAAAAAGAATGAATTCTTATCCCAAAAATCCACCTTATCAAGCAAATGAATACTTAATACAAATACATGATTGTTTTAGTTTTATTTTCACTAACATATCACTGTTAAAAGGCTGTAGTACAAAATGTTAAGTTCATAAATTAAACAGGTATTAGCTCACTAATTACATTGATGTAGGGTATACTGGAGAGTTTTTTGAGTTGAAATTTTTTTTTTTTTTTCAAAGAGAAAAATTGACCTATCAAATTTCCTATGTAATCTTTAGCAGAAGAAACTTGCTTGGTGAAATATTTGCCAAAAGAGTCATAGGTGACTGTAAGTGATGCACTGTATGTCATCCTGGAGATGCAACCCTATGTGCCATGTGAATACTAGTTAGAGGTGCAGGGCATATATTGTGATCCTGAAAAATTAAAAGTTGAAATATAGATATATATATATAGACTGAGAGACTGCTTTATCAGAATTTGCAAAATTCATCCACTGGGCTGTTTATCTGTTATGAAGTTAGATACTTTTAGTTGGTATTGTTTAACATTCTGGTCTGCTTTGATTTAATACATCGTTTACAGATGTGCACTCTATTGGCTTATCCTGATTTCTGTATATTTTGTGAAACAATGCCAGGATTTACTGTTTTTTTTACTGTTGTTGCTGTCTACTGTTGTTTTTTTCTATAAGTTCTGTTGACATTTTTTTCACCATAGTGGTTGCATCAGGAGAGTGCACAACACAGCGACCACAGGGATTCACATATGCTGCAAGACTTGACTTGGTTTCTTTGATACTTCAGTGTATTGACCCAATATTCATTGAGAATTTTTTTAACGTCAACCTGGTAGTGGCTATAATTTTTCCATGATAGTATTGTGCTTATTTATTCATTGTGATGAAGTTGCAGTAGACTCAGAGGGTTGAAAAACAAAGTAAATGCATTCACAATGCAACATGTTTAGGATTGGTTTGGATAGTTTGATGAAGCTGCTTGGTTTGAATAATAAAAATCCTCATGAGTCCAATCTTTAACTTTTTCTTTTTTTTCTTTTTGGTACAGTATTTTGAAGTCTCCGCCCTTTTCTGAATGTATTGTTCACATATCAAAGAATTAACTCACAGAAAACATTCTAAATGTCTTTTAAATATCATGCTACTTATAAATTAAGTTTCATCGTACAGACTGAGAGACTCAGTCACTTAACAGTCTGTTTTGTTTTCTGTGTCAAGCTGCATAACTTGTGGTTATGTGATATCAATAAATAGGACTGTTTATAAGGGGGTTACTTTATGAAAATTCTTTTGAAATACAGTTTTCAGTATTGTTTTTTAAAGAAAGAGATGTGTGTATACCTTGTTTTTGCTTAACTTTTTATAAATAATTAGTACCTAGGCACATGATCTGAACTGGCTGTATGTATGCAAGTGTTGCAATAACCTAAATATGGCCCTCCCATTTGTTACAGTCTCATTAGAGAAGTGCTGAGCTTTGTCATTTCAGGCCCTCATACTGTGAGATATGGAAGTGTCAGTGCCTGGAGTGTAGATTCAGCTCTTATTTTAGGAGCCACCCTATATCTCCCTGTCAAGTTACAGAGGAAGCAGAGGACCTCAGTATTCTAGCCTCTGCTGGTAAAGATCAAGTATAAATGGAGCAAGTGTTTTTTGAAATCTCATAATTTTCAAAATTTGCATGGGCCACGTTTGTCAAAAAGAGTGAGGAGCAGGTCAGTTTGCTAGCACCAGTACATTAAGGTGCAAAATAATACATTTCCTGTACCAAGCAGGAGGCACGATGACATATAATAGATATAAATATACTATATAAATATATGAAATCTTTACATGTGTTTAGGGCAGTGTTACAGAGTTATACTCTAGGATTTTTTCAAGATATCACTATTTCAAATAGCAAAAAATTTAAACTTAAAATCAAAATGGTGGACCCACCCTTAATGTTTAGTTCACATTCCAAAGAGGCTCTTTTGTAGTATGTAGGTGAAATGATCATGGGGACTTTTTATAGAATGCACGATCAAGGCATTCATTTATATGTGCATGAGAAGTTATGTTAATTTTATCACCAGGATATATATGTATGCAGAATTTTAAGTGTTTTAAACATAGTCAGGCCCCTTTCTGTGTATAGACCTAGAACTATTCTGGATATTAATAGTGAGGAAATACTTTTTGGTTTTATCATTTTGAATAGTTGCCTGAGAGATGCTCAGTAACATCTCAGCAACTTCTTTTTACTGATGTTGAGGATTTTAATCGTTCATTATTATTATTATTGTTATTATTATTATTATCATTGTTTATATTCCCCATTGAAGAACGTATCCATAGCAGATTGTCACCTAAACTCGTACTTCTGCTCAGTCTGCCTTACAGTAGTATGGGATTAAAACAAAACTTCTGGCATGGATTACTCTGTTGCAAACATAGAGCCAATCACTGGGCTCCAACCTGAACAATCTATATGTATAAATAATACTGTCTCCATTGATGATGACGTGATGACAGAATCTACACAATAGATAAAATGTGTACTCTGCAAAAAAATCAAAATCCATATAAGCAAATTAACACTTCTTGATTATCATTATCAAGTAAGACTTTAAATGGTCTGTTTTGATTTTTATTCATATACCCCAGCCCTTAATGTGAGTCAAGTGAGTCAGTTGTACAATGTGCAAAATATGTCTGCACCACTAACTCAACCATTGGATTCGTGTTTTTTGTTATTTTGATTTCAGTTATGATTATTCTCAAACTTTTCAACATTCTCACAAGCTGTTAATACATTGGTAATTTTATTGAAGGCTAATTCATAAAAGCGTACACATTTTGTGACTAGCACTTGCTAAATTATGCAATTAGTCCAGTAGTTGTACCATTCAAGATATTGTTTGAATAGAATATTTAGGGAAAGCAATTGCAGTGTACTCTATGTAACTGATTGAACATACATTGATTCAAAAAATAAATAAATGTTACATTCTCATTGTTAGCTACCACTTAATGCTTTACACGTACATACATTTTTGTGAAGGACTTTGATGATATGTCCTTTTCCCCACTGTGGTTATAATGGCATATGCAAATGGTAAATTTACCTTTGGCAGCAATGACTGTTGCTTTCTTTTCTGAATATCATGAATAATTCAGATTCTGAACTTACCTTTCAACTGTTTCAACTAGCTTTGTGTTTATTCTTTAATGGGGCTCCTGGACTGATCTTCTATTTCTCCAAGTTATGTTAGCAGTGTGCAAAGTGCATTTGGAAATGTGTTTGTGGCAAACTTCCACACTGTTGGAAGGTGTCCCACTGTGTGTTGCACACCAACTGTGAAAGCTTAACTTGGCACATTTACTTAATGCTGCAGAATGGAAGTGAGAGAGAGACAAAGAGCAGACACATTCATTCACACCTTCCCAAAACCGTGTCATTCATCAACAATTGCTGCTCTACTCCAACAAGAATTTCACAATGATGATGGCTTAATGAAGAGGTCAGGGTGAAACTATAAGGTCACCTCAGAGGTGTTCATTATTGCTGCCTGAAGAAACTGCCAGCTTAAAGCTAGAGCTTAAACAAACAACGCTGGCAAATGAGTAGTTGATTTCAAGTTTTCATGAAGATTAGCAGGACTTAAATCATAAAAGGTCTCCATGAAAACCAGTGGTAGAAGAAGCAGAAAAAGAGAGCAAACAAGTTTAAAATTGTTATTAGAACAAGGTTACCTGAATAACCGGACAACTGTTAAAACATCTCTTCACTGAGTATGTAGTTTGGTACAAACTAATTATCAATCGTTTAGTTTTACAGATGATAGAACTCTGTTGTTGCAGAAGAATCATCGTGCTAAAAGGCTAATATTTTTGTTCATTTTTCGGGACTTAAAAATCAGAGCACTTCAACAGTTTATTGATAAAGCAGATCTCAATTAGGTTGGATTGTTACAGAGGTCTGATAACTACTCTGTTAAAATTAGTTTGGGACGTTCTTGATCCACATTTCTTAAGGTACCGTAATATGCAGGAGTTAGACTTAGATGACCCCTCTGATTCATTTATGTCTAATAAGTGATAGATTATATTGATTGGAACTATTTCTCCATTTTCATTAGTGTATGCTTTGTTCTTTACATTGATGAGGAAAAGCGTATAGATTCCATGCATTTTAAATGTGTTATGCAATGTCCTGTCATGCCCTTTCAATACCCACATCGCCTGGCCTTTTCTACTCTGCATCCTGTTTTCAACACGTCTGTGCCACTCCATGTAATCTGAACAGGTTTAAAATGATTTCACCTACGTTTGACAAAACTTGGGATTTTTAAATACCTTTAAGTGAAGTATTGCTTATTGCAGCAAAACCTCTTTCACAAAAGTTATATTGTCTGTTTTATATCACAATTTAGTAGTATTATTTTTTCATACTGCGAACAACAGAAAAACAGCTGCGGTGTCTCCATTTTATTTTGATACATTTATGTCGTGCAGATGTTCATATAAAGTTGTGGATTTAATTAACGCTTGTCAAAAATGTTCTAAATTGGGCATACCTGCTGTTTTATACATCTAAAGCTTTGGCAAATTTTTGTATTGGTATATCAGCATGCCCCCCAACAATAAGTGATGCCGCAAAGTTTCACGGATGGTGTCTTGTAGTGGTTAAGTGTTATTTGAAATGATGGGCCAGCTTCAATTTCATGCTTGACCTTTAAACATAATGATTGTTGCCTTGTCTCATAATTCTATTAAACTATAATCAACCCAACTCTCTCTCTCTCTCTCTCTCTCTCTCTCTCTCTCTCTCTCTCTTTTTCTCTCTCTCTCTTTCTCTTTATTGCAGAAGCACATACATACTTTTCTTATTAGACTTGTTTTACTCTATGATTCCACTTTTTGGCTCTTAATTACGTAGTCATTTCATTGCCAAAGTGATGGTTTAAGTTCTGTTCAAGCGCACCAGGTTTGTTTGTCAATTCCGTCCTCAGTAAGTAAAACAAGCAGTGCCACTCCAGAATGTGCATACAAAAATAACCACATTTACAGCTGCTATGAAACCTTCATCACTGTTGTTTGTCGTTGTACCATGTAGAAACATGCGCACAACAATACCTGTAAAGATCATTTTAAGGGGTCGCATTAGCAGTAACAAATATTTCTCGGCCATTTGAGTGGTTGATATTCCCATATTCTGTCTAAAACACAGGTTCAAATTTTAACTTAGTTTTATGTTTGTTTATGTTTTCTTAATGGGGTGCCTTAATGTATTAAAAGTAACTTAATGGCTGGTTTATATAGACAACTGTCTTATGTTCACTACAGCTTCTTTTTAACAGTGTCTATATTTGTGTCCGTAATCATGAAGTAGAGATAACTCTGTTGCCAGTCTTCTATGAAAGCCACTCCCTACCATTGCTGGCCAACTGCTTCATAAACCAATGGGCTGCATGCTCATGATGTAGGATTTTATGAGCAAGGAAGAGGGGAGAAAAACGGGAGGAAAGTCAGAGGAGGATGAAGTGGAAGTAGACTACAGAGCTGCAGTTTACCTCGGTATTTTTATCAGGAAGGAACGACTTATTCATCACCTAAAGACAGCAGCATACGGATAACAGAGCCAGACAGTTTTTATATAATTCGTTTTTATACTGTTATGCACTGAGGGTGAATGTTTGAATCGCTTGGGGTTTTTCTATGGATATGACATTCTGATCCAAGTAACGGGAGATGCTGGTATCAAGGCGACAGATGTATAACATCATGATGTGCAGTCTGGATTTAGGGTTGCCTTTGCTCTGCTTCCCATGCCAGAGCCTACAGTGGCCTGTGCACCGGCTGTATCAGTGGAGGGGTTGCAACTTGTGAGACTACGGGAAACGTTGGAGGGAGATGCAGCATAGGGCAAACTCAGTGTAAGTGGTACATCAAGTTTTTTGTCAATTCTTACCAATAATAGGCTGTTAATAGAGAAAAATATTTTCTTTTGACTCTCTCTGAGCTTTTTTTTTTCACATATTTAGTTATTCATTCATTCATGTTTTTGTAGTTAATTTAGATGTTGTCTCCATAAGCCCGATCATTATCACCTGAACGTTTTGTGATTGCTTTCAGATCCTTGGTTAAATGAAACTTTGTATCATTCCTTTAAAACATTTTGATCATAATCAGTGTTTTTTTTTTAAATTTTATTTTATTTTAGATGACGTAATTAATGAGGTCTAATAATATCAGTATTTTTTCTGTCACATCAATCTTTGCATGGAAATATTGTAAGTTAGCAAAATTTCTTACTCCCATTTTTGTATACATTCTTTCATTTAGAACATGTGGCCCTCTACTGTGGTGCATTGCTAAAGAACAGTAATGCAATGTTTCATGACTCTTTGAAACTGATGAGCACTGGCAGCATGTCTGTGGAGATGTCTGATGTAGCTGCATCCATCAGGATGGAACAAGATGAGGGAAAAAAAAGACATGTGGGAGAGAAAGAGCTCAAAAAGAGCTTAACAAGAGACAAATGTCATGGAAGAAAGATAAGGTCCAATTGATACATATTCTTACAATCTGTCTGTTCTGTAAGTTTTAAAGTAAGGGGCTATGCCACAGTGAAAAATACACATCTTGACTGATCGTGTTGTTGGATTTGGTAACATTAGAGCAGCAAATAAAGAAATAAAGGAGGCAAAATACAGAATTATCTCTGATTTTTTTCTTAAAAATCAGTTGCTTGGTATAACATTATACAGTATGTCTAAAATTATTCTTTTGATCTCAAGATTATTTTCTTGGTGAAATCAGATTACTTTTTGGTAGTAGGTTTCGGTCAGTATTATGACTGTCCAGACTGTTAGCAAGTGAAATTAAAATTGTCTTGTCTTCTTCTTGTTCGTCGTCTTCTGCTCTTTACCGCTTTCCCCTTCAGGGGTCGCCACAGTGAATCAACCTTCTCTCTCTAACCCTATTCTCTGTGTCCTCCTCTCTCACACCAACTACTTTCTTATCCTCTCTCACTACGTCCATAAATGTTTTCTTTGGTCTTTGTCTCAACCTCCTGCTTGGCAGCTCCAATTCTAGCATCTGTCTACCAATATATTCACTATCCATCCTCTATAAAATAGCTTGTCTAAAAACCAAAAAAAAAAAAACTAAACAAACAAGAAAAGAATCTGAATTGAATATCTTTTTCACATAATGAAATGTCACATTGAAAAAAAACTACCCCATCAACTTTTGTGACTGGTTAACTGTATGCTTACATAATTTGCACACTATTTTCCCTCAGGGCCTTGTGTTTTTTTTAATTTTCTTACAGGAAAATTGGCCCTTGCAAATACTATCTGCTCCTGTGTCCCCTGCTATCACATGGTTGTTGTCAATTTGCTTGCTTAGCCTGACCTACATATCACAAGGGGATTCAGTGCAATAGTGCGTGGCTGCTCAAGAACTAAGTGGTTAACAGCCCACGCCCTTTTTTTTTTTTTTAAAGCAAATTTGAATTTAAAATAACAATTCTCATTGTTCAGTTAGGATTCAACTTTGATTTCAGTTTCCAAGCTTAGAACATGTCTAAAAATCTTCAATTGTTTTTGGAGTGTGCTTAAATGCTAATACAAAACAATGCTAATTTTTAAATTAATTTAACATGTCTGTTGGCCTCAGTTCTTGTTCTTAGAAGATTGAATCAACAAAAAGTATACAAATTCTAACATGTATATTCCATGTGAAATTACAATGAACACTCAAAAGTAAATTGCTTACAATATTAACATTATTTTGCTCTCTATAAGTGTTATATAGCCCTCTAGACTCTGTCTGAGTATGAGTTTAAGCCTTTCTTTAAAAGTAGTGTATGTCCAGATAATCTAATAATAGATTCAGTTCATCTTATTTTGGCTGTTGAGAAAAATGTTCTGACTGAATTTCTTTGAATCAGTCACAGTGATTTTGGGCATTGCTGAGCCCTGGATTCCAAACAGCATCTTTGTTAAATAGTGCTGCAAGGGAACACATGGTGAGGTAAGTCCTGTGATTAACCAGGATAATTTCTTCCCAAACAAAATGAAAAATGAAACCCTAAAGGAACAATGCCTATTGTGTGATTTTGTGTTACTAATTAAAAGGTGCAGTTAAACCTTTAGCCTAAATAGTGATAACTACAATATACATTGACAATGAGATGCTAACTGGGAGATGATTTGAAAGCTGTAATTCTTATAGAACATTAAAAAAAATATTATGATAAAAGTTCATGTGAAGTGGAACACAATGTTTCACAGACCAAGTAAGTGTAGCAGGCATATGATGATTTCTGTTTAATTATGTGACAAATGACAATCACAGTGATATGATTGTCAGAAAATTGGCCATTGTAGTGGATGACACACCTTTAAGACAGGGTTTGTAATTCATTTCAAACTTTGTTTGTATGATCACAGCTTTCACTTAAAGCAACAAATCAACTTAGATCAGAATCACCATTCTGTTTTGAATATGCTATGAATATGTGTTTTTTTTTTCTTTTCTACATTGAGGGAGCTCTTTAAGATCAACCTGTAGAAAGTGGATGGGTTGCTCTAAACTGTATGTGAATGAACAGAGTCAGTAGAGTCCTTGTGCATTATACTTCCTGGTATGGAACTGGACACATATATGCAAATGCTGGCACCTAGACTCTAAGAGATGCTGGACACTGTAGCACAGGAGGCAAATTAGATCACTCTCATTTTTCTAAGATGCTTGGACTGATATATGTTTCGCAGCTGACTTCTATTAGCATATTTACATTACAGGATGCCCCAAAATGTGCACAATTGATTCAGGAGTTATAACGCATTTTAAAGACTGACAGTACAGTGAGCTCTGTTGTTACCTCTATTCAAGAGATTGTACTGGTGATGAACTGCTGAAATATATAACATATTTTTGTTTTGTTATGTAATATAATTTTGTGCACAATTGCCAGCCAGGGTCATGTAGGAAGAGAGGCTTAAACACCAGATATGCCAGTTGCTAAAATAAAATCTCAGCATTCCGAGTTTTCAAAGCAACAAGCATCTGTCACAGCCGTGATGGCTAAATATATAAGTAAAGGAGAATATACACAGTTTGTTTTCCAGTCGTTATCAAATTCAGCCAATACTACCACCATGCATAAGTTAATTTTGTATACTGCTTCAATGCCTAAAAGTTACAGCAATAGTTGAGCTGAACATACTGTGAAAATTAAAATCTTGTTGCTCAAAATAAGTTATTATGGACACTTTGCGACAGGTATATTGCTAATTCCAAAAAGAATGGGGTCGATTCAGTCTCAGTAATGGGATTTTGTATGCTTGTGTCACTGTAGTATGGCAAAGCCTGCAAATGACTCAATCCCTGATATTTTTGGAAAATTGGACAGTGTCTGCATTGGTTCGTCAGCTACAAGATCAAGTTGTGGGAGATAGGAAGAACAAATATTGATTTACTTTTGTGGCGAAAACAAACTACTACAGTATTTCCACAATGTTGATTGCACTGTCCTAATTTCAATAATATTCTGGAATAGCATTTTCCCCCAAACACATGACATGATAGTTGAAGTGCTGCCTAAAGGCCATAAGACTGCCTTTGCAATATCTATGAATATACATAGCTGCCTCCAAAATAAAGCATATGCCAACTTTGCTTTCAAATGCGTCTATGAGGTTGCCTCCTTTTTTGACAGTCCTTTTTTGATATGCTCTTCCATGGCACCTCAGCTATTTAGAATTATTTAGATTTTTCGGCCCGTAGAATCTTTTCCAGGATCAGTCTAAACTTCTGTCAGTTGAACTCTTGGCCATTTTTTCAGTGATACACTTTGCTTATCTACTAGTGATTAACCGCAGTCCCCATCGAAGAAAATGTTGCTCTCCTTGTACGTCATGCATTGCTGTGTCCTTCAAAAGCCATGGTGCCTTCTATCCAGCCATTAAATGTCTTTTGCATGTATGTGTGAGTGTTGTCACACACCCCGGTAGTAAAGGGGAGTCACATACTGGGAGTTAAAGATGCTTAGCTGAAACCACAACATAAGACAAACATTATTTTGGTTTTTTTTTGTGGCAATGTAAGAAGTCTCAAATATTTGTGAAATGGCCTTGCAGCTTTGTCAGTATTTGTACCTTTGATAAGTTTGTAACCTTGACTTTTAATACAGCAAGCCTTAATTTGAGGTTATATGGATTAGGGAAGCATTTACTCATCCTGCTGTTTTGCTCTAAGCCCTATATTTTGTCAAATGAAATGAAAACATGCCCAAGTTCACTAGGCTTGGGCATGTTTTCATTTCAACTATGCCGTAATATTGTGCTTGACAGCACTTGACATAAATAGGTAAAGTATTTAACAGTGTTTCTATTTACATGATCACACAATTACCTTTCCTCTTATTTTGCATTGGCAGGTTGAAATATATTTTTGTTTGTTTTGATCAAGGCCTAGTTAAGCTTGAACAGTTATATTTTTGGGGATGTGACGATTTCATTTGCTGAATTGAGTGCCAGCAAAGGAGAAAACCAGGACATCAACATGTTTGATATGCATGTTCTGACAAGACATAGCATTCTTCTTGCCTGTAGTGGCACTGTATCCTTTCGCTGCTGTCATAACTTATGAACAAAGTCTTTATATATTCTGACATGATTACTCCCTGTTCTAGTTGGGTTTTTTAGACAGAATCCTGCAACAATATAGTATTAGGGTGAAACTAGATAAAGGTGTTATACATAAACACACATATACATGCCCTGCTTGTGGGTCTATCTATCATAAACAAAATCAAAAAGACAAACATGACTGAAAACATTTCAGTAGCTGTCTCTTTATCTTTAACAGCAGACATAAGAATGTATTTATTTATTTTCAATTGAAATAGGAAAAATGATAGGGCTTGGCGTGTCCTTGTACTGGTATCTCGCCTCTTCAGCAGAACACAATGTCTAGATTAAACTTGGTAAAGAAAGTCACTAGGGCTTCCACTTCTTAGAGGTCAAGTCACTGTGACCTTCCAACACTGTCCTTGTAACATGAGAGGAGAATCTAAACTTGCTCCCTTTTATAGTCTTTTCCTATTGACTTGCCTTATATCTCTGTATCAGCTGACCCTGTTCTCTGGTTTTACTGATAGACACACACTATCCCTTTGTCAGATCCTGCTCAAATGTATTCCTATGCTCAGGTGACTTCCAATTTGAGCCTTCAAATAATAGAGTCTTTGCACATTAAAGTCACATGTCATATTTTTCCTGTTTCTCACTGCGTTCACCCTTAGAAGATATAAAAATTGTGAAAATGTCCAAAAATTGGTTTGTTGTTGGATTGTATAGATTTTGTAAAACTTACTCAATTGGATAAGTCTGATATATTGAATGAGTTGTGATTTATTAGAAACGATTTTTAAAGCACAACATTGAAGAACCGTTTAGAGATAAAACAACTCGATTGAGCAAGGTATTCAATCAATTAGTCATTTGAAAAGTAAAATGCTTTAACTATTTTCCATGTTTAAAATAAGTTTTCTTTCAGTTTCACTTTCTTGATCAACTATCATGAAAGTAGTATATAGTCAATCAAGAATCTTATATTGGAGTTAAGATCGACCCCAATCATTAAAACTGAACTAATCTTGGTAAAGGAGGGGTTGTAACAACCTTGGATGAAATTAACTGAACAAGCTTTTATATAGGCTTTTATCTAATTTTAAGCTTTTTTACTAGAGACTTTTTTGTTCATATTTTTAACTACATACTATTGCTGCAGTGTTGTGGTTTTGGTCATTTTTAATTTGGAGCCAGGCCTTTTCTAGGTCTTGCTCAGTATTATGTACACTCTGTACCCCAAATATGTGTTTTATTGAAATATCTTTTAGTTTAATGAGAGATATTGAGTGGTTTGTGCACTTTTGTGCTGTTTGCATAAACTGCATAAAACAGTCATCCTATGCCATAATAATGGAGCCTGCATTCATTACTGCATTCAAGTTGTATGAACCCCCACATTTTCCTGGGGTTTAGTTTAAATTGCGCCCTCTAGATATCTAATCAGTCTTATCATCCCAACATTTCTTCTCTTATGCTCTTTCTGAGCATCCTTTCAACAAGCCCGCTTCAGTCTTCACTCTGGCATTAGACATGATCACATATTTTTATGAATAGTAGAAGGTAGATTGGAGCTTTTTACACATTTTAAAAAGATCTGCATTAGCTCCCTGATTGTCGTCTCACCACTGTGACAATTTCCTCTAAACCTCTTTTCTGAAAGGTGTCAGTGGGCTATATTTAAAATTGAAAGTAATGCTAAGATTTTTTTGGTTGGTTTTCGAGCCTCGACTGGCAAAGAATGGTTATGTACAACCCAACTTCATGAGAAATCAAAAAGGAAGCTTCTTTCATCCCTAGCGTGGATACAGGTCATGCTCACCCTGCTTTGTCTGACCTCATAAAACAAAATAATAAATATTTTGCAGAGTTTTTATTGTTTGGACAGTAAAATGGCTGCAACCTCAATTTACCACAGACAGCCTCTCTGTGGGTGCCCTCATGGAAATCTGTCTTGTAGGAATTGTGTCCCTAGGGGCTCAGGACTAATGGGCTTTGCATTTTTCTCACAATTCTCTAATATCATGCTACAGACTGCTACTAAATAAGTGCTGTGTGTTGGCAAGGGATTAACTGTCGCCACTGTTGCAGTGTTTATGGATATGGGCCTCTTTAGTGTTCTGCAGCAATCAACTGAGAGATTTAGCAGTTAATTTTTCTGTTTCATTTGTAAGACCTGAACATTTTATTGCAAATTACGCTCAAGTCCATAGGCTTCATACTATAATCAGTTGTATTATGCAGGCAAGGTGGCAGTGGGCTTTTGTGATCATCACTGGTAAATATTCCGCCAAAGCTTTAGTTGAAAAACAAAAGTTGGATTTCATGATATGTGACATCTGACCCGCTCTCTTGACCATTATTTGAATTGTAAGCAGTGAAGGCTTACATATCTATTGTATTAGTGATACAGTCACTAATTTACAAAGTTAAATTGATCAATTGTATGAATAGATGTAATGTAAAGTCTTCTTCTCCTTTTGGCTTTTCCCTTCAGGGGTCAACCTTCTGCATTTAACCCTGTGCTCTGTGTCTTCCTTTCTCTTAACAACTCACTTCATATCCTCTCTCACTATGTCCATAAATCTTCTCTTTGGTCTTCCTCTAAACCTCCTGCCTGGCAGTTTCAATAGCAACATCTGTCTACCAATATATTCACTATCCCCCCTCTTTACATGACCAAACTATCTCAGTCTGGCTTCTCTGACCTTCTCTCCAAAACATCTAACATGTTGTATTCCTCTGATATACTCATTCCTCATCCTATCCAACCTCGTCACTCCCAAAGAGAACCTCAGCATCTTAATCTCTGTGACCTCTAGCTCTGCCTCCTGTCTTTTCATCATTATTATTGTATTTAGGCCATACAGCATAGCTGGTCTCACTGCTGTCTTGTACACCTTTCCTTTCATTCTGGCTGACAGTCTTCAATCACATTGTATCCCGTATTCCAAACTGCTTGAACCTGCTTCTTTACCTCTTTTCCACACTCTCCATCGCTCTGGGCTGTTGACCCTAAGTACTTGAAATCCTCCAACTTCTTGATCTCAACACCCTGTAGCCTCACACATACACATATTCTCACACACACATACTCTCTCTTGCTGTGACCAACCTCCATTCCTCTCCTTTTCAGAGCATATGTCCACCTCTAAATTTTTCCTCAGCCTGTTCCCTGCTCTCACCACAGATCACAATGTAATCTGCAAACATCATGGTCCATGAAGATTCTTGTCTAACTTCATCTATCATCCTGTCCATCACCACTGCAAACAAGGAAGGGCTCAGAGCTGATTCCTGATGAACTCCCGCCTCCATCTTGAACTTCTCTGTTACCCCTACAGCACACCTGACCACTGTCTCACAGCTAGCATACATGTCCTGCACTAGTCTAATATACTTCTCTGCCACCCTAGATTTCCTACAATACCATACAATACCAGAGTTCCACTCTTGGCACCCTGTCATATGCTTTTTCTTGGTCTACAAAAGTGCAACGCAGCTCCCTCTGACCTTCTCTGTTTTTCTCTATTAGCATTCTCAAAGGAAATACTGCATCTGTAGTACTCTTTCAAGGCACAAAGCCATACTGCTGTTCACAAATGCTGCTCTCAGTCTAGTTTCCACTACTCTTTCCCATAACTTCATTGTATGGCTCATCAACTTTATCCCTCTATAGTTGCTGCAATTCTGCACATCCCCCTCATTCTAAATATGGGCACCATCACACTTCTCCATTCCTCAAGCATTACTGCTCTCTTATCACTCTATAGCTCTACATCACTCTTTAAGATCCTGTTGAATAATCTAGCCCAGTGGTTCTCAACCTTGTTGGAGGTACTGAACTCCACCATTTTCATATGCACATTCATCGAACCCTTCTTTATTGGGGAAAAAAAATAAATAAATAAAAAAAATATATATTTTTATATATATATATTTTTATTTTTATAAATATATATATATATATATATATATATATATATATTTATAATATATATATATAATTTCTTTTTCAAATTTGAAATAAAGATATATGTTTTACTGGTGCACAACATAAGCTGTGCATCAACATTACTGTGTTCACAGAACAAAACCAGCAAAGCATGATTTTCAGCCATGCACAGCCATTTCCATCCTTTTTGCAATCCAATACCATCTGTCCCTCGGCATTCCTATCCAGTATACCAAATCTGCCCATCACTTCTTCATCCCCTCTATTTCCTGCACCAACTTGTTCATTGACGTCTGCACCAATTACTACTCTTTCTGTGTATATTCTGCATCACTTCATCTAACTCATTCCAGAACTTCTCCTTCTCCTCTAACTTACATCCCACCTGCGGGGCATGGCCACTAACAATATTGAGCATCACACCTTCAATTTCCAGTTTCAGACTCACAAGTCTATCTGACATTCTTTTTACCTCCAGAACATTTCTAACAAACTCCTCATTCAAGATAACTCTTACTCCATTTCTCTTCCCATCAGTACCATGATAGTACAACTTAAAACCTGCTCCTATGTGTCTAGCCTTGCTACCTTTCCACCTGGTCTCCTGGGCACACAGTATATCCACCTTCCATCTCTGCATCATGTTGACCAACTCGCTACCTTTTCCTGTCATCGTCCCAATATTCAAAGTCTGGACTCTCAGACCCAGACTCTTGCCTTTCCTCTTCTCTGTCTGCTTCTGAACACGCCTTCCTCCTCTCCTTCTTAAACCCACAGTAGCCCAATATCCACTGGTACTCTGTAGGTCATCTGTACCAATGTTGTTGTTGACCCGGGCCTTGACTGATGCGACATGAGATTGTTAGGTTTGATTCCCTTTTTTAGTTTTGGCAAAGGTTTTACGTTGGACGGCCTTCTTGACACAACCCTCTGTTTTTATCGGGGCTTGGGACCGGCTCAGGGAGATGCTTTTTATCAACTGTAAGTTTGCGAAAAATAGTTGTAGCGAATTCTTTTTAATTTTGTCTTTATTTTTCACTATTTTGACAATCACCCCTTGGAACTTGTGTCATTGTGTCTTTATTAGTGGTACTTTGTGATGCGAAAAAATATTTACATATTGTATCTGACAAATTTTACAACAATTTTACAATTTCAGGCATGTAAGCAGTTATACATGGCGTGATGTCAGTGACAAGCACAGGAATTTGATGGCAGAATTGAAGCAACCGATTTTGATTTAAATTTCATTTTACATAAAGCAGAACTGGAATTTTAAAAGAAAACAGTGTTGCTGATTCCACTCAAACAACTGAAGTGAAATCCAATTCATGTCATATTTGTCATAACAGGAATGCTTGCAGGAGTTCCCTGACTGAAGGGGTATAGTTACTTTTTGAGCAACATAGATTGAGAATCCTCAGCCTGTAAGGTTATACAAAGGGGATGGCACAAAAAAATATTTTGGTTTAATTTCAAAATCATTGCTGCTTAAGATTTTGATCTATATGTTGGTAAGAAGTTTAGATGACATTTGGATTGTCAAAAATCATCAAAAATAAGAATAACAAAGTTTGTGAACTGATTCAGACACTATTCAGAAAACATGCTTTTTCCTTCATTTTTCATCTGCTTGTTCTCCTTGGGGCTGATCTGAAAAAGGAAGAATTTCATACTTATGACAAATTTGCATCAGTACATTTTTCCTTCAATTCATATCCTTTATTGTTGTTACATCATAACCTAATCTAAAATAGACAGCAGGAGTCATCCAGTCAGCTGTGAAACTCACCCAGCTGACAGTCTCATGTTATTTCTACTGCCTTTCACAGTGAACAACTTTTTTCATTTTGTCAATCTAATTGGCATTCTCTGTTCTGACTGGTCTTCCATCAATGGAAGCCAGCAACACAACATAGGAAGTGTAAAATAATCCACTGTGAGGTGCAAACCTGCTCACCCTCTCCCTAGATGACAAGAACAAACATTTGGTTGAAAAACGATTTGTGCTATCACATTCTTCTGGCAGGAGTAATACTAGTTAACAAATGTAAGTAATTTTGCTCAAGTTGTGCAGATTTTCGTAGTTTTCCTTGAAGACACCTTTATAACCACTGCACTTCAATCATCTATGTGACACAACTAATTTTGTGGCTATTTTATTTTGCAAGGTTTATGTTATGTCACAATGCCAGTGTTAAGAATGAATTATGATGCGTTATGTTTGTCTTGTCAGCTGGTACAGTTCTTAGTGAGATATCTCTGCAATGCCATAAAGTAATATGCTCAGACTTGGTACAATTATTCATTTAGAGTAGAGGATGAATGAGGTATTGGCTGACAACTTTCATGGTCTGTATGACCTTTTGTGTGGAGTTGAGAGTGCAATACTGCAGACCATTTTGGACACAGGACACAAATCAAAAAATCTCGCTTCAATTCATAGTTCAAGGTTTTTTCATAGTTCAAAAGGATGAATATCGTGCCGATCATATGTCAACGTGTGTACTCGTGCCATGCGTTTTGGTTGCTCAAGACTTTTTTATGAAATCTGGAATGTTTGTTAATAGTTGTAATAAGACAGAAGAAAGGCACCTCTCATCGAGGATGGTCATGAATTTATTCAAGACCTTCTGATCAACATAATGAGTTCTATTTTGCATTATCCTCGTGGTATGTGATTTACAAAAAAAAAAGCACTTAAATATTTGCCTGTCTTCTCTTTTCCTCCTTTGAAATTTTGGCAATGCATTTAGTACTGTACCAATGAAATCAGCCACAGCATTATGGTGCACTAACAGCATGCAAATCACTGAGCATGCACAGCAGGTTTAACACCGCAACAGGGACTGCAACAGGGTAGATTTTTGATTGTAAAAGAGCACTTAGTAGATAAACAGCATACCCTTCCCTAGCAGGGCTATGCAGAGATGAAAAACAAAACATAGGTCCATAAGCCCTGAGCTCTGACTGACAGGATTACTATAATATAGTTGTTCATTAACCTGTCAGTTGAAAGCTGAAGGGGATACAGAATTTGACATGGGCATCTGCTTTGTAATCTACTGTGTAGGAAAACCCTTAACTGAAATGTTGAGCTCTATTGGATATATATTATATTTCCTTCTTGAATAGTTTTTTACTATCTGGTTAATCTATTTATTTAGGTTGCATGTCATTTAGACATCCACATTCTTAATTTAATCTCATAAAGATGAAGAGTTCTGGGGTCTCCCCTCTCCTTGACCATAAATCACAGTTTCGATAATATTAAGCGTCATATAATGTTGTATGGTGGCATTTCACCATTAAAGCCTTTTCTGTGACTACTAGTAATAATGTCTCAAAAGAAGATGGAATCATTCTCACATTAGAAAATATCATACTCAATGAAAAATTATTCAGGACAAAGAAATTCAAAATAATTTGTCAAAAGCACTTAAAATTATTAATATACCCCCTTTCGCCATATACAACATAATGATTAGACAAAACAAATATGGACGTAAAATGCACCTAGTGGTGTCGGTGGAATTATATGATAAGATAGCAGCAGTTCTACTTTATTACTCATATAGTTTCATTCACACCTTCTTATTGACTAGGTGTTGTTTTAATGGTCTGCAACATTTTTTTTTTGTTTTTAGCTTTGAGGAAGAGGGCCTTAATCCTATGTGGTTGTGGGATATGAGTTGAAAACATATTGATAGATCTAAACATGAAGAAGCATCTCTTTTACTATGCAAGAAAGAATATGACTGTTATGCCTACATGACCATATTAAGCCTGTATGAACCTACAGTATATCTTTAAGAATGTTCTAGCTTTGGTATCTATTTATCTTCATGTACGTTGGTTCACAAGAGAAAGAGGAAATGGGTGGATCAAACAGACACCTAAGCTGTCAAAAAAATAGTCAGTCTAAACAGCACTTGGTATTATTAAGAGCGGCTAAACAAGTAAAAAATGAGAAGCCTTCTTAATCAAGCAATTTAACTAATAGTGGCTAGGTATTTTACACTATGAATATGCAAGCAGTTATTCAGGGTCCGTAGAAAATATGTGTAGTTCCTCACAGATATGCATAGCAGACTTGATATCACCTTGGTTTAAACAAGATATTACCCAGGGTATTTAGTCAGATTTGACAGAAATCTTTAATAAAACATTTTCTCATGCTAACATTTTGCATTATTGTAAATCATCGACTTAAAGCAGGACTCTCTCCATCGCATTCACAGTACGTGTGTGTTTATAGGTTATCACACAACTGGAGTGCAATGAAAAAATCCACTCTTAAAGACACCTCATTAGTTAAAGTGTGTTTTTCAAAACCTATGCTGTGCTTAACCCTGAACACTAAAGATTTAAGACTGAAGATTTTGTGGAGACTCGTGTCAAACTGCCAACTCACACCAGCTCACATTTAAAGAATAGTTTTAGAATTTTAACTCTTAGTGTAGTCCGAAGTGTAGTCTTACTACACTGAGAAGAATATGGCTGAGGCCAAAGACTGTGGGCCTCACATCTAAAGACTTTGCAAAGATTTTGAAAAGACTCTGGAAAATCACAAATAAATTCTTTCAGCAATTTTTGTCACCATGCAATGTTTTCTCCGCACATTATGCTATTTCAGTCCAATAATCATAATCAGAATCAGATAAACTTTATTTGATCCTGAGGGGCAATTGGAGGGCACAAGGGGCAGCATAGAAACCCAGTGCAGATGAAAATCTATTAATACAGTGGGGACAACAAGTATTTGATACACTGCTAATTTTTCAGCTTTTCCCCCTTGCATGTAGAGGTCATTAATATTTATCATAGAAACTCTTCAACTGCGAGTGACGTAGTGAATCTAAAACAAAAATCCAGAAAAACACATTGTATGATTTTTAAGTAATTTGCTTTTTATTGCATAACTTAAGTATTTGATACATCAGAAAAACAGAACTTAACATTTGGTACAGAAACCTTTGTCGGCAATTACAGAGATCAGACGTTTCCTGTAGCTCTTGACCAGGTTTGCACACACTGCAGCAGGGATTTTGGCCCACTCCTCCATACAGATCTTCTCAAGATGGACTTTCAGCTCCCTCCAAAGATTTTCTATTGGATTCAGGTCTGGAGACTGGCTGGACCACTCCAGGGCCTTGAGATGCTTCTTACGGAGCCACTCCTTAGTTGCCCTGGCTGTGTGTTTTGGGTCGTTGTCATGCTGGAAGACCCAGACACGACCCGTCTTCAAGGCTCTTACTGGGGGAAGGAGATTGTTGGCCAAGAGGCCAAGATCTCGTGATATATGGCCCTATTCATCCTCTCCTCAATATGGTGCAGTCATCCTGCCCCCTTTGCAGAAAAGCATTCCTAAAGAATGATGTTTCCACCTCCGTGCTTCACGGTTGGGATGGTGTTCTTGGGGTTTTACTCATTATTCTTTTTCCTCCAAACACAGCAAGTGGAGTTTAGACCAAAAAGCTCTATTTTTGTCTCATCAGACAACATGATCTTCTTCCATTCCTCCTCTGAATCATCCAGATGGTCATTGGCAAACTTCAAACAGGCCTGGACATGTGCTGGCGTGAGCAGGGGGACCTTGCATGTGCTGCAGGATTTTAATTCATGACGGTGTAGTTTGTTACTAATGGTTTTCTTTGAGACTGTGGTCCCAGCTCTCTTCTGGTCACTGACCAGCTCCAGCCATGTAGTTCTGGCCCTCACCTTCCTCATGATCATTGATGTCCCGTGTGGTGATATCTCGCATGGAGATTGACCGTCATCTTGAACTTCTTCTCTTTTCTAATAATTGTGCCAACAGTAGTTCCCTTCTCACCAAGCTGCTTGCCTATTTTCCTGTAGCCCATGCCAGCCTTGTGCAGATCTACAATTGTATCCCTGATTACACAGCTCTCTGGTCTTTACCATTGTGGAGAGGTTGCAGTTTGTTTGATTGAGTGTGTGGACAGGTGTTGTTAATACAGGTAACAAGTTCAAACTAGTGCAGTTAATACAGGTAATGAGTGGAGAACAGGAGGGCTTTTTAAAGAAGAACTAATAGGTCTGTGAGAGCCGCAGTTCTTACTGGTTGGTAGGTGATCAAATACTTATGTCATGCAACAAAATGTAAATTAAAAACTTGAAAATCATACAATGTGTTTTCATTGATTTTTGTTTTAGATTCCATCATTCACAGTTGAAGAGTACCTATGATAAAAATTACAGACCTCTACTTGCTTTACAAATGGGAAAAGCTGAAAAATCAGCAATGTATCAAATACTTGTTCTCCCCACTGTATATTAAATAAAGGCAAAATAAAATTAGATAAAAATAAAGTGAAGTAACTCTAACATCAATAAGGCATCAATGATATATCATTATTAGTATTATAATTATCACTTTTCCTTTTCCACTCCGTCATGATATGTGATACAAGGTGGGCTGTTCTGCCCACAGCTCCACCATCTACTCCTCTTTCTTGACACACCATACTGATCGGGATGTGTTTGCCCGTTCCCGTTCACCCATACTGCTGTCTCTGCCACCGATACAGCTCCAGCAATTATTTTTGTCTACCAGGTTTCCTCTTTCCGGTTTTGTTGGAGCCCATTTATTGGTTGATTCAGTCTTTCCGGTGATGTAACGCTGAGACTTTCATTAATATCAAATATATTTTCTGACTGTAGACTTTGGATTTCTTTACGATTTCCTTATGACTGCCAGATTTAAGTCTGTGATTGTAAAATTGTAAAGTGTAAGCTCGCCATATTGGACAAATCATAAGAGTTGGAAACTTTGGGTTGAGTAGCTGTCAACTGCACAGTGTTGTGATTGGTGTACACTGTGCATCCTGCATACTCATTTGTCTAATCCAAATAGTGGATTCAAACACTAGCCGCCCCTTTTTTTTCCTCAACTAAATGTATTTCTTTTTCCCTTCGTCCAAGGTGGTACCATGGCAAGCTAGACCGAACCATCGCTGAGGAGCGGCTGCGCCAGGCCCGTAATCCTGGTAGCTACCTCATCAGGGAGAGTGACCGCCGGCCCGGTTCCTTTGTCCTGTCTTTCCTCAGCATGACCAATGTTGTCAACCACTTCAGGTAAGTTTGTGCAAATGCAAAAAGAGGGAAGATGATTATGAAATTAGTTTGGGGTCCCTATCCTGATAAGCAAATTTCAAAGTTCTTATGTCCTTGCTCATCAAATTGGAAAGGTTATTCTAAGTTTAATACCTCCACGCAAGTAAATCCAATATGTTTGAATGCTGGCTTTTTACAACGTCATCTTTTTTTTTTTTGCAAACTTTTTTGCAGACTTTTGCAAACACAGAACAAATGTTTTGACCAATTGATAAGTTAATATGTAAATAATCAAAAAGGCATTAATATTTCATTTGCTGCACTGTGGTATGTCCATGAGGATCTGCATTTGTTATGTTTACTGTGCATAGTTTATTCTTGAACTTTCGTTAATTTTAAATAGATTGCATTGATAATTCTGTTGCTTTACAGCTATGTCACGTCAGTTCCATAGGCAAACCATCATTTAATAGGAGATTATGAAACTTAAGTTACTCATCACATTATAATCAAAGGATTAGAAAACTTCAGGGTGCAGTAGTCAAACTGTAACTTCTGAAGTGCGGGTATTGAAATTATGTTTAAATGAGGTTACCAGTGTCATGTTGTGCTGTGGCTATGTTGTCAGCCGATTGATTTCTAAGTCATACATTCAGACATAACAGCAGTTATGACAGTTTTTTGTGTTTCCCTAAACTTATGCGAGTGATGCATGTGGCTTTTCTTCTATCTAATGTGCACACAGCACACATGATATAAAACAGAGAAGACAGCACACTTGTATTTAAGCGATACCTCAGGGTGTTTCACAACATTGCCGTCAATAAAACAAGACACATAAGGCATTATGGTCGGTCCTCGTACCACAAATTCTGTATGGGGATACATTAACCCCCTCCTCAGGCGCTAACACGAATATGTTCTTTTATATCAAGGTCAAACAAAGTGACATCATATTCAATAAAGAAAGAAATGCACATACTTAATGGAGTGGCTACCTTGAAGATGGGATTTGTGGTTCTCTACTAGATACTAATTTGCAGTATGCTGAGAATGGAAATCTTTTTTGCAGGTAGCACCCAAGTTTCAGTCTTCTTAAAGTGGGTTGTAACACAGAATTGAAGAATAATAAAACCCTATAACTGCTGTTGCCTTTATCCCGTATGTTATTTTACCTTAGTCCTGAAAGGGCACTGCACATCATCACAATATGTGATTTGATATTCTGCATTCGTGCATCCTCTGAAGACAGCAATGCTTTTCTATTACACCCTTTATTTTTTTAACTTTCCTGAAAAGTGGTTAATTTGCAATTTAATTTATTTATCTATTCATCCATTCATTCTAATAATAAATAGAACCATTATCAAGGAATTATTAACAATTTTAATTTACCATCACCTACATTCGGAATGGTCAGTATCTTAAGATAATGCAAGAGGTGAACTGTCGTCGATGGAAACACTCAGACATCTACAGATGAACTGAGGAAGTGACTGACAGCAATCAAAAAATTGCCCAGAATTAGCAACATAGTTATTATAGTCTTTTATGTTTGTCTTTGAATATATAAGTAATTAACTGACCTCCAGTTAATCTGTATTTCATTGGCCTTCTGTAAATGTTTTTGGTCTTTCATAGGATAATTGCCATGTGTGGGGACTATTACATTGGGGGACGGCGGTTCTCATCTCTATCAGACCTCATTGGTTACTACAGCTATGTTTCTTGCCTGCTAAAAGGAGAAAAACTGCTATCACCTGTGGCACCCCCAGAGGTAAGAATTAACACATGGAATGTAGAATACAATGTTTTTGTTTGTTTGTTTGTTTGTTTGTTTGTTTGGGTTTTTTTTTTTTTTTTTTTTTTTCAAAATTTTCTTTCCAGTTCTCTCCATCACTTGTATTACATGACATGAATCATT
Source organism: Fistularia commersonii (assembly GCF_037954325.1). Lineage (NCBI taxonomy): Eukaryota > Metazoa > Chordata > Actinopteri > Syngnathiformes > Fistulariidae > Fistularia > Fistularia commersonii. The sequence continues at coordinate 8,501,583 of NC_141309.1, forward strand.
TTATGTGGACTTTGTCTCAAGTGATCCAACAGCAACCTTTACTAAATAAGGTTGCTAAGTGGAAGTAATTCATTTTTGAACTGTTGATATTCTTAAGTTGTATAAGTTGTAAGGGGGGCAAAAAAATTGTCATGTCTTCAATACACCTGTATTCAGCCACTTGTGCAGTGTTCAAGGGAGAATTGTATAATTTCTTCCATTTTTTTCTTCTGCCTTAAGGAAGACTAAAATATATAGAAGCAAAGTCCAAGCTAAGTTACATTTTTAGTTTTTTTTTCTGGATTGACAAGTGTATCTTTATAAGGGGGAAATAGCTGAATTATTTAAAATATTTGACATGTATAATTGAAAAATTTAACATGAGGGCATTGAATGAAAGTAAAGGCTAAGAATTCAATTTTTAAGTTTTTTTGGGATGTTCCTTATAGCCCGTAGAAGACAGAAGGAGAGTCAGGGCCATACTTCCATACACCAAAGTGCCGGATACTGATGAGATCAGGTATGTATACATTTTTTTGTTTCAATAAAACCATTTTCTTAACTCTCAAGCTTTACAGTATGTCAGATACCTTAAAGCAACAGACAAACAATATTTTCCTATTCTAAAAAATATAAAATTTCATTGAATTGGTACTTAGACAGTTGTTTCAGGCCAGCTTTCCTCCTCACCAGCATCATCTGACTTGTAATTCTACATTAGTAATATCGAGTGGTTGCCTCAGCTATCCTTAATTTTATACAAAATCTGTTTAAAGTTGGCCTCCTCATTCAGCCTCAGGCTGTGTTTTTAATAGTCAAATATTCTGTATGTACCTTAAATATTTGGTGTGTCACTGAGGACACCTGCTGGTTGTTCTTGGACATCTGTCTGCATAATGTCAGTTATTGTACGTTTATCGGTTTCCCAACAACTGTATGAGAGGCAATTCCTTTGGAATAATTCAAATGCAACCTATAAAAGTTGAATTTTTGAAAAATAAATAAGTTACCTACGTACCGATACTGTTACATAATGTTTCTTTCAGCTTCTTGAAAGGGGATATGTTCATTGTCCACAATGAACTGGATGATGGCTGGATGTGGGTAACCAATGTTCGCACAGAGGAGCAGGGCCTCATTGTGGAGGATCTAGTAGAGGAGGTGGTAAGTGGAGTATTAAAGTATGGCTTGGATAAGTATTAATTTCATCATGTTGCTGTCATCAGTCATCCATCTAATGAGCAATAGATTGACTCTTAAATGACCAATGTCAAAATTGCGCACTGAACAATTGAGGAAACTGATGATAATTGCACATTACAGTATATATCTATTTGATGATAACATAAAATAATATCTTAAATGTTCAGCTGAATTCTTTTTATTTTATTTTAATGTTGCTATTCTGTTCTGTACATTTATTGTGTCTCCTTGTTCAAATTAGAACATCTATAGTCAACAAACGCATTGAAATTTATCGTATAAAAATGTTGAAAATACTGAATGTTCAATGCAGGAAAAGCATTTATTAGTGTCAAACTATCATTTCAACCAACATTGATTTCTTATGAGCACAGGCTCATACATTCATCTAAAAATAAAAATCCAAAATTAACAGGTCTCTTAAATTGAATGTTGTCCATTACCATTCATGTACATGACATTGTATGAGGCCAGCAATTGAATACATTTCTACATCTTTGCATATCTGTACATCAACTTCTCATATTTTTTAGGGTCGCGAAGAGGATCCACATGAGGGAAAAGTGTAAGTTAAATGCAATTCTATGTCTATGATTATGACTTCTCCTCCCAGCAACATAAAATATGACGATTGAACCGTTAATGCACATTTTCAAAATATGTCCTTAAGCTATAAATTGTGCGCTTATACTTGCTTGACCAAACATAGCCGCAGAGTGTAAACAACTCATCATTACTGTCTCTCCAATCATGTCCGTCAGTGCAGACAAATTTTCAAGCCTGAATAAGTTACATGGTGAACTAAAAAACTACTTAAGCATGGCAAGACTCCAAGAGGAGAAATGTAGATACTCTCAAAATAAATAATATTACTATGTAGTACATGGACTTAGCTTAGCTTCCTTAAACACAATAGGGAAACATTAAAGGACATATCTGAAAGAATTCTGGACACTGTTGACATAAATGTAATAACCTTTTATAGATTTCAGTCCTTTATTAAGTTTGTTAAGAGATGGGATTGTAGTGCGTAGACCTGTATATCAAAATTGTGATAATGCTACTTGTTTTGTCTGTCTGTCTGTCTTCTGGTGCTTTTTTGTAAATGTACAAAACAGGTGGTATCATGGAAAGATCACAAAGCAAGAGGCCTACAACCTGCTGATGACAGGTAACCTATCTTTTTATGAAGAAAAATCATCAATCAGAAAAAAAGCATAAGGTTAATTAAAAAAATGCATGTACTGAGCTTGCTTGACATAATATTATTGTGTCACTACAATGATTCTTTTTCTCCCTCAATCAAAGTTGGCCAGGTTTGCAGTTTTCTTGTCCGGCCGTCAGACAATACGCCAGGGGACTACTCTCTCTTTTTTCGTACCAATGAAAACATCCAAAGGTTTAAAATCTCCCCAACCCCAAATAATCAGTACATGATGGGAGGGAGGTACTATAACAGGTATGGCACATTTCAGAGGCTGTAGATCAGGATTGTTTAAACAGCAAATTGGTAGAAGTGATGTATCTGCTATTTGGAATACTGGTTGTGCCATACTTCATTTTGTTGCTGTTTTTTGTTTGTATGTTTTTGACAGTGTTGATGACATCATCGACCATTACAAGAAAGAACAAATTGTTGAGGGCTACAACCTGAAAGAACCAGTTTCAGTGCAGGTAGTTGTGACCAGAGATTTTGTCATGTCTCATAATCCTTATGGTATGTTTCTAATCATTATGGACATAAACAAAGGGGGTAGCAATATCACTCAATTGAAAGAAAATTTTATTGAAGAAAATAAAATGATTTACCTGCTTACTGTGATTTTGTAGTTGTGTAATACCTTGGTTTGTATTTGTTTTTACTTCAAGCACCAAGAACAAGTAATTTCTGACACTGTGGATGGGAGAGAAATTTATAACACTATCAGACGGAAAACAAAAGATGCATTCTACAAAAACATAGTCAAGAAAGGCTACCTCCTGTTCAACAAAGGTATGCCATGTGTTAAGCTGTATTTTCTATTTAAAAGATTGAACAGCCCTATCAAAGTTAATGAGATTTTTCTTTGTTCCACTCGCCCTCAGGAAAAGGCAAGAGGTGGAAGAATCTTTACTTCATTCTGGAGGGTAATGATGCCCAGCTTATATACTTTGAGAGTGAGAAGAGAGCCACTAAACCTAAAGGACTGATTGATTTAAGTGTTTGCTCCGTGTATGATGTGCATGACAGTCTTTTTGGCAGGTGAGATGTAGAAATATTGTTTCTTGATCGAGTTTATAAAGCTATGACTCTGTCTATACGGTCTTTTGAATATTTCAAAATCTATGGCAAATGACGGAGGTTTTCTCCTATCACACATTTTACATTTTCAGGCCAAACTGCTTCCAGATTGTTGTCCAGCACTTTAGTGAGGAACAATACATTTTCTATTTTGCGGGAGAGACTCCAGAGCAGGCACAGGTACTAAGAAAATGGACTTCCCCACTTGCCTACCTCCTCAAAGCAAGATGAAGTGCATGTTTTGTTTTGATAGTAAAACCCACCGGGTCTATATGATATTTAAATAATAAAATAAACTATATAAGATGTATATAATTCTATACTGTCAGTCCAGATGAAGATGGTTATGAGTGATTTAACATGCTTTTTCTTTTTCAGGATTGGATGAAATGCCTTCAAACTTTCTGTAGTAACCTAAGGAAAACCACTCAGCCAACAACCAATAAAAGGCTCAGGCAGGTAAATGTTACAAAGAGAGCATGTGCATGTGTGTGACTATTTTAAATTATAAGACCCAATTTGAGGAAAAAAAACGATTGCCTCACAAATGTAATAGTCTTTAATATAGGACTTTATCAAAGTCCAAAAGGTTTCTGGACAACTACACCACTAGACAGTCAATTGATAAAATTGATGTGACAAAAAAATATAACCTCTCTGAATCTCTATGTCAAGTTTTAATTATTTAAAAAATACGTTTTTGTTGTTATTTTTTTCGTCTTCTGGACATTTTGAGTAATTGTTATAAAGAAATCCACCATTGTTGTTTTGTAACTTTAATCTTCATTTTATCCCAGGTGAGCAGCCTGGTGCTATATGTGGAAGAGGCCCATAAGCTGCCAGTAAAGTATTTCACCAACCCTTACTGTAACATCTACCTGAACAGCGTACAGGTGGCTAAGACACATCCAAGAGAAGGGCAAAACCCTGTCTTCACCGAGGAGTTCATTTTTGAGTGAGCCTGTCCCATACCTACTTGCTTATTTCTGTCACAGCAGGTGTTTTGTTTACTATCACATCCTCTACTATATTGGCTTCAAAATAACAAGAATTGTTGGTTTCTCCACGATCTTCCTTCAGTGACCTGTCGAGTGAGATCAACAGATTTGAAATTAGTCTAAGCAACAAAACAAAAAAGAGCAAAGAAAGTGACATCTGTAAGTACAGCTATAAAGTTTACAACAAATGTAAATATCTAAAATACAATAAAGGGCTTTTGAATTTGTTTTTCTGGTAAATACATATCTGAGCAATTTATTCTTTGCCTATTGCATTCTCCCAGAATTTGTCTGTATGAAGTTGCTCTTTATGTTTTTTTTAAACTCTTCACCTCTTTCCCTGCCAGTATTCATGAGATGTCAGCTGAATCGTCTGCAGAAGGGCCAAATGATTGACGAGTGGTTCCCCCTCAGTTCCCATGTGCCTCTGAAAGGCATTGAACCAGGCTCATTACGTGTACGTGCGCGGTACTCCATGGAGAAGATAATGCCGGAGGAGGAGTACAGCGAGTTTAAAGAGGTCTGATCCATAAAGAAGTTGTTTTCTCTGATTTGTCATTAACTACATGTGATTACTTTAAAATGAAAATGATTGTTTGTATATGGCATTGGCAGATGATCTTGCAGAAAGAGTTTCACGTCATCTATGCTCTAGCCCATGTGTGCGGTCAGGACCGTAGTTTACTGGCAAGCCTCCTCCTCCGGATCTTCAGACATGAAAAGGCTGAAGCCCCATTACTCAGGACACTCAATGATAGAGAGATAAACATGGAGGGTAAGAAATACTAAAAAAAAACGTACTTTATACCCAACCATTGAAGATTTTTGGCTGTTTCATATTTTCACATATTTCAAAACACATACATTCATACTTGCAAGTCTTTTAATTCTGAATAGTGTTGAATTATGTATAATTCTAATCAGTCTAACTCCTCATGCCAGATGAGGCCACAACCTTGTTCAGAGCAACCACACTGGCCAGCACACTGATGGAGCAGTATATGAAGGCCACAGCTACACCCTTCGTCCACCATGCTCTGAAAGAAACTATTCTCAAGATTATGGATAGCAAACAGTCCTGTGAGGTAAAAAATAAAAATGATGAATTCTTCCCATAAAACAGCAATTCCTATCGCTAGACTCTTTCCGTTGTTTTTTTCTGGCAACCAATATTTATTGGAATAAGAAATATTAAAATAACTAGAAGCGAAGAGATGCGTTTGGAATCTTTAGATGCCAGTTATGTTTCAAACCATTTGAAGTTGATATAACGTGGATATAAAAGAGCAAATTTAGCTTCTTTTTTTTTTTTTTACCCTTGGTTGAATAATATGGACACATCTACGCCATGAATATAACTATTGGTGTACTGTATCATATAATACAGATCATCCTCTAATAACCTACTTTTACTGTTGGATAGCATTAAATGGTTTTCACCATCAAGAAAACCATCCATGCTACAATTTTTTTTAAAAGTAATTGTTTTAGGTCATTATAATCAAGTTTTCTATAAAATTATGTTTGTGTTTGTAAATTATTCAATATTTATTTTCCCATCTATTTATATGTTCATTTGTGCAAAAACTGGCAAATACTGCAATTATAGGGAAACAGGTGCAATAACTTAATTCAAACTTTATTCCTAGTTCAGAAATAGTCACATCTAATTGACTGCTACATTAAATTTGCAGTTTGTCTAGCTCATAATGTCTTGGATTATAAAGACATTTCAATTCATTCTTTTTGTCTTGTTTGAAGTTAAACCCTTCCAAACTGGAAAAGAATGAAGACGTCAACTTGAACCTGGCTCATCTCCTCAACATCTTGTCTGAACTTGTAGAAAAAATCTTCATGGCTGCTGAAATCCTCCCACCGTGAGAACCCTCATTGTTTTAATAAATTGTCACTTCAAAATAAGATACAAGGTCCTTAATAATTCAGCTTCACACTGTATTTCTTCTTTCAGGACTCTGAGATTCATTTATGGTTGTTTGCAAAAGTCTGTGCAGCAGAAATGGCCCACAAACACCACAATGCGGACAAGAGTTGTGAGGTAAATGCCAAATTATCAAAATCATGACAGGAAAAAAACATTTTCTACTGACCAAGATACTTAATCTGAATATTATCAATCTGAGCAATGAAGTGTTGTTTTGTAGTCTAATCTAACTTATCAATTTGTCTTTCAGTGGCTTTGTCTTTCTAAGACTGATATGTCCTGCTATCCTCAACCCTCGAATGTTCAACATAATATCAGGTGAGCGTTCATCCAGTCATTTCAAACTAAAAGGAAAAAGGGTCTTTTTTTTTTAGTGTGCCTGCACAATTTTTTAACTCTCATTTCCTGCTAAAGATCCCAAACCAAGTCACTCAATCGGTTTCATTAACTACACTGTATATTATTCTTTAAAACATGGCAATGTGTACCATAAAGCTAAAAACTGCATCATACCAGTAGTTCGCCATAGCATTGATGGCAAGAAAAAAATAAACTGTTCTCAAGTAAAAAAATACAGTACCTAAAACTGGGTTACTGAGAAATTGTCCAGAAGATATCTGAAATGTACTTTGCAATTTCCTGAAAACAAGCATTAAATATTGTGAAATGATACCTTGAATTTGAAAATAAATTGACATTTATTGAGTTGGAGAGAGAATTTGCATAAACTGCACAAGATTTCAAAAATGTAGACCTTGGGCCTTCTTGTGGGAACTCTGTGCTTTGGCTGTGATTGATTTTGAACTTGTTTTTTTTTTTTTTTTCTGATTCTCCCGTAGACCCCCCATCACCAACAGCTGGCAGGACACTCACACTGGTAGCAAAGTCTGTCCAAAACCTAGCCAACCTTGTTGAATTTGGAGCCAAGGTATTACATTTAAACTGTTACATGTTATAAATCGTTTCAATTTTGAGCATGTTCCAACATGTATTACTGTCTACTAACAGGAACCCTATATGGAGGGTGTGAACCCTTTTATCAAAAACAACAAGCATAGGATGATCATGTTTCTGGATGAGTTGGGGGTGAGTAATGTAGAATCAAACCATAAGAGTCATTCAGAGCTGGAAATAATAGTGATCAATGTTTGTAGAATGTCCGTGACCTCCCTGAAGCCACAGAGCACTTTAGGAAAGACCTTTCCCGGGACCTGGCTGCACTGCATGAAGTCTGTGCCACACACTCAGATGAGCTACGAACATTAAGTAATGAGAGGGGAGCACAGCAGGTCAGAGCTAATGACGTCATCACACTGTCACTGTCCTCCTGTCCGCCGAACACCCATCTAATTCCTGTTTCCCCTCTATAGCATGTGTTGAAAAAGTTGCTGGCCATCACAGAGCTCCTCCAGCAGAAGCAGGCACAGTATGCCATGTCCAACAGCAACAGGTAGTACTGCACTCCTCCTCCTCTCATCTTCCCATCCTTCTGACAAGTCTCCTCCGCCGGAGTGCAGCACAGAGGAGACCTAGCATGTGCTCCCCCATCACCATGGCAACCCTTTCATCGCCATCCATCATCATGTCCTCCAATAGTCCTGCCCATCCCCATTCATCTTGTCCTGTCTGCCACAAGAGCTATGCAACAACAGCCAAGTACACAGTACTGAAAAAAAAACCTTGCACCAGTGATTGACAGATGTATAAGCAGGAAAAAAAATCCCTCATAAACTGTGTTAATCATTCTGACTTGGGTACATATAATTCCCTTCATCACAAGGGGCAAATATTAAGATTTCAAGGTTTCTCTGTACCCAGTGTTTTGAATAGCGCAGGTTGCCAAATGTACTGCCCTCTGCTTAATATGAGGAAACTGACATGAAGAAGCAATTTCTGTCTGTCTGTCCCCTTTCTTGTAACTGGATTGTGAGTGATAATGCTTTTATAATGTAATTAGTGACTGATTTATTTTAAGTTTGTGACAGTATCTGCAAAGTGCTGAAACTAGCATTTCTATTCGTTCCTTTTTCTAGAATGGAACATGGTCTTTCAGAGAAGTATCGTTATTTTATATTAATAAATTCTCTTGCTGGAATCATGAGTATATAAGTGAGATGAGCTGAATTCTTTTTCTGATTGTATCAGCTACTTTTTGGTTGTTTGGTTTTGTTCCTTTTTGTTTCAAGTTTGCAATGCTAGACAAGACACATAATCAGAGAAACCAAGTAAATGAAAAATGTTTACAGCAGATTTTTCAAATAGTAAAGACTGTATCAGACATGCATGCACTTATTAAACAGTTTTTGTAAAGTAGATAAATGAGTCATTCATTGTGCCTGGACAAAGGAATCCATAAATGCAAACTGCACCTGTTAGACATGTTTTACCTTTCTACTCTTTGTTAATCCACAGAAGCGCCAAGACACAATATGTAGAAAAATATTTTATTTTTTTCCCCCCTACTGAATAAAGAAACTTAATTGTTCACAATGGCAAGTATAAAAGTAAATGGGATCACGTATTTAAAGCCCTCGGTCTGTTTTGACTTCGCAGGTCAACATTAGCATTGTAATTTCTTATAGATAGAAATCTTCAAATCAGGTCCTCGTCAGTCCATTCCTGCAATGAAACAAGTCGTCAGCAAATGGTTTTCCTTGATGTCCATTTTTAATGATATTGTCTCTCACCTCTTCAGTCAAACGGGGTTCTTTTGCAACATGGCCATCTTCTTCATATCCTCGTTTTCGTTTGCTGTTACAGAAAAAGAGTGTCTAAGCAGAACTGCAAATTCTGAAGTTTAAACTTCATGTCATTGAACATTTAGAGTAGGAATTTTTTCTCAGTGTTTGTGGCAAATCCTGTCAAGTTCATTTTCAAGACTCATTTAGTCCTAGATTTTAGCATATTTCCACTTCATTGTTTCCCATTACCAGTTTGGTATCTTTCCATTTTCAATCATTGTTAATGTCACCTGGGTCTAATCCTACCATATGTGATTAGATACACAGCCCTGCTTTACTGTTACTTCCAAAATTTGACCGCACAGGCTTTTCCCAACATGTCAACTTTATTTTACAGGACAGAGTGCACCATCATGTCACTGGCTGCTGCCATCCAGGTAATGTGAAATGTCTGGATTGCAACAGAGAATCTAAAGTGTGGTCATCCACACAACCATCCAGCCAAAGTAGGGCTGCATCGAAGAAGGTGCACGACTGAAGACTGAGGTCAGTTTGTATTTATAAGCATGTGGCCTAGATTCCTGGCAGTTAAAATGCAATAGATGGCCTGTGTGCCATGGAAATCCACTTGCTGCATACATCAAAATTGCCCTTCCCAAACCCTTCCTGCAACTATTCAGAAATGGATAACCTGAAACTTGTTGAGACCATGGTGCAGTTGATTTCTTTGAAGAAGAACGTGTTATGCAGTCAGCTGCAGTAATGTCTGACCTTTGGAACTCCCTCTTACATTTGCCTGGTTATTGTTGCCGACTGACTTGGATCTGGCCAGATTCAGCACCGTGATGGGCCTCATTTTTACTTCTCAAATTTTGTCAGACGGGAGAAAATCCAAAGCATAGAAGTAGCATTGTCTGCTGTCATCAGGGAATTTTAACATAGCACTTCTCTCCAAGACGACACAAGCCTTAACTCCCTTTCTACACACCATCCTTTCAACCAGTTCACCTGGTTTTGCATCAAGCTCTTCCTGCAAGCCATGAACAACTTCCACCATTTCTGTGTATGACCTACTACGCAGCACTGGAATCATTTGTCACATTTTATGTGTGGACTTGGTTGTTGATGGAAATGGACTTGTACAGAAATAAAAAAATGTGTTTGTGTATGATAGAGTTGAAAGATAGTCTTAAGTTTGTAGAAGAAACCTGTAACTTGTCCTGTGCATGTGTTAATCCCAAATCAAACCTGCTACAGTGTGGGCCTACATAAATGCTGCTCTAAAAAACACCCAACCCCCTCCAAAGCCTGGTGGTGAGAACAACAGCTTTCATGCATTTGCAGTCTCCCTTGCTCTCCTGCCATCACAGACGTTCCAGTACACCTCTGCACTAACTGTATTTCATGTAGATACATGAGAAGTTGTGCCATGCACAGATCCATAACCTTCATTTGGTTGGCCTCATGTGTCTCCCTTGTGATTCAAGCAGCTGCAGTTGAATCTGTGCCTGTCATAGCTCAAGAGTTTACCAAACTGTTTACTGTAGTTGCACTTAAGATACCACGGACCTCACCTTCCTCACTAAGTGTTAACAGGAAACTGGCGTCAAGTAAATGATTAGCTTAAAGGTTCATCTGTGATACCAATATCAGCTGTGCTACCTGGTATGGATGATGTAATAGGAATGTGGCGTGCTGTTGCCATACTGTTCTTTCTTTCTGTCTTTCATAAAGCTGATGATGATGTGTTCCTTTTTATTTTTCTACCTGATACTGAACCTTGATCCTTTTGCATCTTAGATACAACCTCGCTAAAATAAAACTTACTACATATGACAAGAATGTTGAGTTTTAACTTGTTTTTCTGCAAGAATGGAAAGAAAATTGTAATTGTGAAAATTGGAACAAAATCTGACACCTTTGCCTCATTCACGCAAACATTTATATGTGGACAGCAGAAGGTTCTAACATTGTTGTCTCCTTATCAAGGGCAAAAACTGTTAATTTTATATCTTGAAATATAATTTAAAATTAAAGAAGAGAATGTTGTAAAACTGAAAAACTTCTTATGACCAATATATTAAAACGTGAGTACAGGGAGGTTGGTTGAAATTGCACTCATGACTTATTATTCTTTAATTCAATCTGTTCCTTTAAAGTCAGAATACAATAAGGGTGACAAAATACTGGTTCATAGATTGAATTCATATGCATGCCAAATCTTACTTGCTTGAACTTGTGCCAAATTCAGCATGAATCCTCTCCAACTTTTGCTTGCAAGCAATCACCTCCTCTGATTTGGGAAGTTCATATCTCTTAAGGAGGCTTTTCATCCCTAAGAAAAACAATTAAAGAAGAAAGTTGTATTTCCAGTACATTTGGTCAGTGAAGCACAGAACAGCGCAATATCGCCAGCCCATGGCATAAAATAGGAAGTGCAGTTTTACTCACGTCTCATTGCGTCAAACATTTTTAAAAGGGTCTCTTTGTCATCCCTCAGTCCCAGACATTCCATCAGGTAGCTGAAAATAAATTTAGGAAATGTATTACTCTATGATATGTCTGTTTATAAACACATTTCTTATAATAAAATGCAAGGAGCTGGAGCAATATTTGCTTCCCTTGACAAGGGAATATGTTAAGTTAAAGAATATCAACAAATGCCAAAACAATACTTTCTGGCTAAATAAGCTCCTTTTGTGAGGCAAAAAAATTATGCTATTGATTAAGTTGATGTTTCATCTACTCACCAGCAAGCCGAATAAGTATTTTGATTAATTAATATAAATTACTCTCCTATGAGCTCTGTAAATTAGAACATGTGCGGCCAATGAAAAAAACATAAGGAAAACAAGGTTTTACTGATGGGTACATTACGCCCCTTAGATACCAATGCTCTCTTTCTAGAGGAGATGCAGACATTGCTTTGTGTATGTCCATCTCAATTGTCAGAAAACAACACTCAACCTCAACCCCAAACCATAGGATTCTAGAGAGAGGAGTCCTTTGCCTTGCACCTTGTGTAATATTAATCATTTTTTTTCCAAACTTTACAGTGGTTGGATATAAAAGAAATAAAAAAAACTAAGGTTGAGAGCCTTCGACCCACCTCTCCAAGTTGAGACCGGCTCGAGAGGAGCTGTTCATTATTGCGGTAAGAGCAATCTGTGAGGGTGGAAACAGAAGCCCTGCATCTGTCATGGCTACTTGGGTCAGGAAGTCGTCAGCATTCTTCCTGAGGGACTCTGGGTTGTCCAATGTAGGGTATCGAGTCTTAAGGGAATACAGCATAACAAGGCATTTTCGAAATGACATTATTTAAAGTGATACACAGCTTGTGATAGAAATCACTAAGCTAATTCTCCAGTGCACAGGTTTATCAGTTTTAAAAGCACAGGGCTCTCCCACCTTGAGGTCAATGAGCAACCCCTCCATGGGCCTGTAGGGATTGTGGACCACCAAGTGAAAGTTTAGCTGTTGGATTAGCAGCAGCTCATACTCCAGAATCTGCTCCAGAACCCGTTCCTGTCCTGCAGGGGTCTCCTGCACTAGGTTTCCCACAAACTGGTTACTGGATACATTGAACTCATCCACCTTGCATGACAGATATGCACAAGTCAGCCTGAAACAAGAAGATAAGTTTGGAGAAATAAAGCTGGCGTGGCATCACTTTACAAACACAGCATACTTCATAGCAACCACTGAAGGTGTTGCGGCCTTTTGGATGAGGAATAGATACTTTAATAAACCTAGCTTTATATTTTAACAAACTTAGTTCTAATTTCAACAGATACATATAAAAAAGTAAAATGAATAATAACTAAAATGAAAATTAGAAAAGTACTACGTCTCCTCTAAAATTCAGGAGACGTTTACAGAGTCATTTAGAGTCTAAATGACATTGATTCTTGATCCAGCCACTCACATGATAATTCTAGGGTGGTACTCCATGATCGAATTGTTCACGTAGAATCTTCTGAAATACATGATGGCTGTTCCCTGCACAAGTAAGACATTTCAGACCTCCCCAAAACAGTGACACATTATACTGTTCTTACGAGGGAAAGCGTGTAAATACGTACTATCACAGACTTTGGCATTGCAGGCTTGAACATATTGCACAAGTCCAGAAGGCGCTTCTCGTAGTGCCGGAATAAAACATCTTCTTCATAGCGCTCGAGGAACACGGACTCGCTGACCGAATGCTGACGCAGGGAGCAGAGAGTTCAACCACAGCGGCACGTTCAGGTTACAACGACAACATTAGTTCCTCACTGTGTTCTTACCTTCCCGCTTTCGAACACCCTCTTGCGAAACTTGTGGTTCGCCTCTCGTCTCTTCTGCTCCACATCTTCTTCACTACTGAACGTCCAGTATTTCCTCTGCGAGCTGTCATGAAACATGCCTGCCTCGCTGGAAGGACGGGAGAGTCGCATCAGAAACATAGAGACGGTTAGCTTACACGGCGAAGTTAGCCTCCATAAACTTACTTTATCTCCGCCAGCAAATTCGTTATTCCATCCAAATAAAAGCGTACAACAGTTTAACAGGAAAGCAATGGCGATAAAAACGGACTGCTTTAATCTCGGGCGACTTTTATTAGACGAAGAACTAGGGGTTGCATAGTCGAAGCGTCGTCCCTTTCTGATGACGCACATAATCGATTTACCGTAATGTCAAAATATGCGGGCACGAAGTATTCTCTCTCTCTCTCTCTCTCTCTCTCTCTCTCTCTCTCTCTCTCTCTCTCTCTCTCTCTCTCTCTCTCTCTCTCTCATTCCCACCCTCTTATCCTGACAGTTTTAATTTAGTTTACTTAACATCCTTTATTTTGAGGAATAGCGAACTGAAGCGATCGTTATTGCTTTATCATTATACCTAGCCCAACTATGATAGCACATTTGTTGGGAATTGAGACAATTTTGTTTTGAATATCAATTAGGGAGATTTTTCAAATGCCCCAATAATCCAAATCTGAGGATGGAACACATAAAAATGAAAGAACTGTAAGCAAATGCGTTTGTTTCCTCGCTCTGTCCCCTGTCGGATTTTTCTTCTTCCGTCCAAAAATGTCACAGACCTCAGATGAACTGTCAATGTGGATGGAACTTGAGAATAACTGAACCTGGAGCCCGATCAAATATATGTTCCCGTCACTTTATACTCTGAATCGCACGGTATGTTTAGACAGAGCCACTCAACCCCCACCAGTGTTTCCGTATACCCCGTAATTTGCATAAACATGAGTAATTTATGAATAATAAATGTTCTTGCATTCAGCAGGAGCCGGTCATTTGCATATCACCAGCGCTACAGTTTTATTTCCTTAGTTGGGTGTTATCATGCAGCCCGTAAAGTGCGCATAAACCCGAATCAAAGAAATAATGCTGTAACAGGTACGTGCTGATTTATTTGTTTTTATTACTATCTAAATCTGTCACTTCACATTAAAAAAAAACACGTTTTAACATGCTGCCCGTGACGCTTATATAGTACGTGGTGCGTGGACTGTGCGTGCGTGAAGGTTTGTGTCTGCAGAATCCGTGGGTCCTGTAAATTGCATAAACATGAAGAGCCGATGCATTATTGATGAGACCAATGCAACGTGCGTTTACTGCGTGTGCGCGCACAGAAAGGACGTGCGTGCACGGCTCCTGTCAGTCTAATCAACCACCTTTGTTTTATTTTATGGGATGCATTCATATCTTGCTATGATTCTCTCAGATCGGGCAGAAACACCTGGGTCGATGCAGAGTCTGACCTGCATGTGAGTTAGCTTGGACCAAGGGTGTGTGCGCGCACGAGTGTTGTATTGTGAGCGCACACAATGATTGTGCAGTCTGTTGGTGTTTGCGATAGAGTCAGTAAGAGAATACCATAGAAGAACCCGATTAATGTCTTGGAAGTCTTGAGAGAAATCTGAATACACGTGCTTGAGATGCGCGTTTCCGCGGCACGAGTGTTTTTGTGAAAGCAGATGTTCGTGTCATCACAAGATCAGTTGTAACATGCATGTGTGAGCATCATGTAAACACACACACACACACACACACACACACACACACACACACACACACACACAGGATCAAGCCCTTGCTTCATTCTTTTCACATTTCAGTACCATCTGCAACCTCTGTAGCAAGCTGTGAAATTATTGCAATTTTTGGACACAAAGTTACTTCGAGTCTCTCACTGACTGATGAGTTGATCACTTTGCATCACTTTGGGTCCACAACTCTGTCAACTATATTTCAATGGTGGTCATGTAAAGGAGTGGCGAGCGAAGCCAGAGAAGGGTGATAATCCCCACATCTGGCCTACCTCTTCATCTAACTTAGTTCCTCGTATCAAAGAAAATAATTGTGAAATAACCTTGACGACAAAGCAAATGATTTCTCTGACCAATGAGCTCGCCAAATCTCTTTCCCTCTCTGATATTCCTCATTCTCGAGGTAGCGTTCAATCCTGTTCAGCTTCACACACCAACAAACGCAATTAAATCCTGATTTAAACTCCCTATATGTGCATATTAATTATTTTGTCCTTCGTCCCATACAAATGCCTTACCCTCTATTTGTGCAGCTGTTGCCGTGGCAACCTGGGGTGGCAGTGCTGATGTCAGAGACTCCTCCAAGGACACTCATGCAGGCACTGGGTCAGGTGATATGTGCTGCTGCCAGGCATCAACACCCAAGAACAAAATGGCGACCGTTCTCCACATATTTTTTGTCACATATGTGAGATTTAAACAAAGAGGGAAATGGAGCTCCCTGTTTCATTTGATACGTGTGACATGGATAATGTAGAATATTCCCACCGTGGTTGAACCAAGCTATTCTCAGCTGTCTTGAGAATTTTGTCTGGCTATTCTGGAGCACCCAAACCTGTCTATGACTTTGTGTTTGATTGTGTCCATACACTGGTTTTCTCTGGTTGGCATTAAACAACCAATTTTCCTTTTTGCCCACCCCCACCCCAACCCCCCCACCCCACCATATCTCTTCCTCTCTCTCCTCTCTAATTGAGCTTTGTGTCTACCTCAATCTCCATTCAAACACAGACTCATTTGCATATTGCCGCTGCACCCTGGACAGCTCCCCAGCTGTACTGTACAGAACTAAATGAGGAACACAGACCCACTTTACGTGACGTGAATACTAAGCAGCAAGGAGAGTCATTTCCCTGTTTCCTGAAAATACAGATAACTGAGAGATGAGTGGTAGAAAGAAAGGAGGACAGTTCTATCACATCAGTGCATTTAGAGGAAGACAGGCTTTACCAGCCTGAGAAAAGATGCTGATGCCGAGTTTATTACGTATAATAAAATGAGACATCGTGGAGATGCCTTTTTCATCAAAATGGACATAATGGAACCAGGAAAAAGTTGTTGACAAAATAATAGTTCTACTTGCTTGTTCATATTCTGTTTTTGAGGATGATTTCAGCATCTTTTCTTGAAATTTCTGCCCACAGTTTAATACAAACGTTTTGTTGGAAAATATGTTTTCAGTTTAAATATCAATATATTAAAAAATCAATTTTTGTTTTAGTTGTATTGGAATATTATTTACATGTTGCCCTCACACTGCCTGTGTGGACCTGGCAGCCTGGAATCCATTCTCTTACCTTCGACATTTCAAGGCCAAGTCTTGAATTTATTGACTATAGCAGAAAGCCAAGAGAGACTTTATTAGTATCAAGGAATTTTAGGGACATTTTGCTTGAGTGCACAGGGATACATTATTATGTTGCATTTTTGATGCACTCCAAACACACTTAACAGAATGTGTTAAGCACACCCTTAATGGGAACCTTAAAACCCCAAGGCCAATTTTCAGTTCTAGTGTATTGGTAAGGATTTGTGACATTTTGACTCATTTCTGGATTCAATCAATGCCATAGCTCGAGGGAGAGCAAAAATGGCATGCTCTTTATGTAAAATCCAACTGTCCTTGGCCAGCAACATGCAAACAACTTCTTCCCCCACAGTAAGACCACCGAGAATGAGAATGAATTTGATTATCCACTTTTACCTTAAAATAAGTGCATGTACAATACTTGCACTTAGAGAATCTT
The DNA here is from genome assembly GCF_037954325.1 of Fistularia commersonii. Lineage (NCBI taxonomy): Eukaryota > Metazoa > Chordata > Actinopteri > Syngnathiformes > Fistulariidae > Fistularia > Fistularia commersonii. The sequence goes on from NC_141309.1 coordinate 8,518,743, forward strand.
AGACGTGGTCATTTGTAAATGGTTGCCAAGGTTGAAATCAGTGAGTGTTAAAAACCCACATCATGTTCCATCATTTTGACCATCTTTTCTTGGAATGATGTAGAAATACAGGGGTGTGAAACTTGTGCCGTTGGAAAAAAAATAATCACTGAATAAACCTCGATAAGGCCGTCAAAAGGACCCTTTATGTCAATGTGGAATGTCACCTCCTTCTTAACATCCATATAAAATTTGTGAAAACGGCTCCGTTTAGTGAGCCAGCAGAGGAGTATCTAGTCCGTACACACTGTTTTGCCTTTGTTTATTACTCCCTGGGCTTCATTTAGGCAAGTGTGTGTGCAAATATGTCCCCCTGTTGTGCATAAAAATGAAGCTTTTACCCCATGAAAGTGTATTTTTTTTATATATCATATTTTACATCCAGTCATTTGTTCATTTGTCAGAGTTGCACGAGTAAAAATAAAATTCTTGACTAAATTGTAAAAATTACGTGGTTAAAATTACTCGTATAAAATATTAGCATTAAAAAAGAAAATAACACTAATTTAATCAGTGTGTATCACATGAACTGTTGTGTGTGTGTGTGTATGTGTGTGTGTGTGGGCGCGCGCATGTGTGGAGAGAGAAAGAGCGCTTGTGATATACATTAGGACTAATATCCTCGCAGAGTGGGGGATATGTATCTTAATCTAATTAAAAACTAGATGCCTGAATATAGATGAAGAATTATGAGTTCAAAATGGGGGAGGGGAGATTTGTTTGATTAAGTCTGGTTGCCTAGCAACCCATACCATTTATTTTCAGATCCTTGAAGATTTAATAATCAGCTTGTCTGCATTAAAATTCAAAGCAGTCTGCCATGCTACACCTGAAGGACAGAAAAATTAGGGAGGGTAATTTCTGGACCTGCAGGTGAATTGTTCACCTTCTTTGCTAAGTGCTTGTCAAAATCAAGACTCAAACACAAAAAATGGTTAAAAAGTAAACCCATAACATAAAGCTTTAAGTAGAAATTATTAAGAACTCACTATTTAGTTGAATTTAAATAATTTCTTCCTAAGATGAATTCTCTTGCAAATATAAAAAGAGCAAGCAGAACCAGTGGCTTGCAAATAGAGCTATTGTTATGTATATTCTTCAAGCTTCTAAGTGAAATGTATTTCTAAAATATAAACCACTTGGGGGGATATTTTCTGATGCCTTCATGGCTTCTCTCATTGACAGTGTGAAAGCTGGGTTCCGGCTGGTGAAGTGCTCCTACTGCAATCACTGGCCCCCTCCCCTCTTTTGTTTTCCTAATTGCTGCCCTTCCTTTTGTTAGAGCACGTTCTTCTAAGTGTAAGAGCAGAATGAAGGTTTCCTGCAGACTTCATGTGGAGTCCAAACAAAAAGCCCTGTCAGGGGGATCAGCTATTAGTGACCAATGAACATTGTGTCTGAGAAATCTGATGTTTAAAGTTCCCTCATAATTCCAAAGTGCTCTCTGTGCTCCATAAATTGTATGCATGTAATACTGAAAATGTCATAAACATTACGCTTCCCTTCTCTTTTTTCTTTTGAAATGATTACACAAAATGAAAAGCTTGATTTTCATATATGAGAAAATGAAATGGTAGGACACATTTATTCATCTGACAATAAGAAAGTATTATTATTATTATTGTTATTATTGTTATTATTATTATTATTATCATTATAGCTACTGTATAATACCTTAGTTCAATACCAAGACTATCCAAATTCTGAGATGTTATCATACAAGGTTTTGTGATGTTAAAAAGGATTTTATTTCATTCAAACTTTTAAACCTAAATTATTACCTATTTGAAATAATATCATTATGAAAATATATCTATTTCATTTCAAACATTCCCATGACACTTGCTTCTAAATATATCAAAGCTGTGTAGGCATGTTTTTTAGGGGTCTCGATAATTTTCATAGTGAGTGTTCAGCGTTATTTGATTTATAAATTCATATATGACTTATATATCAACCATTATAGTATGTGAATATTTTTTTTATTTTATATGCACATGTTTTGTGAGCGCACACACACACACACACACACACACACACACACACACACACACACACACACACACACACACACACACACACACACACACACACGCACACACACACCGGTTTTGTCTATTGTGGTTGATGTTACTCTGCCTATTCACTAGATGGGGTTAGAGCTTCATTCAGTTGGTTTTGAACAGGGGCAAATTTTTCCTAAATAACATTGTCACGGTTAAAATATACTACTATACGATTGTTGTTATCAATGTCCAGTTTTGTTTCTAGAATATGTTGACATTTTATTCTTCATATTAAAATACCTTTGGGTGTGAGCTCTACATTTTCAGTTCACACACAATTAAGGTAACAACAACGTGGACTGCATGTAGTTCATCATATATACATGCAGTATCTCTGGAAGTATGTCATTAAATGCAAACATGGCAGATGTTTTTTGTCTGCTGTTTGAAAGCAGCATATTAAATTGCCTGATGTAACATTCATATTAGTTAATTGTAAAAATATCCAGACTTTTTTAGATTTTATTTCACCATTTGTCACAAATGCAAGCTTTTAATTTATTTTTTCTCCTCTGTCGTCTTCCTTGTGTGTACTTTCCATTAACTCTTTGCCTCATACATTCATCCCAGAGTAGCATATCATTAGCTCATGGTTGTGTTGTGGCCTGCTGTTGTTCCATGGGCCCAGCTCCTAAGGGTTTCTGAATTGGCATGGGAAAGAGAAGGGGAAGGCTTAACTGTCAGAACTGTGTGCTTCTGTGGAGAAAAGAAGTAGCTCCTTGATTAACCCATTGGCTGGTTTAGCAGACCCACAATTTGCCCGTGTTCTTTATTCATTTCCCTTGTCCTTTTCATTCAGAAAAAGACCCAATAGGGCCCAGCAGGTGAATGTAAAGAAACGCGAGAGGACTCCCCTCCGACCAGCCTTTCAGATTCAGACAATAGGCCGGCCCACCTCTTGTACAGCTGCATTAAGACCCTGATTAAAGCTCTTCCTGTTAGCGATTGATTTAGGATGCAAAGCTAAAACCAACAAAACCCCACACTGCTGTGGCCTGATAATGACTGGGCCCCTCCTCCAAAGCATAGGCTTCAAATGATTAGTGGGTCTTGTTTTCTTAGTATTTGTGGCAGTCTGGTTGTGATATGTGTGTGGATTTTTCAGAGAGAGCTAGTTAGGGGAGAGGAGATTGTGTGACCAAACCAAGAGGCCTTCAGACGCATCACTCTGATTAGTTACAGTTTCTGTAAAACAAACACTTATCTTTTTTTTCTTTGACTGAAATATGGTAGCATGTATGTGCATGTTTACATTTCTTTACGGTTTGATAAGTAGGCATGGTACTGGATTTTGACATAAGTTAATACATATACACAGGATGTAAAATAGAATAAATATTTGTTGTCGAATTAAAAGTACAATGTATTAAACTTTTTTTTTTTTAATTGTATTTAAAGCGTTGGCTCGGTCGAAAGAGCAAAGACGTAGTGTATTTGTGGTACTTTCATAACAAATGCCACCATTGCTCTTAATTGAAGGAATATTTTGAGGTTAGTTTTTGGATCATGTTTTATTTTGTTTCATTTAATTTGTTATTTATTTTCACTTGACATTTAACCGCTTAGGACAATAATGTTATTCCATATATGTAAATCTACTAGAGAATGCCATGACATGGGAAAAATCTGTGGTCGAGAGACACTGAGAATAGTAACACTCTCTGAGTGTGAGTGTTGAGAGAGAGGGAGAGAATAGGAGAATCCATAAATATTACATTTCTTTGTTTGACGAATGTTTGACACATTTTCATGTTTCCTCAACAAATTCCACTGTCATATTTTTCCTTTTGTCAGTCATCTTCCAAACAACAAATCCTGACAATTATCCCAGAGACACTCCTGATCAAAACCACCTTATTCTCTCTGCTGCACAGCTCCATCACACTCTGTATCACTCTCATCCTCTTTCTTCAGTCTTCATTTGATTCCAGCTCTGTATATTACACCAATCATCAGTTCACATGCAGAAATTACATTTACAACATGTTTTTGTCGTCCATACTCTTCACAGTTTTGTACAGTCTATTTTTCTATGCATGGTGCTGTTATTGAAGTCCTGCTGCACAGTGGTTATTGTAAGACTTTAAGACTTTCGGGGGGGGTTATTAGCTAAGGACTTAAAATAATAGGCATAGTTAAATTTCTATTTGCTGCTGTCAATTTTTAGCAGATGAATACCAGGGTTTAGTTTTATAGCTTTGGTTGAATTTGGTGAATTACAGATTATTACGCCTATAGCTATCATGTAATACAGCAGTGGTCTCTTAAATACAATCACATTTTGATGATCAAAAACAAATGTTTACATGATAAATTAACAAATGGAAGAGTCAAAAAATGAGACAGATGGATAGAAATCCATAGGTCCTCAGGCTACAGTGAGGGTCCCGGACGTATCGAAGCTTGACAGCAATCCTAACATCCCACATTTTTATCAGAATAATCAAACGTACAACCCACACTTACACCAGCCTTCCTTGAAATATACACAGGTAGAGACCCAGACATATGCCTACACCTGCCGTCAGCCTTATAGCCTTTTTAACTTCTTTGCACCTCTTCCTCCCACACTATAGCGCTGTTAGCCTCAAACACTCAGACAAGCTTACTCCACCTCCAAGCGTGTTTAATATGAGTCACAATGACCTGCAGTCTAAGTTATTTTCATGGGAGTGATAGTTTCAAGTGTATGCTGTGTGTTATATTGGAACTATGGGACTACAAAAACAATGGTACAAGAAGAAGATATTGCTAAAATATCATAAGACTGAAGTTGCTTCACTAGAAAACATGGTGTAATTCATCTGCCATGGATATCTCTGATAGAATAGGAAACCACGCCACCCAATTTATTCTGCGCAGGAGTTTTGCTTTTATTCCTTTGCAGCTCAGCATAAGCCCTTTTATGCTTTATTTCATATATGGTCTTCTATAGACCTATGGGCAAGTATGCCCCTGGGCACATGGGGAGAGAAAATTCAAAATTTGTCTTCCATTTGCACCTTGTACATGTCTTTGCTCTTTGGAATCTTTCTGCTTATAGAAATGGACATTAACTGTACCTGGCAGGCAGTCAGTGGGATAAGAGCAGGGGTCTGTTGATAAATCCTGTCTTGTTCATAGTTGGACTCTAACAATGTCTACACCAAGCCCTGGGAGTATAAATCTATGAAAAACAGTGTCTGTGTTTTATTGCTGCTCTGCATTCACCCAGTTGATTTATTATAGATAGGACACCATGTTACTTTCTGCCCGCAAGTCTGCCTTTCAAGTGAATTTGAAATTAATGATCACCAAAATCACAAAGTGTACTCGACGATTGCTGTATGCATAATGATTTGAAAAGATGCATCTAGATTGGCCAACAGGACACTTTGATTTTGGTTTTTCTCTAGTGCTATAGTGCTACATTTATGTCTCTGTATTACAGTACCTATGTCTCTATATGTGTGTGTGTGTGTGTGTGTGTGCATGTGTGTATGTGCATACGTGCATGTGTGCGTGCGTGTGTGTGAGTGCGTGTGAAATGGACTTGTTGTGTTTTGCGGTAGAAATATGAGGATTTAACCAAAGGAGGGTGGGAAATAATCACTTTATTGGTGTTGTTCATCTTCTACAAAAAGTAAAGAGACTGGCATTCCTGACACAAACCCGCTTCTTTAGTTCCAACCCCACCCTTGTCCTTCGCTTCCACCAACCAACGCTTAACAAACCATGGTCCTCTGCAGCACAAACAACAGCGCTTTGTCACATACTCGACTCTTCATGACAGCACTGGGTCATAGAGTCTGACAAACTGGCTGTGTATACCATTAAACATGTGTGTCAATGTGAAGGACTGCCATGTTGTCAGTACCTCTTCTTATCGAACCCTAAAATACTTCATAGTTAACCCCCCCCCGCCTCCCTCCTCTCTCTCCCTCTCTAGCTCTATCCAGCTCTCTCACCTCGTACACACGCACACACACACACACACACACACACACACACTCACACACTCACACACACACACCTGCTCTACATGACCCTGGTGGATGTGGATCAGTGCTGCAGTACTGGCAACTCAGGTTTCAGGATGCCAACAAGACTTGTTTCGATGAAGTGCTGCTTTGAATTAAAAGTATGTTTGACGCTAAAGAGGAGCTAACCTTATTTAACAAGCTAACGTGATTTGACAGAGCTTAGACAGAGATAGAGTGCTACTGCATGGATCCCTGCCAGCCAGATTTGCTTATTCTATTGATAATGGGAGAAAATGCAGGGAAATGAACTCTGAGGTTCAACATGCAGCTAATCTGAAATGTTAACGGCTGCGTTTGCATTGATGCGATTCTAGGTATTTATTTGTATGGATGTCCAAAAGACTGCTAAATTCTCTTGAGTATTACAAGCATTTAGTGATCGCTGTGATAAACCCAGAATATTCTTTGAATTTTATTCTTAATTCAATAAAGGCAATGAGAACATTCTATTTTAAATGGTTTGTAATAATGGTTAGTTTTCATTTTCAATGTCTGTTCCTTTGCTGTATTTGTTTGGATCTGCTGCATTTTTGCGCATAATGTGGCTATTTTTGTATGGAAGGGAGCTTTTGATGAGAGGTTTCACAGTCGTCAGAGGTGAGAGAGTCAGAAATTGTGTGAAACAAAGTGCAGAAGTGTTGATTGGCCAGAGGAGGGTGGGCTGGTGATTTGGGACAAAAGGATTTGACTATTAGAGAACACATTTACATCTGTGACTATCAAGTACCAGCCTGTGTGTTTTTCTCTGTGCCATAACTGTTTGTGTAGGAAAAAGCAGGGCCTTTTACTTCATATGTAAAGAAGGTGAAGTGCAGAGCTCCCCCACCTCCTATCCTCAAAGAGCATTAATCATTGGTTCTCAAAGACACAGTCTCTCTAAGGAGTAGTCACCCTGGAATGACAAGATGCACATGAAAGGATGGGGTTTGGGGGTAGCTAAAGATAAGGTGTGGAGAACCTTCCTGCAGTGCGAGGGGGAGAGAGGATTTCCACTCTCATTAAAGATCAACTGCTCAGCTTTCGCCTAACGAGAACTCTTTCTTGAAAGCAAAGAAACAAACAAGCACTCACTTGGATGGAAATGGAAGAGAGGTTTACCCTAAACGTCAGATGGTATTTTATGCCCTGAAGTCTACACCTTAGCTAAACACACTGTCACAGGTTCTCAAGTAGTTTGTGAACAGAAGGTTACTTTTCTAAGGTCATAGGTCACAGGTGGTCTCAGGATGGATGCTTGGCCTTCTTCTGCTGTTCTGTGAAATGGCTTCATGATTTCCAAGTGAGAGGCCTCGCTCCTGATGGCCAAACCCTGCTGTGTATCTAATCCTGTCTAAAATAACCAGGATGATGGCTTTGCTGCCCTAAATCTGACCTACTGGTCCTCCAACACCTCTCAGTATGTGAGAAGATTAGCAAAGCAGGCATCAAGCTTCCCCACTGATTCAGTGTGGGGCTGACCCTCCACCCCTGTGCCCAGGTGGATCTGTGTGAAGGGTGGATCCCTGGACTGAATTAGCTTCTCTATGAATAAGGTTCCCTGAAGGGTGACAGGTAAGACAGATCACTAGGGGTCGACAAGCCCCTGTGGTCGGACACAAAAAAGAGGCAGAGAATCACCTGGCGCTTGCCAGATCAAATGAGGGCTTAAATAGGGGGCTCTTCTCTCATCAAATCTCTCCATGAATACCCAGGAAGGGCAGAGACTACGGTATAGCCTCCCACAGTCTTGGCCTCCTGGAGACCCAAGACCCTGTTGACTTCTAACTCCACTGTACTTCAGCCCAGGTCCCCTCACAGTAGCTATCAAGCTTTTAATTCATACTCTCAGCCCCTCACTAAGTACTGTGTGCATAATGGAACTATAATCAGCCCATGGCCAATAGTGCCTTTTCTCTCAGTGTGTCAGCACTCATGTTGAGCCTGCATGTCGAGTTGCAATGAGATGCTAATTAGACTTCATATCTCCAGGGCTAATCTGAGTGTTCACATTCAGGTGCTTTTAATCCACTCCATACCTCTGTTTGCTAATTTGCAGGTAGCCGGCTCTATTATAGTGGTCAAGAGAGAAAGGTCAAAATTAACTTAAGACATATGACGTTGAGGTGCCCGACGGGAGCTGTACTTACATAACATTTCTAAATGTATGTACAGCGTGTTCTGCGGCTTCAAAGTGAATGGTCAGATCCCGTTCTCACCAAATAACCTCATCAAACTGCGCAGCATGACAGGGTAAGTGTGGGGTGTGGCAATAGGTGCCAAACACAATGCTCCTTGTCAGTCAGCCTCATTCCTAGGGGCGGAGAGGGGCGAGGGAGGGTGCAACAGAGGCAGCCACAGGCCCTTGGGTCTCTGCAATTGGCCTTAATCCGCAAGATAATAAGTTCAGAGAGGGGCCATATGCTGCAGTGCAATGTGTGGGGAGGGGAGTGTTGCCTCATGTTACTTACACCAGGCCGGCGCTTTCTCAGGTACCGCCCTCCCACGGTCTGCTCCTTTGTACTGAGGGATCAGCCCTCTCCATGCTGTGAATGGTCCGAATTGATTAAACCCCACCGTATAATTGTCAGCAAATCCCAGCGAATCATTTCCCATCCATTTGAAAAGTACAATGTGCGTTTCTCCTTTTCTCCTCAGCTCCTTTCTTCACCACCCTGGCCACCCCTCAATGTTCTTCCCTTCCTGTTTTCTTTTCTTTTTTTTTTTAGGGTCCCAGGTTTGTCCCTGGATGCCACTCTCTGCTTCAGGATGAGGGAGAAGGGACATGCAAGGGGAAAAGAGTAAGAGGAGGCATAGAGTGTGCCTGACTGGACGGTTAGGCAAGGATGAAAGTGGGCAAAGAGGACTGTATCTTAATCCAATGCCCTGACAAGAGAGTGTCTTACTGTCTTAGATGGTGCCTACCTAGGAAAAACCAGAGCTAGCTCTCATTGCAGTAGCTTAAATGCAGGGAATCTACTTACTAAGAGGTCAGAAAAAAATGGAAAATGGAGTTAGTAATATTCCATAACCCTTGTCCATGCCCTTACATTTTTTTAATGTTGCACATTTATCTTTAATCTTTTCAATACATCTTAACCTTTTTCTAGAAGTTTTTTAATTCTGCATTATTGCTAACAAAGATAGATTAATCAGTCACAATATTATCGTAAGAGTCTTGCTAAGCCAAGAGTAGAGGCCAGATCAGGCAGACATTTGGAATATCAAATTAATGACATGATTAGTGTTCTCTTAAAAAGTATATCAGTCCTAGGATGTGAAATTGGTGCTCCATTTTCAATCTATTCAAAAATCAACAATCATTGTTATGTTTTATCCTTTCCAAATAAGAAAAAAGGATAAATTGGTTTTCTAGACAGTATCTGTCACCAATCAACACTTTTGACACTTGTTCATCCTCTTTTCAGTCACCTATTATGAATTCACATGTTTGACATCCTGCCATTGATCTGAGAGATCCCTGGGCTGAGGTTCAAGCTTCCCTGACCTCATTAGGCCCCATTTAACCCTTGGCCTCAAGGCCTGCTTGACATCAAATTCCAATGAAGGGATTCTCTCATTCCATAATCTAGCTTCTTATCAACATGGAAAACATTTGTTTTGTGCAATATGTATGTATATGTACACACACACACACACACACACACACACACACACACACACACACACACACACACACACACACACACACACATATCTGTTAGTGTGTTTGTGTATTTATTTTTCCTGTTTTAACAATTTCTAACATGTGGTAATATTACCGAGGTAACTGAACAAATCAAGCTGACCTGCATTTACTTTGCTTACTGGTTTTTTTTTTTCTAGTTTTGGAATTCAACAAATTGAACTTTATAAACCAGCCTGTCTTGACATCCAGGATGGCCTGCTCTGTTGAAGTCTTTACAGCAAAGCTGAAGACCTATTGGTTTGCTCCCGCACATGAGTCCTGAGTTGTGTTGTTTTTTTTCCTGTATTCTATTTCATGTTATTTTTTGGGTGTCATTTTGTCACTGCGGTAAGGGTTCGTGCCTCACAACATGAAGGTTTCTGGTTCGATTACAGTTCGAATTCCTACAGATTCTCTGATTTTCTCCCACGGTCTAAAAGCATGTAGTGGATTAATTAGAAGCCAGTCGCCGTAGCCCCATCCTTTCTCTCACGACAGGATAGTTGGAAGAACTGAATAAATGACTCTGGGATTTTTTTTATTTCATTTGTGTCCCGCCTTATCGCCTCTCCTTTGTACAGCATTTTGATGGAAAGTGCTCTATAAATATATTTATTATCATCTATCACTTAAAACATCAGTGGCCGTTATTAATAGTTAGTATCAGTCACATTGATTTGCAGGCTGTTGACATATGTTTAGCATTTCAATTTCAAAACAGTATAGAGAGAGAATTTTTGTGCCGCTGAACTTGTTATTTAAAGACACTGTATCTCTGGTACAGATTTGTCTGGTTAATAGACAGCTTACTGAACTGATCCTGCTTCAATATACATTACAGTTTTGTACAGCAAGACACAACTCTTTATGATCTCGCACTCTACTCTGTACAGATCTCTTTTTTACATATGGGGTCATGCACACACACACACACACACACACACACACACACACACATGCAGACCCTTTTCACCAATCTCATAACCTGACATTGATCTCCAACTTTGACGCTTGGCTTTCATTACTGGCTGAAGGGCATTGTTTGTGAGAGTGATCTTCATGTAAAGTGCTCATAAACGATCACAGCCCATGCAGGCAAATTTATGATCATGGGGGGCTGGAAGGAGATGTGGGACACTGCAGCAACTCATCTATGCCCACATAAATAGGACAGTCATGTTGGTTTGGGGTTTGCATGTGGTCATGATAGAAGTGATAATGGTGATGATAAGGAGAAGGTGGAGACATTAAAGTGGGACAGGTTAAAGGGGAAGAAGGACAGTTGCTACTCATTATGCTGTGATTACATTGCTTTCGGATGTATAATATGCCCAACTGAATTGTTATTAATTCATATGAAAACTATTATGCAAATGGTCATATGGATACAAAACACATTTCAGCGTAGTTAATGGTAGCTTGTGGTCAGGAAATGCACCACCTCTGGTCTATTATTTGCATGGAGAATAGTTAACCTTGAGATCAGTGTTGGAAAATGCAGTATTAAAAGACTGTCCCTTTCAAGGCCCCATCGAGAGGGTTAATTATCATTTCCTGCTCACAGCTCTGGATTGTTAATATATTATGATGCGTATATTTGACCCCTAAACAGAACCGCACACAAAATCCAAACTACTATTTCTTGAATGTTTTTGGGATAGATTAACTACAATATGGTCTTACTAATGCTGTGTCATAATCAGCAGTTGGATGACGATTTGCTGGTAGATGCTGTTGTCGCAGAAAGCTGAACGGCATGATTTTGTTATGCTATAGATTTGTGCCTTCAGCTTTCTGATTTATTTTTAGTTACATTCACTTGCTTATCAGGTAACGTATTAAATGTCCAGGGTCATTAAACCTTCACTTTTCCTGCCTCGGCCCTTAATGATGTCTACTAACTAGTGCAGGAGTCCATCAGTAGGCTTCCCATGGGAATGAGGTTGTGGTGTATGGGTCGTGAACTTTGACCTGTAGTGACCAAAGTGGTCTCTTGAGCACATGCGCTCATTGCCAATGAGGTCATCAGTGGGACCTTGTCGAGGGCATTGAGAAAACAGATTAAGCCCATTGTTTGTAAATAGGATGACCAGATGCTTCACTGCCCATTGCTTTAATTATGTGACCAGTAAAGAAGAGCAGACACAAGGCTAAGTTTATTCGCCCCTTGAGGCGTAATGATATTTACTAATCGTAATTACTACTACTGGTATTCATGTGCATGTTTTGTTGCCATAGTTATTTACATACACTGCAGCTATCAAAGTAGCACAGAAGTACATTTTACATATTGCCCTTTTCAAATGTCATACCAGTATTTTCAATCATGTAAATTGAAATTTGTAGTGTTTCAAAAAACGTAGACAAACATTTATCAACCAACCATAAATCAACCAAACAAGTGCTGTCCAAGGACTCTAGGGGGTTGGATTGACAGTTTCTTAGTGCCAATCATTACCTTGTTAACCCCCTGCTTCACAACAAATTACCCGCTTACCATCCTGGCTATGTCTGTCCAGTACATCAACCCCCCCGACCTCTAGGAGGGCCGTTGTGGCTGAGCACTTTTTGCATTTAACCTCTATCACTTATACAGAGAGTTGCAGTGGATGGATTGAGAGAGACACTGCAAAGGGGTCAGAGGTTAAATGACCAGGACTATTCACAAGGCGATGGAGAGTTCAAATAACAGACACTTCAGTCATTTTCCATAGCCTGTTTAAGGCTCTATTTAAATGTTCAATTTGTTAAAACTCTTAAAATAAAGGAGTAGAGGAGATTGTATTGTTAAAAATGTATAGAAATGAAGAATAATAATTTAACTCAGACTGCTGAATAAACACTCTGAACCAATGGTAAGCCTCCACAACTTAGCTTCACACATCTTCTCTCATAGGTTATGAATCTGATTAACATATGCTTTGCTTTTGTTTGGACATCATGGTGTTTACATGAAGAGACCCAGTGGGACCAGGCATGGAGGTCAGCAGGTCGAACTTCAGTTGTCAGAGAGCCTTGCGACATTTCTTTCCCACGTTGCCAGGTCCCTATTGTCTGCTGTGAGGAGCCCCCGTTAACGTTTGGCCCTAGGAGGTAGTGTGGCGTGAGAGGGAGGCCTGGGGGCATTGGACCCTCAGCAGGTCCCTGGGAAACGGGCGTAACCAGGCGGGGCTGAGGCGAGCGGTAACAGCATGGGGTCATTTTCCGGCTTGCTGCCTCTGTAAAGGGCTTTGGAACACAGTATTGGACCCTAGAGGAGTGCTGGTGTGGAAGATGGTACAAAGGGCTTTGTCTGTGCTGTGCTGTGCACTGCTGTGTGTGTGTGTGTGTGTGTGTGTGTGTGTGTGTGTGTGTGTGTGTGTGTGTGTGTGTGTGTGTGTGTGTGTGTGTGTGTGTGCGTGCATGCGTGCGTGCGTGTGTGTGTGTGTGCATTCTGTTCTACAATTTTGCAAAAATTAATTATGTAAATGGAAGGAAGTTGAGTAACTTCTTGTATCTAGAGCTATATCTCCAACTATTTTTGGAGGGAGTTAATGTGACCGCGATATATATTGCCCATAAAACTAACATGAGAAGAGACTGACGTACAGACTATTTTGTAAGGACTTTTTTTAGATTATATTCCCTATGTAATTGGTTTCAGCAAAATTCCATATTTATTCATATGTCAACATTATCTTGTAATATTAACATACGTATTCATTGTTTATTTTTTCCTCTAATATGATGTGCATTCACTGTCTTTCTATTGTAGTCCTAGAATGTCATTTGAAGCTAACACACTGAACTATTGAATAATAAATAGACATCAGCAATATAAATAAATAAAACATATCATCCTGCCTTTATCACTCTTTTCTCTGTCTACATGCAGTAAATTGCAGTATAACCCACGTGCCCACTGATAATAAGGTCATCCTTTTTTAATGCTAGCCTGCTCATATCTTTAGGGTCTCTGACAGTTTTTCAGGAGTCGGAGTCAGCTTGTACTGTAATGTGTGACAAGGGCTTTGTTGATCTGAGAGGTGAGTGTGCTCACAAGCCGATGGAAGAAAATGACCTCCTCTGTTCAGACATATACACATAAACACATTCACATTGCACCAGAAGTAGCATTATCCCTGTGGAGAGCACAGATACTGTAGAAGTAGCTCAAGATCTTGGGGTCTTGTCCACCATGCAAAATCTTTGCTTATATCTGCCTTATTTATTTTTGTTGTTCTTTTGAGGTCATCCTCTGAGACTACATGAAAAAATCAATACACCCACCTATGTATTTAAATTTTTCAAGGGATTAATCTTGTATTTTTTTGTCAGACACTCTTTTTTTAATTCATTAAATGCATTATTTTTCAATGTATCACAAAGGTACTGGAGAAACAACAATTTGAAAAGTAAATAAACAATAAAATTGGTAGGGATGAGGAGGAATTGGATTTGTATGGTTTGTTTGTCAGCAATTCAAGCAGCTCCAGAGTGCAATGTGTAAAACTTCGAGTAAATGTATACTAATCTGACTGAAAGTTTACCTGAGTTGATATATTACCATAGCATTTCTGACACAAGCACCTTCCTGATAGAATCTCTCCACTCCTGCAAATCAGTGACATTGCAATTGTGGGGCCGATTGCAGGTATTTGCCAAGTTTTGTCTTTAGCAGAATTGTTTTGTGGTCCTTTCGAATTGACCTGATCAACTGCTGAACAATAGAATAGGGAAGGTTTATCAGGAGAGCTTAACAAGAGAAGGGAACATTAAGAATAAAAGCTATTCTCCTCTAACTCAAAATACAGCATTGTCTCAGTTTTATTGATGTATGGAGAAACATTTAGTAAAAAGGGTCCAGTTGCTTTGGGTGCACCTTAGTATTCCCACAAACATCTTGCTGTTGTCCAGTAGCCCTGACATGTGGCAGGATGCCATTTTATTTTCAAATGTATTCATTCATGGATCTGACATTTTAAACAACCTCTGCATACCTGCAGTACCACAAAGCAAGCTAATTTGATATATTCCACAGGTTTGAGATTCTATCACATTTCATAGACCGTTAGATCTAAGGACTATTCACTGGCTTCTTTTTTTCCATTTGCCTCGTGAAGTCCCAGAGCCTGAACCTGAACTAAAGAGTGCAGGCATAGATTTATATGCATGCCCCTTCTTTGATGACAGGGTAAATATTCACACAGACTGCCAAGGTGCCCCCATCATTACCCATGTGGTGTGTATTAGCTCACCAGTTAAATTCTTAGGGGGATTGTTTGGTGAGATGAAGGCAGCCAAAGTGCTGAAGGACGTACCAGAGTTCGGCAAACAGAACCTAACCTGATTGGCTCAGCAATAGCGTGGTCCAATGGGCAAAGTTAGCAGTGGAAAAGGTGTGTGTGTGTGTGTGTGTGTGTGTGTGTGTGTGTGTGTGTGTGTGTGTGTGTGTGTGTGTGTGTGTGTGTGTGTGTGCGTGTGTGTATGGGTGAAGGGGATCCGTTGTAGGGTTTTGCCTGTCAATTAAAGCTGCTGTGAATACCTGGGAGGAGGGGATCGCCTAGCTGTGCTTGCCATCTCTCAGGTCCTTTTGGATCTGTGGAGATAGCTTAGGCGCAGTTCACCTCAAATAGGAAAAAGTCTGTCAATATTCATCTATTTAATAACCCTGTGTGCTGCTCACACTGCCTTTTGAAGACTGTGGGGTCTGCATTTCCCTTTGATGTACTTTCATTGTCAGAGAGTCTATCTAAAATCTTCAGAGATGGAATTGGTGACATTTTCTCTTTTTTTTCATTCATTCAATCCAACCTCAAAGGTTTCCAGCAGTATTTCTTTACTCCAATATGCTTTGTTGTACAGAGGAGTTGGGCATTCAAGTTATCTGAAGGTCTTCACCACGACTTTTATTGGTACTAGGCACTGGAACACCAGGAACTCAAGACTGTATAAATATGTGTGTGTGTCTGTGTGTAGATATACATACATACATACATACATACATACCTACACACACACACAGACACACACTATTCTCTCACTTTAACAAGAAAGGGACGTTAATTGAGGCTTATTGTCTAAGACAATCTAGATAATCTAGACAACAGACTAGAGAATTCCAAAAATGAAAATGACTTCACATCACGGCACATCAACTAAAGGAGAGTATTCTTTCAGTGACCTTTCATTTTATGTACAAATGACCAAGCGGATCTCCAAGCCACAGCAAGTTAAATGTGGAGTTGGCATTGTACTAGTCCAAGCACAATCAATGTGAAAAGAGAAGTGTGGACTTTCCCTCACTATGAAGCATCTTTCAAGATCTGTCTGGAGCAGAACATAACCACAGAGCAAACACTGCTGCGCATGCAGCTGTAATGTCAAACAACTTCCTCCATTTCTCCTTCTCATATTCAGCTAATTTGAGTCTTCTTATCTCTCTGGTTCTGTGTGCTCTATACATCTTCACCCACCATTCCCTCACATTTTCACTCTGTGCACTCTCACTCTGGAGGACCTATACACAGCAAGATAAGAGGAAATGAAGTCTACGGCACAATTTGAAGCAATGCTTTGAAGCTGAATGTGAAATCGCTCTTCTACTGCTCTCCTGCTGGTAAAATAAGGGCCCTCTTGTTAAAAGCACTTTACCTGTGCTCCCTCTATGGATCATTGCTCTCATTAATCAGATTTGGGGTTACATTCAAATCACAATTACTCCAAGCACTAACTATTAATGGCCAAAAGGGCTGAAAGAGTAAGAGAAATGTTTCTGACATTTCTTTTTATATCTCTCTTTGAGCTGGGATGAGAGCACATCATAAAGTATAAGGTGAAGCATAAACCAACCTAAATCTGAATGAGGATTGATTTCAAAGATGTATAATATTGAATTGTGCCGGAAATCACACACACACACACACACACACACACACACACACACACACACACACACACACACACACACACACACATACACACACACCAAAAAAGTAGATCTTGTCATCTGCCTCTGTCTTCATTGGCTGTTGGTGAAATCTAGCAGGCTCATACTCATTCCATTATGCAACAGCCAGCCCCCTATTCTCTCCAATCGAATGTGAGGACTTTGAGATTTTGAGAATTTAATTAAAATAAATAGTTCAAGTGGGAGAGAAAGTTTTAGATCATACACTTGCCAAACGAAGCACCACATTTTTTAACTAACTTACAAATTGAACAAATATAGGCAAATTAAGGTAATTCAATAATTTGAAATAAGTCGTCTGAAAATGCAGCTCTTATATTTTGAGCTAATGAAAAAGGACAATATTTGTTTCAGAAGATCATCTTCAAGGTGTAATATTCACCTTTACAATGCTAAGAATTTAGAAATGCGTGGGGATTTCCTATTTAGTCTGAAATGGAGGCTTTCATTGCCCTTGTTTGACCTTTTGGTGCTTTGTGAGTTTTTCTGTACCAGTGTATGGAGCAGAGACAACTATTTGTGTGTATGTGTGTTGTATATATGTTTCTAGGAAGGGTGGATATCTTTTAAGAACAGCCTTAAGTCTAGTGCACAGTGTCGAGCCTGACAACAGAGACCATGCCAAATGCATATGTATGTACTGTATGTGCATGTGTCTATCTGGTATTTATATATACTTATAAATACTATATCCCTTGGAACCTTGACAGAGAGAACAGAATTCCTGTTTCATATTCTCAGACTTGGAAATACAGTTAGTATTTAATACTTCACATATCAACATTAGATTTAACAGCATTTATTCTTTATTTTGCAATAACTATTCCCTGTATTAACTCCTGCAAAACTGAAAGATGGGTTTCTTCCTGGGAGAACTTCTTTCAAGTGATTAACTGCTGACTGCCTCAGGGACAACTGCTGAAATTGTTTTATTTTTGTAGTCATTATTCAAAATGTTATCAAACATCCAAACAAATCACCAAAATCAGAGTGGCCATCTTTTCTCATAATGATTATTGTATGTATCTGTGCACCAGAGTATCAGCCAGATTTGACATTTTGTGTATAATTTTATTTGGAGATCGTGCATGTGGGTTTCCTCTTCACTGCTTCTGCGTTGCAAGTGTTTATGTGCACTTGTGTGTAATGGCCTCTCCTGGTGACTGCCTTGGGCAATAACACTGGATGTAATCCTATGTATGCCTCCGGTCTCTTAGCTGCCTGCGTAGATGTGGAGGAACGTTTTAGCCCCTGCAGTGTGCTGTAGGGCAGAAGTGCTCCTGTACTGCTAACAGACAGCGGCACTCTGGTTCAGCTTCAGTACAGTTTCCTCCAACACTATTTCTGTGCAACTATTCCAACACTGTATCTGTGAGGACCAGTTCAATTTGCAGCAATGAGAGATGGTTTAAGGAGGGAGAAATTGACTTCTGTCAGCCATTATATTAAAGTATGCACACTTTCACAAATTTGTCTGGAGGTGAAGAGTACTTCCTTGCCTGGAAATCAAATCATCTACTGAATGTACAGCCTTATCATGATTGGCACTCGGTTGTGCAAAAGCTGAAATACGGGGTAAAATCTGCTTATACTGAAGTAAAATGTCGTGCATTGTTTGAAACCAGAGTGCAGACATACTTACCGTACTGTTCTATTTAGGCTTGGTTACAGGTGATCAAAGACAATATATCTCCATCACTGATTTTATTAAAAACAAACGGAACAGATCTTGATCGTGTTGTTTAAAATTATTAAACCATATAATGAGTAAAACAAAAGCTTCATCAGTTAGACCTGTTATATGAAAATCTATTTTCAACTCGTCTTAATGCCTATTGTAGGTTTACTGGATTTGTCAGTGAGAACCCTCACAACACATACGAGCATAACAAAGACAAATGTGATTTGGAGAAACTCCTTTGCCCTCAAAGTCTTGAATCTGTCATTGTTTCTTGTTCACATAGTATGAGCCATTAAATGACTGCTGTGCAATGCTTAGAATGATCAGTGCCCTGAAAACATGCTTTCAAAGAACTGCTGCTGAAATCATTGTTAAATGAAAATGAAATTAAAAACCACCAATATAGTTTACATTGTAAAGAATAAGGATACCACGGTTGGTGAACAAACTCATAAATCATCACAAACTCTATTGTCCAGAGAAGATCCAACATCCATGATATCTAAACAAAGCAAACTTCAGTGACCCGAAGACATTTGTAGTTCAGTGTCATGGAGAGTTCAAGTTGAAGAAATGGACTTCTAGCAGATGGGATGTGTCTGGGATTTCATATCACCAGTGAATTTAACCTAAAGAAAAGATAGTTCTACAAGAATGCACTGTCACTGGTTGACTATCATTGAGGATGATTTTCAAGCTCCGCACATAGCAGAATAAATGGATACTTTATTTTCAACACAGTCGTAGGACAAACATTTTTATGTAATACCTTGAAATACACGCTGGCTTTCGCATTTTACACACTTAATGTCGTGCACACTGACTTGAGATCCATACAGACCTCTTCAGAAAGTGCCATTTCTTTCACAGGTAGCAATGATTTGATGTGGAATTCTTTATATAGCAATTGAGGATTATTAATCATCATATGATAATGAAGTATGTTGGATAATCAGTCACACTGCTGCAGCTTATTGACAACTTTATGATAGTCATACCTGGCTTTCTTCAAGCTTTATTGGGGAAAAAAATGCAATTAATTAAACAGCAGAAGTAGTACAATTCAGGCCCATAAATATGGTCAAATAAAGAAAACTAAACTCAGGATATGAAACAATTTAATGAATCAAATGAATATGTCAACCCAACAAACAACTGACTAAAAATAGTCCCCAAACATGCATACAATCATATATGATGGATGATTACATCAGTTATTTGAAGAAAATGATGGACAAACACATATACATAAATCAACTCTAAAACACACAAAACATTAGAATTAAATCAATCTCTTTAATCAATACCCAAGTTACATAAACAGAAGCATGTCTACTGAAATACACAATTTTGTTTCAGTGACCCAAACAAGTAGGTGGCTGTGTTGCCAAAACTGGAAAGAAATCAAAGTCTATCTGTGTAGAATGGCAAAAGGCACATATCAATAAATTGCATAACATAATAACTGTTCAAATAAGATTCAGCGATCAGGACATGATTCATATACAAAGGCACCAATATTACATTGTTCTTGTGGATCCACATGGACACACCCTCAACTCTAGTAACAGTCCCATCAGGATGCACACTGATGGATGTTAGAGGAAATTATTAATCAGAAATTGAAGGAGAACCACATTGCACTATACCAAACTGCCAGTAGAAAGCCTTGCGCTTAGACAGGTGTCCTTTGGTCTGTGTTCAATAACTGATCTGTACTATTAAATTGAACTTTAAACTCTGTGTTAAATTCAATCTTGACGTTTCACTTCCTTGGCACACAGTGCAGCTCAGTAAATTCAGACTTAGTTTAACAAGCAGTATTAGTATTTTAACATATTTTTATAGTAGCATCGGTGGGGTTTAAGCTGCACAGGGCCCTTCTAGTTAAGATGAGCTTAGAATGACAGGTGGCCTTGATGATAACAATCCACCCACTTCCATCTCACAATGATGCAACCAATGATCTCATCATAGATGTCAATGGGAGGAGCAGAAAAAGAGTAAAAATGGCAGACCAATTGGTGTCACAATCGATAGGTCAAAATGAAGAATCACTGGAAGGTCAGAGCACATCGATTTCCACATTATTGCACTACAAACTCTGTTGTGTATTTTTCATTAACCGTGAAACCCTGCTGTACAGCAGCACCCCTGCCTTCTTTTAGTAATGTTGCCTAATCCTAATTTTTAGCTCTGATCTGGCTAGAGGGGCACAATGTTTTCAACATCTGTGTGATGTGCTATGTTACAATATCTTCCTAGTCCTCACAACCTCTGACCCATCTCTCTGTGAGGCTGCTCCTCGTTAGGAGGAAGTCAACTTGCCCCCTGCTGATCAAAGCGGCTGCCATACAACCATCATTAGTGAATGGCCTTGCTGTATGTGGCCACCACACCATGAGGCTCTTGGAACAGCATTCTTGAGCTCCAGGAGGCTTTCCTAAAGCATCACAAGATCTAGATTATGAGTCTTATACCACTCACCTCAGAGCAATCATGGTCATCTACTGTAGAGCTTAGCAAGACATCCACATGAGCCCTCAGCCCCTCAGAGGAAATGAATGGGTTCACCGAGTGAAGCTAAACCAGATTTTCGCCTCTGTCTCAAATGGAGCGAACTATTATGGAGTTTGGTCTGCCTTGACAAATGCAGTGACAGGAGGTGATGAAATGAAAGAAACATGTTTAGATAAGGACTTTATCTCATGGAATGTCTGTACATTTTCATATGAGAAATGTTACAAATGTTGTGAATCCTTATTGTGAGTTGCCAAACTCATGCATGTTCAGAAAATAAACAATTAAAGTCAGACCCATGCCATGGCTAGCCAGCCACACGGTTCCCTTTTGCCCATCTGAACCCGTTTTGTCCAGTCCTATTTCCCTGAAAGGGCATTAGCATAAATCTCCAGCCACAGAGGTAATGATGCCATGAAATTATGAGTGCCTTAGCAAACCTTATTCCTCCCTGCTTTTCATCCCTCTGGGTCCAGGGCCTCAGCCCTTAACTGGGTATGTCTCCCATGCCTTTTTTATCTACTACTTCTCCATCTCTTCTCTCCTTTGCTTTCTCTTTCCATTCAAAGGGAATTTGTAACTGAATTTGAAATTGAGTGCCCTTCTTTCAAGGACCACAGCTAATGAGACATTTTTCCTTGAAATCCAGGCTGGATGGGAGGAGACCCTGATGGGCGAGGCCTGGAGATGATAGCCACCCTGTACATCAGGTGTAAGGCTGTCCAGATCTCTCTGCAGTGAGAAGGGGAAAGGTGGTTCCTATAGGAGGGAGAAATAAGGATTGGCTTTTAAAGAATGAGCACCCTTCTCTGGGTCACCTGGGGCTGCGGTCATGAATCCATTAGCTGACCTGAAATAGCATGCCTCTATGATCTGTATCCATGTGCAAAGAGAAAACGGACACCAGCCAGGCGTCCCACTTTTGCATACATGTATTAGGAGCTATCCTGGAAAAAAAAGCAAGCCCATAAGAGTTTTATGAGAGATAGGAGGTGACAATTATTGAGATGGAAGAAAGTAAACTGGAGTGGGTCTGACTTGAGAGGATGAAGTGTGCAGAGATGGAGAAGAGAGTCAAAGAGATGGGAAGGGGGTCCAGTCCATAGAAACAGGTATACTTGACAGTTTGTGGTTCGGGGATCATCCAAGAGACGCCGCATGGGTGCAATGATGAAAGGAATCAAGAGCTTTGCATCCTGGGGGTTCTCTCTTTAATCAGGGGCCCCGAGGAGAGAACCTTGCAGCCTGTGGGCCCCTGGCTGCTGCTAGCCACTGTCATGCTAATAAAAGAGGCTCAGGGTGTGAATGGAGAGGCTATCTTGTTACCAGTGTGCTAATTAATGCATGCGGCGGGATTGTGCATGTGGTTTTTATGCATTTTAATGAGGTATCAGTGGTTGTGTGACTGTGCTTGCATGTCAGAAAGAAAGGAACAAGCATGGAGTGAGACAGATGTCCGTACAAGTTTAAAAATAGGCACTCATGTATGAGTATAGCTCACAGCTAATGCACCTTGGAATGGTGCAAAAAAAATTTGCTTAGCATCAGTGGATTTTAAAAAACTGTCTTTTGCAGCATGAATTTATTAGCATCATTTAACAGCTCTATAGTGAAATCTTTCATTTTCAAAGAACCACAAAACACACACACACACACACACACACACACACACACACACACACACACACACACAGCAAATTCCGTAAACTGAAATACAAATAGAGTATATTCTTTGTGTAACACTGATTCAATATTTTATCATTAATTAAATGTCATCAATAACTGTAATTATCAACACGTGATTTATTTTAATATTTAGAATGCAGAAAGTTTTCTTTGGCTGTACTCTACAGTAGATATGTAGATATGATATGTAGAAACACTGGTCTTATTTTATCTCTTGTGGCTAATTTTACTACTCTAACTGCTGTTTATCAGTGCTCTTGTGTTAATCATTAACCACACTGTGTCAAAGAATTAGAAAAGGTCCCAGCCCAGAAAACCCTGTCTGTCTACTTTATGCTCCTATGGACAGATAGATGGGGATGGGCCGTAGCATTGTCTAGGCTGTTCGAGTTGCATGAAAACCCAGCATTGTTGCACGTGTCATGCAGACAAGACCTAGTGGCGTGTGTCAGAGAAAAGGGAGAGCCATCAAAGGCTGTGACCTTTTAATTTGTCGGTGGCCTCTCCCACAGACCTCTGTGTCCATCAAATACACCCCATTCTGTGATTTGGAACTCTATCAATCTCATCTGAGTGATATAACCCAGGAGAAAAATTCACAAGACGTTTATCATAAAATGCATTAATGACATATTTGAAAATAGCACATCCACATTGGGGGGTGAGATAAATTAGGTTAAATGCTCTGAGGTCATGGCCACTGAGACAATTATCATTATGCCTAAAATGTGAAATTGTCATCTTTGAAGAAAATTATTTTTAGAGCATCAACATGAATATCTCAAAGGATGTGACCCAGTACAGCTGTTATGATAATGAATGTTCTACTTTCCCTCATCAATAATATATATGATTTTAATCAAACACTTTGTATATGGCTAGAGCTGTTAAAGTTTTTGTAGTATGTACACAAGCTATAGGAAAGAATGATACAGTATTAAGGAAGAGTGGTGTAGCACTACTATCATTATATTCTTGCAATTTAATTTAAAATGCTCTTTGAGCATGTATTTTTTTTCTTCAAGGCAGTTTTTTTTGTTCAAAATACAGTTTCCTGAGTAGCAGAACATACTATAGGTCACTGACTCACCTGCGTGCATCATGCACTGGCAGGCCCTTTATTTTTCCACCATTACAGTTTCACACATTCCTCCCTTCCCCCACCTTGTCCACTCCTTAAAGTGCCATTATAAAAATGTCAAGGGGTTCCTCTCTCTTGTCCAGCTTGTCAAAATCTTGTGCCATTATGCAAATCACTGTATGAACACACTCTCAAAGATATACATGGTTAGATAGACTACAGGCGATACCAGATTCTCATGATTACAGAAAAAATCCCATGGATAGAAATTTATTTAGACTGTATCTATGAAAATATTTTGCCAATGCCCTTGAAGCGTGGATATTGTATAATATACATTCTATAAAATGCATTCTGCAGGGATTTGCTGATGCATGAATATCTATTCGTTTAACACTTAAATTCTGTAAGGTTAATTGAGAACAAAAGAAGGCAGCTCTGAACCGATTACTGTGTCTAAAATAATCCAAAGAAAATAACAATTTAAGACAATCTCTTCAACATTAACCTTCAATATAGGAATTTGAGGCATGTATCTGTTTGGAATTCAGGCCTGTTAAAGCCCTCAGACACATGCTTAAATTTCAATTTATTCAAGTTAAGAGGATTTCCCCACACTGATACTTTTTTATTGAAAAGATCTTACTAAATGGCCCAGCACTGGCACCCTGTTAAATTAGGATTAAAGTAATTTTCTCAGTGACTATTAACATGTGTGATTTTATCCTTTTACATTTCTTAACTCTTTCCAGTTTCACTTGGCCTAAATGCTTGGATGGATGAATTGCAGTATGTGAGATAGTCAGTCTGCATGTGAAAGGATGGGCCCGATAAGGAAGAAATATACTATAGTTTGGGAAAATATGAACGTTCCTGAATTGGATGTCAACCATATAATTTTGAGGGAGGCGCATTACATTACATTTACATAGACTTTCATTGGATTGCTTTTAAGTAATCATAACAGCTCTTTTATTGTAAAAGAGTTAACATCAGTATCACCCATTCTCATGCACCATCACCATACAGAATGTTACATTACTGAGAAGCAAGGAGGAGCAAATAACTTGAATGCTCTATTATACATAGATACATAGGAGCATCCATTAATTGTACAGAGATCAAGAAATGGGGGGGGGGGGGGGGGGGGGGGGGGGGGGGGGGGGTGTAAGAGAGATTTTTTTACATCCCTTTACCGCAGTACTGCTCCATTGTTTGTTTCTCAAACCAATGCAGTCATGTAAGTGGTATGAGTGACAGCGACTCCAATATACACTGACATGCAGAGCTGCTTCACATTTCCATTAATTGCTCCACATTGCCTGAGCTTGGCATATGTATAAAGACCAAATGACATGCCTTTTTTAGAAGTAGACACATAGGTCGCTGTAATTTGGCATACAAAGAGAAAGCAAGACACATGAAGGGGGATTTTATTATCCTGATATACTACTGTGTAGGACAGAGGGGTGATGGCCTTGTTTGCTCTACTATGTGGCATAATAATGTCTTGCATTAAATCTGTGGCCATTTAAAGAACACATAGAGCCAGGACACCTGATATATGATACCAAGCACCTTCAGCCAATCAAGTGTCAATGATGCAAACTATAGGTTTTGGTTGGGGAAGAACTCTGGTGAACACAAGAGCACAACGGAGAGGCAGACATGGCGTCACTTGTTTATTCACAGTACATTGGAAAGCATTATGTCTGGGAGAAATCTTTGCAAGTCAAGAAAAAGGGCTTCTATCTTTGCTGATACTATTTTAATTAAATTGTTGCTAGGTTACAGAGTGCAAAACAACTGGGGTGGATGGTGTGGCAAAGGTGCCCCAGCAAGGGAAGTGTTCAAATGTGTTGCTGTGTGTGCACAGACATGTGTTTGTGTGAGCATGTGTGAGTGCCTGTGATGGAGCATGTCTCCGAACAATGAAAGCACATCCCTTCTCCTCAATCTATAATAAGGATTTCAAATATGAGACATATTGACATGAAATACAGTGAGAGCGATTTTACGCTTTCTAAAAACTCTCTCCCCTGCCTCATCCACATATTTGTCTGTCTTTTTCATTTTTCTCTCACAGATCAGGGGCAGGGGGGAAGCACTCTTTCATCTCCGTGACAGTGCTTTTCACCTCCACTGGTGACTTATTGTGGACTACTGCTCACACTGCACCATGGGATACCAGACAGTGGGGAATGCCAAGGGCCTGTGTGCCCTAGCAACCACTCCTGGTACAGATGCCCCCACCCCAACACAATAACACAGACACCTATAGTCTCCTTTAGCTCTCTTTGCCCAGCCTCGGTCCTGGACTTTGACCACACAGAGACCCAGACATGGCACTGATGGATAGGGTTGGATACCGCCGAGAGTCCCTTGATGTTCGACATAAATCTGACAGGCCCAACTGGATAAGGTCGAGCATAATCTTTCCCATTGACTTCAGGCTGAGGCATGTTTTTGTCTGTGTATGACTGTGTATGTGTGTGTGTGTGTGTGTGTGTGTGTGTGTGTATTACACACTTTCTTTTATTTCAGCAGCCTACCTCCTCTCTATTCCAGTCCTTCTTTCCTCCTCCACTTTTTCCTTCTAAGCGCAATACCATCATTTAAAACTGCAATGCATTGTGGAAGATGAATGATGACGCTTTTCCTGCTTAATGTGCATTCGCCACTACCACATAATAGTGTTTTTGTAAGAAGTCGAAAAGAAATGCATACAAAAGGAACCAGGCATTTTTATTTCGTATTCTCTCCGTAATATGCCAACAGTGATACATAATTCTCGTTTTTTTTTTTTTTATTAGAAGCCAAATTAATAATGATGAATGTTCCATGTTTCTTTTTAGCTGCTCTTCTTTCACTGTGTGAACTATTGCAAGGCAAAGACAGTTTGTGTGTATGTTTGTGTGTGTGTATTTGTAAGTGTGTGTGTGTTTGTAGTGTATATAGCACTGACTTCAAAAGGGACACAAACAAACATTTATATACACAAATATACATTGCTGATAGACTTTCCAGGTCCAGGTTATTCCCTGTCACTCATCTTCATGACATCCACACTTCCATGTCTGCCAAGCAAACTCCGCTGCTGTACACATTTCAGCTTCAGTATGTACGCTGAGCTGTGGAAAGTTGGGGATCCAGCAGTCTCAAGGGTCCATTTCCCCTTGGGATGCCTTTGAATGACTGGTGACCTGCTACCCTCCTCAGTGGTCAGTGTGTGCTCCAGCAGGTCACACAAAGAGGTCATGGGTCATTCAAGCAACAATGTTTCAGTATTTGATGTTCTCAAACAGGATTAAATGTGAACTTGACTCTCCAAGCAAGGTCATGAAACAATGACAAGAGTCTACAATGTTTTGTTTTTGAATAGGATAGTTGGGAAGTAATTATTAAAAAAGTATTAAAATAATAAATGAAATAATCCAAACTATTGTTATATTTACATTATCATTTAGAGGTACTTCAAATAGCAAATAATATTTCCCCATGAGTTAACCACACATTAACAGAGGGATATAAATTGTCCCACATTTGATCACAAAATAGACACCAGGATGCTATGACAGGATTAGCTCAAATGCTGATGTTTTAGATAAAACACAGGGAAACAATGAGTCATTATAAAAAAAACATTTAAAAACATTAATATTTCTTTAGCAAAAAATTCATGTCATGTAATTAAATATCCATAATATTCAATTTGCTGACCTAATTCTTATCATCTTCCTACTCCTGAGAGCTACACAGAGCAGACTCCCAGTTAAAATACCTTTAAAACAATGTCTAGGAAGGCCTGGAGGTGGAGGCACACAGTGGATGCAATGTGTATCATCAGTCTAATAAAACATAACGCAAAAAATTAAGTCTGTTGAAGTAGAGGTATGTAAAACAATAGGTTCCCTCCAAGCAAAATAATGCAGGTTGTGTGTGTGTGGGGGTGGGAGGGGCAGGTATGCTTATATAGAGGTATTTGTTAGTCCTTCCTTTAAATGCAACAAAGGAAACACATAGAAATGTATTTTATTATATTTTCTTTGTCCCAAAAATATGAAAAAAACCTTGAGAAAACATTACAATGTAGGTTGCAGCTCCTTTGTCCTACTTTCAGCGCCCAATTCTCTCAAATATGTGAAAGTGTGAGCAATTCAAACATGAAAAATGGATGAAGACAATTGTGCACTTCTCACATTTAAAAAGATTTTTTTTAATCAACTGTCAATCACATCGCCCTGTGAATGGCACTAATATCACATGATGCAGCATTGCATAGCAAAGAGCTCATCAATGCTTTTTTCCTCTATATGCGCCCTGAGGCCCTTCCTTCCTGCATATTACCATCGTCATTTCAACATGCAAGGAGAGAAACAAGTGCAGCACTAATGCCAATGGAGAAGCCTTGATGTCTGATCTTGTGCACTTGCTACCATGTCGCCAGCCCCACCCCCACTACCATCACCACCACCCCAGTTCTGCATTATTACTTTTCGTTGTTGGCACTAGGGGGCAGTCAACTTTATTGGTTGTCGTTGAGGATGCTTACACAGTAGGGTTCTTATTAAGGATGACAAAATCGAGCAAGCTTGCCCAGGTAATTTGTTATATTGTCATCAAAGAGTCATTAGGTTATTCCCGATCATCCGTTCAAATCAGCCATTTGTTTAAAATGTCGGTATGTACCACACTGCTTTTTTATGGAATATAAAATATTTCACACTAACACAGCTCTTTGCAACAGTAGAGCAAAGATTATTGATATGCAGTCGTTGTAGAATAATATGCGTTTTTTTTTTGTTTTTTTTTTAATTGAAGTCAACTTTGATTGTTTTGTACAGATGGCACGCTTTCCATTTTCAATAAATGACCTAAGAAAGGTGAGGTGGTTTGAAAGGAAAAGTGAATGCTACATTTTGGATACATCAAAAAAAAAAAGGACTGTCAATTTATGTCGCATTAACAAATGAATAAACGGGTAGACACACAAACAAACAAACATACAGACACTCATACACATACATACACATGCACGCATAGACGCATGCACACATAGATGCATACACACACACACACAAAGCAGCAACCATGCAGAGCACAGTGTATATGCTACGCGGCACAGTGTCTATCATGAGTTCGCTAATTAAAGGCCTACAACAATGAGGCTTGGAATCTCCCACAGGATCCTTGTTCATCTCGATGAATTCATATGAGAGCAGCAGTGATTACCACGAGGGCAGTCAGCCATTTCATACAGCATGAGTTTCTGGATCTGTGAAATTTAACCATGACCAGAATAAAATGTAGTTTGTTAGATTAGAGGTTTTATCTTTGTTTCTCTTGTTACATTTTCTGTCTTCGCCATTATCCCTATACACAGTCATACACTCCAGCTGAGCGTACGTAAATGATGAGGGGATCTTAGGTATAATTGGACAAGACCACAAGTATATGCAACCTCACCTTGCCAGATGGCACACACAAATCTGTCTGATAACGAATTGGTGGTTAAGAGCATGCAGCGCTATCAATTATACTAAATGAATTAATATAACTGAATAATTCTTTCTAAACAATTCAGCACAACTGCGTTTAATACAATGTGATTAATCCAAACCAGCATGCATATATTTTCAGTTATCACCTCAATCAGTATCAATTAATTTTTGATTTACATAATTCGACTCTTTTTTTTTCTACTGCTATAAAGTAAGTATATAATTTCAGATATGCATTAAATAATTTCCATTGCTATTATTTAGCCCTTTGTATGAATATCAGGTTGAAATGCTCACTGCAGCTGAACATACCTTAGTGTTGGTGCTACCTTTTCTGTTGTCATGGTAATGAATGGATAATTATATGCATTTCATGTGAGGGGACTGCAACACGTTGATCTCAATCAAACATTCTGCAACTGGCCCTTATTTCAACAGCAGATATTTCCTTGCTTGCTTCTCCCATAACTTTCCATAATTTTGACGTGTAACAGAAAAATATATATACAGTATGTATGTATAAACAGGTCAGCGGAGCTTGGTTTTAGTGGAATATGTATTTTAGCTGCTTTCAGATATAAAGTCAATGTAGTCTTGAATTGTGGCTGCTGTTAAGGATTATTTACATGGGAAACATTCTACCATTGCTTCTCGAAAAGCTTTTCGTCCTTATGAAGTGTTTGGTCACAAAGAGGTATGAGAAATATTGATACCAGGGTGTAAAAAATTGTCTGATTGACAAAGAAATTGTTACAGTAATTTACAATATATATATTTTTGGTTAATTCATCACACTTTATTTATTTCGTTCCTGATACCTTAGGGCTATATACTATATCCAAACACCTGATAATTATAACCTTGAATTAAAACAATGAACTTGTGAATTTTGAAGGAAAGGTTTCAAAAAGGAGTAATGAATGCAGGAAGAAGTAAATAAATGAATGCTTGAAAATGATCTGAACTTTAGAAAAAAAATGTGAAAAATGAAGAGTGCACCATCAGAAATGACTGTATATATTTCAAGATATGCTGTCAGAAATGCAGTGTTCATCTGTTATTCTTGGCTCAGTTAACTTATTAAACATCTAGACAGAGAATATTGTAATATTCTCTCTTATTTATGCATTCATTTATTTATCATGAAGATTTTTTTTTTTTTCACTTTGCAAGATGACAGTCTGCTCTTTCCCCGTTAGATCCACTCCGCTCAATGAGATGGGAAAGGCAGCCAATAGAACCCACTCAAGAGGAACATATGAATGACCTGCATCTTTTTTTTTCTTACTTTTAAATTCAGATAAAATTGATAAGGCAACCTCTCCTCTTTGCCAGTGGCATCACAAGGTCAAGTCAGATGCCCTCTCTATATTCAGAGTGGGCTTAAACTGTGCTTCTCCATAAAGCTTGTTGTAGTTGCATCAGTAGTTGTTGTTGAAGCGAACCCAAGCCTGCCTAAATCCATCCCAGGTCTTGAGTGCCTTAATCATTCCATCATGCAGTGGACTCGTCTCTCATCCTCTCCCTCTTTGTCTGTTTGCGAACATATCCAGTTAATGTGATTAACTGCATTTTCTCTCTGCTCCTGTTACTTTCAGCAGGTATTTTTGAGTTTGGGATAAGATGAAGTGTTTTGATCTGTGTTCAAAAAAACATGTGTTGCTGCATTTGTGAAAAAAATGACTATCGTTATAACAGTTTATCTTTATGTTTACCGTCATTTTACTTAGTTTTCTCTTTTTTCTGTTTTCTCAAGAACCGAGTGGAATGGTGGACCATCCCCTTGGGCCTGTTGTGAAAGCTATCCATTTTATTTGTGTTCACATATACATTTGGTGATACAGTTTTCCCAGTCTTGTGAACAAGAGCACTCAAGGCCTGCATAAACTAGCTGGATCTTCTAGCTACGGAACAGCAAGCATCAAGAGGAGTCCTGAAGCATCTGTCATTTCATCCGTTCATCTCCACAATCAACCTTGTGAGCAATGGACATCTAAAACAGATGTAAAAGTACATGGCCAATGACGCAAGTAAATTGTCAAAAAAAGATGACCACAACAGAGGTGATGCTGAAGCACAATAAACTTTTTATATATAAGTTTAAAAAAAAAATCAAATCTTTTTTAGGCAAGTTTGGGTCTGTCACGAGATATTTCACACTAATGGTTTTCTTCAGAAACACCTTACCATAAATTTCACAAGGAGGCTGTCACACAGATCTAACTGATGTGCAAATAAAGGTTAAAGGATGTGTATCAAACAACAAGAAGTTTTCTTAACCTGACTGGATTTAAAAAAAAACAAAAAAAAATCTTTTTCATTTCAATAGCTCTGTTGACTACATTTTTGCAGAATAAACAAAGGAACCTCTCCACTAGTTTTAGAAGCTTAATTGATTTTGATCCATCTGCCATTGAATGAGCACATCTAACAAGGTTTCCACATTATGTGGACAATACGCATGCAATGTCTGTATTATTTTACTGGGGGTTATTCCAAAAAAGTGCCTTGCATTAACAAGAATTAGGAAGCATTTGTCATTTCATATCAATGTCCTACCTTAACTGTTCTGAAACAGTCAGCAGCAAGAGAATAAGAAAAATGATGGTCATTGACTGCCTGAATCAGCTTGCAGGACAGTAATACTTAAGTACGGAACAATTCTATTAAATTGTATGAAAGAAAACTGTTTTAGAATTCTCCAGATAATGCCTACAGAGTTTCTAAAAGATTAATTCCTTTCCAGAATGCATTAAATAATTCATTAGAGCTTATGTACTTGTTTCCCAATACAGGCAAGAGATACAGTATATGTAACATGGAGATTTTTTTTTTTTTAATTTGAGCACGATCATGAATATATTGAATAACATGACAATGGGGTTCTTTAGCGCGCGCACGCACGCACACGCACACACACACACACACACACACACACACACACACACACACTTTGAATTCAAAGCCAAAAATGGGTCCGTGTACAAAAACCACACCACTTTATTCAAGATATAGAACAGCTTTCCACAACTGGTGAGGTACAAAATCAGTCAGTTCTCCTTATCCTTGTAAAAAAAATTATTTGCTGACTAAAAAAAGAAATCTGAGGAAAAACATTGACGCTGTGACATGCCTTTTATTGTCTAATGTAGAGGGAAGGAGAGGGGAGGCTGAATGATTAGACACTCATTTAATTAAGCGATTAGTTTACAAACGAGTCTTTGGTGAGTTGTCATTATTCTCATCAGCCGGCACATCACCAAACTATTTAACAAACAGACTTTGCCATTTTTCCAAATAATTCACTTTCATAACCTGAATATATATTATATTCCACCATTTACTGACCAGAACCTATATAACCTTGTGATATAGTGTAAAGTAACGACAATTAGGAGGCATTGCTTCGAGTTTACAATGTGCCTCAAGTGCCCCATTCTCCTTCCCTATGGTGCCACTTTTAATGTTGTATATAAAGCCAAAGGATTAGAGATACATTAAGCAAGTTCCTTCAAAGACCATAATTTATTCAAGACTAATTCAGAAAAAGAAATAAATACACAAGAAAAAAAAAACAACTTTTTCCAACCCTAAAATGATTAATAAAACAGTTTTAGTGGTAACAAACTTAAGAAACAGTGCCTCATGAAGGCCAATTAAAACTCCAAGTATCAGTACTTTAAAAAAGTAAAATTTACAAATACTTATTAAACCGATTTACATAATCATACACTAAAAAATATTAAAATCAGAAATGTTTGCAGGCCTTAATATGAAAATAAAATAACAGATAAATAAAGAGACAATATTTTGTTTGGAGCTACCTACAAGCAGGTTAAAAATTGGTTGTGAAGAGTTTAGGAAGTGCAGGGGTGGGGATTTTCAATCAGCTGTACAAATCATTGTCATGACAACAATCAAGAAATTAGGCAGGATTGATACATTCCTTATGTGCACTTTCTCCCATCATTTAAAAGAAACACAAAGTGAAGCTTAATCATTGAACCAATAATTTGAGAAAAAAAAACAACAAAACCTGATATGGTGCTGCTTCATTCTGTAAAAAATAAATTTACCAAAAGCCAGTACAGGAATTCATAAATTACATATCTGATATACATAAGTACAATGATGAAATAAAATGCCACAGATTGTGTTCCACTACTTAAATTCCTGACTGGACATTTATCTTGGCCCAGAAGAACTGTTTTTGTGTATATACTAACCAGAGTATGCAATGTAAATGTAAATACTGCTTTGTCCTCATTGTGTATGTGACACCTGCTGTTTGTTATTGTGATGCAGACAAAATAAGGCCCCGAAGGTTGCATTTCAGTTATTGTCTAAACACTAAAATTTACTCAATCTTGCCATTGGGACAGATAAAGAGACTCACTTGGCACCATTTTAAAAACTTAGGTCTTAAAGATCGACAAATTGATCCATTGAAAACAGACAAACAAACAAAACAAAGACCGCTCTCAAACATGTTTGAAAAGCATTGATCAAAGTTAAAATATTTTACGTATGGAAAAGGCATTAGCTTATCAACAGTAGCTGACATCTCTTGCTAACAATGACCATTCAGATCGAAGATGATCCCCAGCCAAGATCCACATGCAAACACATAAACGGACTCATACTGAGTTGTGTGGTCAAGTGATGTCCTCCCTTTAAATCATTAGCTCAAAAACTCTTTTACTCTCCTTATTAAATGGCTCAGATAAAGCCTAAAGGTAACAATGTAAATTGAACATCGCCAATTTATTGGAACGTCTTTTACTTAAGAACCTTGGTTTTTCCTTGAGGAAAAGTTGGATTCAACACATTTAAATAAATCAACTAAATGTCAACATGATTCTCCTTCATCTGTCCTCCCCCCACCCACAACAGGTTTTGCCCAACCACCCTATTTGAGAAAATCTGCAGCCTTTTTTCTGGGACAAAGAGTTGCAGTGGTCCTTCCTGAACCGTTTTAAGACTATACACTTGCCCTCTGGGGAAAAAAACAAAAAACAAAAAAATATTTATACAATAAATTAACACATTTTTTAAACATGAAAAATGTACCAAAGGGGGTAACTTAATCCTAACCTTTGAAAATGTCAAGGGAAGAAAAAAAAAAAAAAAAAAAAAAAAAAAAAAAAAAAAAATCACAAATAAATGGTTACATGACTCAGGACTGTAGAGTCTAATGTGAATGAATGTCCATACCATTTTAAAAAAATGGTTACTGCTGAAAAGTTTCAGCAGGAAGGCAACAGTCCCCAACTGACCCAAGCTTTTAGGGCTTACTTAAGCACCCAACGCCTATGTATAACCAGTCTGATGTTATAAGTAAATTAAGTCCTTTCATGTTATGAAAATGTAAAACAGAACAAAAACACAAATCACCAACCTACTTGATTCTTTCCTGAAACAAATGTGCTCGATTGCCACGTTACATTTATCATGTGTAGCTTGGTGTCAGTATCTGGGGTACAATATATTTCGACATTCAAATTCAATACTACAAACGGATCCTTGTTAGTATGCCAATTTCATGACTTGGGGTACTAGTCTGATGCATCGTTTTGTCTGTTATTAAAAGTTTATAAATCTGTCTCTCGAAATAAAAAGGTAGTGAATGTTATACAAACTATGACAGGAGTTCACAGAGATCATCTGAGGAGGAAGCACTGGAAGTTGAACCAGAAGCTCTGATGATATGGTTAGTCAGAGGGAAGAGAGGAAAAGTGTTTTGGAGCAGTCATTGACAGGCCTCTGTTGCTCTCATGCAAGCCTTTATTATCAGGCCCAACATATTGCAGCTCTGTGGAAGTCCAGATGCCACTGTTGCAAAGGCAATGCTATGCTGCCATGAGATACTGATGGTAAAAGAGGCCAAAAAGGGAGGTGGAGAAGAGACAGGCAGCAATCCACCACGCGAAGAAGGAGAAAAGACCTCTGAAAAGCAAAGGACTAAAGACAGTCTGCAAGCCCCCCAGGGCCACTGACAGCTGGGCAACTGACGCCCGTGCTCCTGTTTCTACAACTGAAGCTGGTGGTGGGGCTGCTATTGTTGCAGCAGCCATTGCAGAATCAGAGTCCATCTCATGAGTGCAAGGCAGGTCTTCTTCAAGACTGAATCCCCAGGAGTGTCCACCTGCAGTAACAAAGGCAGGGTATGAAAAATGAGATATTCCGAAAAGGTGAATCAGTAAGCACTGTGTGGCTCACCTAAGGTTTTTAGCAGCAAAGTTGTATGTAGCAGCATCACCAGTGGTGCCACATACTGTAGTGCGATGACACATAAGTAGTAAAAAACACGTGCAACCTTGGGATGTAAAAAGAAAACAATCCTTTTAATGCAAATCACATCTGAAGAAGAAATAAATCCTTATAAATTTAGTTCAGACGTCAAATATTTCATGCCCTCAAAATAATGGTATCTCTTACTTCAGCCCCTTTGCAAACCATTGCATCTGCACATGATCAAAATCTTGTTCTAACATTTTGCTCGTTCGTAGAATTTTCGATAATTTCTTGCCCATCTGAAGTTACTATATAGCAAATTTTATGCTAATTTGTTGCTAAAGTGGGCATGGTAATTTTTCTTGACTTTCTCATTCTGCTGAGGAAAATGTACTACTTGCTAAAATCATTTATAAATATAACAACTGTCAGAAGCACAAAAAAAGCCAGTATGCCCAATTTTCAAAGTGACTTCTCCATCTTATTACTGGAAACGTCTTTCTTAAAATATGATATCTCAAATCATTTTTCAAATTTATCGGATTCCTGAAAATCTTCCCCTACCCCTCCTTGGTATTACAACCCCATCAATACTCACTTTGGGGAGCCCCAAACCTAGTGTGGCATAATCTAATTGAGTAGCGTATCCACTAAATATTTTTAAATGGTAGAGGGTTGAATCACAATTGTGTCTTTTGGGTATCCAAAAAAGCAGACCCAATCTAGATGGTTACAATGGAGTGAAAGATACAAATTTCTTTGATATGGGACTAAGCAAGGATTACCTTGTCCTATCTTGAACAGTGATAAGATAGTCAGACACAGTCAGGCCTATGAAGCAAATTATTTAAATCACCATCTTCTGCAAGTCAACAGTACTTATCCGCCCGGCCTCTTTCTTCATCTGGTCGACACCCTTCTGAGCCAGGTTGAGGTAGGCCTGCAAATGATGTCTCATCATAGCCAGCCGGAGCATACACATCAGTATGATGGTCCATAACCGCAACGTATCATATGTCTGCTCAGCCATCCTGATATTAATAGGAAGAATGAGGTAAGTTAAGGAAAAAAATTAAGGGGTGACAGCCGTGCTACTGCTCCATCATTTGGATGACAGACCACCACAAAGAGATTTTAAGTACAAGGAGTAATGGACAACTAATGGGGTGGTGGGGTGGGAGGGAAATCCCAAAAAAGAATAAGCTGATTGCTAAAATTGTTTCCAGGAACTATTGTTGCAGTCATCAGTCTAAATTTGCTCTGCTGTTAATTGTGTTGGTCAGCATCAGTAGCTCAAGTAAATTAGAACATGAAGTAAGATTCCAATAAAAGCAACATAAACAGACAATGTGTTCCCACATCTACAAGAGGAATTTTTCTGTTTTATGCCAAAAAGACAGAAGACTGCTGATTTGTTTACATTCCTTACATTTCTTATATTTACTCAGCCTGTCAGCGCAGCCTTCCTTATACTCACAAAGGCACACTTTCCTTTCCCAGAGTGGGGTTCATTATGTAGTCCTTGGTAATGGGCTTCACCCACAGCAGGACCATGATGAGAGGAGACAGGAAGTTGATATGAAGCAGAGTTCTACATGACAGAGGAAGATATCACATCTGAGCAACAACATACAAGTTTTTCACGGAAAAAAAAAAAAGCATGAATGATAGACACCTTAAAAAAAGCTAAATTAGAATTTGAATTTCAAACCAGCACAATTAAAATACGCAGTCCGCACTATTGCAGATTCCCCCTATCAAGAATGGTAAGATTATTAACAAGGGCTTGGAGATAATCCATGCTAGTGACAGGATCTGAAGAGGTAATCTTGTGACAGTCAGGGAAAGGAAAAGGAGGCCATTTTAGAGAGACTGCTATGCCAAAATGGATTATCGAGATGTGACATGCTCACTGTTCTGTACCCCAATCATGGTCAGAGACCTGCCCACCAGCAAGGTTTGAAATAGTGGCTCTCATTTGACACACAGAGGACTCTCATATTAGATACCTCTAAATAGTAAGAGGTTAGAGCATAACTACAACCCTCATCTTATTTGGCATTCAAGGTGAGTTCAGACTTGATATTTGATTTGATTTGTGTTCTTGTATAATTAGACAACTGGAAGCAAATGACGATCCTTTTTTTCCTGGACTTCAGCAGGTAAATGATGATTCCATTTTTTTTTTAATGTATTAATAATGCTATGAGGCTTAACAGGCACTGGTACCAATTCAATTTTTAAAATCACACCTGACTATTTCTAATGTAGAGATGTTTCACACTCGAAATATTGTGACCAACATTTGTTATTTACATATAGACAGGTCAATTTTACAGGGATCAAAGAGTTTGCAAAATCTGCGATGACTAACTGATGATAAACACTGGTATTTACAGTTCAAGGGGAGACATGGACAATGATGACTAATAAAGACTAAAATAAATACTTCATTATTTAAGAGAAAAGGGTAACAAAGTGGAGTGACATTTGAAAATGTATTTTCATTAACGCACTCTTCTAGTCCCACAGTTGGGAAATTCAGTGATTCAGAAATTCAGTGTTATCAGTAGAAAGGACAGTAAGGATAGAACAAGCAAGAGCTACAAAATAGCTTAAAATATCTCAAACAAAACTAATGCAGGTCTATAATTCTTTAGTTCAAAAGATCAATACGCATAACGTAAGGTGATAAATTAAAAGGAAGAAAGCATTTTCAATAAAAATGATCTCTTAGACAAAAGAATCTTATAAGAGTTTTCAGGAACAAAAGACGAGCACAATACTGCACCTAGACAGAGCTAGCATATCTTGAGAAAAACAGTCACTCTGCCATGTTCAGTGTGTGATTAAATGGAAGAGGATGATATCACATTGGTTTTAAGTGGAAATAAAAAAGTCGAAAAGTCTAAAGTGAATGTGATCGTATTGACTCACTGTGTAAATTTGGCCGTGGTCAC
This sequence comes from Fistularia commersonii, assembly GCF_037954325.1. NCBI lineage: Eukaryota > Metazoa > Chordata > Actinopteri > Syngnathiformes > Fistulariidae > Fistularia > Fistularia commersonii. The sequence goes on from NC_141309.1 coordinate 8,557,146, forward strand.
ATTGAGTGCATCCAGGTGCATCTGGGCCAAACGTAGCCCGGGGAAAGTTAAAAATGCTCCAATCAAGGAGCAGAGTAGGGCCAGTATCAGCTTGAAGGTGAGTTTAGATATAGGACCCCTGTCAAGGAGATGGTGCAATTCAAATGGAATTTAATAACTCAAAAATGTGTGATAGCAGGAAAAACAGACACTATGATAATACTGAGAAATGACATACTGTGACTCTAAGCCCTGGTGCTCTAGGAATTGTAGAGCACTATCAGAGAAGTTGGCAAAACCTGGAAATGAAGAAACGTTTGACAAACTCGCACTCTCAGGCCAAGATGCCAGGGTTCAAGAGAAAGAAGCACAGAATGGTGTGACACTCACCAGTCTCCAGCCCAAACTCCAGGTAGCTTTCAGTAACAATAAGAATGACCATGGCTTTGACAAAAAAGAAGAACGCGAAAGTAATACAGAGTGAGCGCTCGCCTCCTTCCTCCAGCTTGAAGTAGTGGGCCGTTAGGGAGAAAAGGGTTTTACTGAAGGTCTAAGAGTCAAGGAAAATTCTTCAGAACATGAACATGAGCATTTTAAGAACAGCTTTGTAAATATATTTAATCGCCTTTAGAAGATTCAAGGGAAATAAGACACATGGGTGGGAAATCAACAACATAAAAAAACTCATATTTTAAACACAAAGGATGTTTTATACTTAGCCGTAAGCAGTTTGTGCACACATAAGCCCTATGTGAACTTTATCCCCATTAATGACACAAACACTATAACTGGGCATTGGATAGAAAGTACCAAATAGGGCAGGGTTTTGGCACTAATGGATGGCACTGGAGTCCTAATTGTATATTATGCAGTTCCAGCAACTCTGATTAGAAGTCTTCACATAAACTTGTTTCTAAAGCAAATTCTGGACACTATGGTAATGAAACTCTGGGTCCCCTGCAAAATTTTGGGTCACAGTGTACACATTTTTACTCCCTTTCAGTCCTTTACAAAAATTGCGTTAATTTAATGGAGCTCTCCTTCCCTTTTCTAACCCTTATTCGGGTCTTCAACTGCAGCTGCACAAACATTTGCTAGACCATTTCAAGCCAGCATGATGCTAAAAGGAGAATTTGAACTATATTTGAGCTATCATCTGGTGGAATAAATTTCATGTACTCTGAATTGATCTGTAAACATTCGCCAAAGGAGAGGATATTGCTTTATATTTATACATTGATGTAAAACATGGTTCTATTATATGCAAATACTTGCAGGAATATGCTATTCTAGTGTTATCAGTGAGGGATAACAGGGCAGTAGTGCTGATCTCCAGGTCATGAGTCTTAAATATTGTCATCAAAGATGAAATAGAAAACTGAAATCAAGTGCTCCATTAACACATATATTGGACCAACATATTCCCCTCATCTTCAGAGTTCCGTTTCATCTGTTCCCCAGTACTTCTCCCGCAGCATATCAGTTTGTTGGGCTGTGAAAATGGGGCCTTCAATTTTCAACGTGGGCAGGAAATGACATACCATCTGACCACAGTGAGCTGAGGTTGACCAGGAGCAGTGGAAAGATTGATTCCTGTGGTTGGTGGCAAGGATAATGCATACTATTAAACCATCATTCAGCGTAGCAAAATAGCAGGTACCTGTGGAGCATAAAGGTGCTGGCAGTCAAACTGGTGGGAGCTATAGGCATCATTTTATTGCTCTTCACCACCACTGCTGCATTCTCAAAATGATTTGGCAGCTTATAGACAACTTTAACCTATGACATATATAGGTAGTCAATAAAAATAATGAAACCTGGGCACAGAGAACTTACTATATGAAACAGGTTTGCTGAAATTAAATCAACGTTTTTGCAGCCTACAGATGCTAGGTATGCACCAGAAAGAGTGTATTCATTGAGAGCAGAGGCTTTCTGCTTGATTGTCTCCTTTCTAAAATACAAATGCCTCATAAGGCATCCTCTAGAAAGCTAGAGACCTACAAGACCCTGAAAGAATAGTATTTACGGTAATATTATAGATATCAGCACATCTGTGACTGATTTGTAAACATGGCTAAAATCAGCGAGCCAGCTTTAAGGAACAACAAATTGAATATAAGCAGTCTCTACCATATTAATAAAAAACAGCAACGGAAACAATGTCTAAAGTCTTTAAATCTAAAGCCTACCATTTCGTAAGTTAAGAATGTTATACTAACAAGAATTCAGAGTGCACATGGGTATATGTGATGAGCTACCCATTAATCTGTGTGAGGAAACAACAATGACACACCTGCATTGCAATCAAGGAAATAACATGAAGGCATTTCTTTTAAGGGATGAAATACACCGCGCAGTTTTGAATGTTTCTTGGTGTTACTTGGCTGCTGTGTGGACACAGTAAAGGACCTGATTCAAATGCACATTGTTTGTTGTTGCTATAGAGAACTCTTAAAACAACTAATAAAAAGGGTGACTTATTTAAGGATACATAACAAAGGCCAGTACTAGTAGGCACCAGACCACACTGATGTTCATCTCCCCCGATGGCTGAGCCACACTGTAGTACAGTTCTGTTATCACATAGACTACAGTTGCAGCGACAGTGAAATCAACCAGCCACTGGAACTCTGGGAAGTAGTGCAACGCTGGGGACATAAAAGATGATAATAGAATAAAATATTCAACAAATATGGTATGCAATTATTAGAGAAGGGATAATCAACATTAAAAACAAACATTTGCTCAATGATTTATACCTAATGTGTCGACTTCAGTGATGCTCTTCGTATCCAGCTGCAGGTCTATGTCCTTGGGGACTGTGAGCGGCTTATTGTCTATATGGCCATTGTACTTTCTAGGATAAGGAGGACAGATAATAAAAACAACAACGGCCATTAGGAGAAAAGTGACTCTGACTCAGTGTGTGAAAAGAAACTCTATAATGAAATTATGCTGAAAAGTGTTTTTTCCCCTATTAGGGACTTGTTCCAGCAGGATTTTTTCCCTTTAATGTAAAGAATGGAACTGTATGTGCATTGACGTCTATATAAGTCAAAATTCTTTACTGAAGCATAACAGTGAGTTTGTATACACTTCTCGTTTAACTATAAATGATCTATTCCTCCTCAGTTTGACACAAAACATATATTTGCATACTAACTTTCAAAAGGTCATTCTGATGGCAATACCATCAAAAAAGAGGAGAGGTCAGTGTCAATATCTAGCTTATTTAAGCAAAGCTATTGCTGGAAGATTTTACCAACAGCATTTATTCTCTATTTTGATACCAGTCCATGTCAGTCATAGTATTTTTACAATAACAGTGCTGTACTTTTAATACTACCACTACTCCAAAGTATAGAAAACAAAGAAGAAAATAGATGGGGAGCACAAAGTCACTAACAGCAGGTGAATAAAGAGCTTTTCCTTTGCTTTAATAGGGCTCCTCAATTCTGGACTTTGTTTGCTCAGCCCTGGTTTCAGAGGACAATATCACTGTGAGACTCTATTGCCAAACATGCCTGGACACATTTCATCTCTGAGGCACCTGACAGGAAAAAGGGAGCTCAGCTTCGTGCCCCCTTTGAACCACTGAGGGAATCAGACTGTTAACAAAGGGGACGGCACTATAAGGCACGAGCTGGCAAAGACAGTGGTCCATCTTTTTCTTAATGGGATTACAAAACATGTGGTGCTATTGAACACCGAAGTGCCTCATACAGAGACAGTTAAAAGGACTATCCGACAAAACTTCTACTTGGACACCATGTGGAACGACAAGGATTAACTTTCTGTTGTGAGATCAATTTAAATTTACATTTAAAAAGTAGAATACTAAGGCCTCACTAGATACATGTGTATTATATATTGTACAGTTCTAGGCTGGGAAATATGTCGAAAAAATATAAAAATGTGGTTTGGGACAGAGAAGTCTGGGTCTCTTTGCTTAGACTGCTATCCCAGCAAGCAATCCAACACCAGGTGCGGAAGACGATGGTTGGAAAAAAATCCCCCCCCTAAATAATAAAATAAAATAAAAATGCATTTAGGAAAGGGGTTTAAAAGGATCGGTACTTTATCAATATCACATGTTGAAAACGATTATCTATCACTCAATTGAAAATTTGGTTTTCACTTGGATTTTCCATGATAGAATGATCAATTCAGTCAGTGAAGTTCATAATCATCTGATCCTTTCTAAGCCAGTGGCTATAGGAGCCTTAATTCAGATGGCAAATAAGGATCTGCAAACAAAACAAACAAAAACAGTTTTCTTGTTTCTAGATAGACACATTTTTGGAATCACATTTCATTAGCTGTTTTTGGCTTTGTTTCACACGGCTGTGATATTGTACACGTTTATAACAGGGGACTTACTGGCTGTACTGTTTTAACTGTTTTGCTTTTATTCTATCTGTTTTCAATATTAATATTTTCAATATAATGTGATGTTACAGCAGCATGGTCAATTAAAAAAAATTAAAATCAATGTATCTAGTTGTAATGATTTTTTACTGTTTCACTAAAATACTTTTTGGTATAGTATGCAATTTTGTGAGTCAAAATACAACTGCCCTACATAATACTGTTCTCGTATGGCGATGACTCAACAAATGAATGCAATATTTCTGAAATCTGTTAATTTCATATTCTACATGGAGTTAAGACAGCAAAGTCATGTAAAACCCTTCTCAATAATAATAATAAAAAAACAAATCAACAAAATATCACTCTGAATTTTGTACAGTCATGGCCAAAAGTTTTGAGAATGACACAACCAAAGAAACATCTGGCACCTAAAACACCTTAAAACCCTGAAGGAACAGACTTTGTGAAAGTGTCATTCTCAAAACTTTTGGCCATGACTGTAGTATTGGCTCAAAAAAAATGAAATTTTCCTTGTATCCCACTGCATCACCTCGAAGCATTGTGAATCTAAAGCCAGGCCATGATCCATCGAGGAACAGAACAACATAACTACACTCGGCTTTTCAGTCCGGACAGACCTTGTATAAGCAAAAGTAAACATCAGCTTTATCTCTTCAAGGAGATGCTTGTAGTATTCATCCATCACATGTCTTCTTCTCAGCTTGTCTTGCCTCGCTCACATTTTACATTTTATATCTTCCCTGCCATTGCATTTCCCCAACCCTCCTCTACAAAGCCCTTCTCCATTCCAACCTGCCACCCCACCCCATGCACTCAGATACATATACCTGTCTTTCCTTTTCAGTCCTTTTTGTTTCCCAGCTAAGCTCCTCAACTCATCTTCCGAAGGGTGCTGATACCACTGCAGCCTGTGAACAAATAAATTATGCAGATGCAGGCTTGGACTTTGGCAGAGAAATACAAAGAGAAACAGATGGATAACAATTTTAGAGAAAACATACAAAAAGACAAACGGCTGATTTTTGTCTTTCCCATTTTGTAATCCCTGACCAATAAAATAAGCAACTGTTTATTCTAAAGTACAGAAACAGTAGATTAAGTGATTTAGGCTTAAATGACAGTTACATTTTACTATCCCTTGTGTATTCACCTCATTAATTGGGAACATGAATCAAGAGCACTTACTGTTGTAAAGATTAAGTTGCTTTTACCTTTCTCCTTCAAGCAATTATATGTATGTTATATCTTGGTTTTCTGAATATGACTAAACCATTGATTCATCACAGCTTTTAAGGTTACTGAATATCACCAAAGCTTATCTTTGACATACTATCCTGATACTTCCTTAAAACTTGTATGACAGGTTTAACCACATTTAGGTCATCAGTCCTTCAGGACAGAGCTTGAGTTAATTTAAGAGAAGACAAATGTCAAACACATGCCTTCCCTAAGACTCAGAGCATTGTAAAAAGCACTGGGGAGGATGGAGCATCGCTTGTTTTTCACCCGCTTACTGCTTAGTATGGAAATATTAATGACAAAATAGAGTCCAGGTCTCCTGCTTGGTGTAGAAGTTTTCAAAATATGGTTCAATGATGCCCTCAAAAGAAAAAAACTGAATGAATTATTAAATGTGTTCCAAGAAGCTGTTTACTGAAAAACATGTGGCACTAATTAGAGGAAATAAGGCGGACACTTTTTTATTTTTATACACTTTTTATTTTATTTTTATACTCCTGGGTCATTCCAATATTTTGATATCCTCTAGTCTTTGCAATTAAGAGGTTTATTTCTTACATTCAAGCAGTTTTAGATAGCCTGGTGATTAAGTAAACACTTTGATCTCCATTGTTCTTGAGTCATTTCAAAATAAAACTCCCAGACAGAATGCCAGCTGAAGAAATTAAGACTAAGATTTGAAAAGGAAAAGTCTGCAACAGCATGTTGAGAGGTCTAAATTACCTGCCACTGCAGAGTAGCCATCTTGCGAAAGAATAATGAGGTATGATTTTTTGAATTACACTGGCCATTACCATGGTAACCACCAGCTGCACACCAATCACACCCTGTAAAACAGAAGGGAGGTTTAGATGACATTTAAACAGAAATTACAAATGACATAGAGCAGTTAGAAATTCGAAGCAAAGGTTCATAAATTGAATGCAGGTGTCTGTCTGTTTATTGGGCTACCTCAAAGAAAAAAATCATAATACAAAAAACAGCTAATGTGCAACCCAGGAAATCAAAAAATTGAAATGAGAGATGACTGACAGTTCTGAATGATACTGCAGGAAGAAATACGAATTCAAGACCTCGGCTGATATTATATTGACAATGTAACATATGGCAATAAAATATATAATTGTGATTCTTTTTTATATTCGTGGTTGCACAAATAGGAGGCTGCACAAATTTCAGACTAAATTTGTGCTAACAGACTAGAGCAGAATAGAATGACCTTTACCGTCATTGTACTGGATGTACTAGATTGAAGATGTAACATGTAATATTACAATAGCTTTTTGTCAGAATCAAAAACTGTCACAACACACCTGTCACTATTATAAAAGCAAGCAAAAGACACAAAGTGTAGGTGATCATTATTGTTATAAATAAAATGTATTATATATTTACAAAAAGTTGCACTGAAAAGCTCAACAAGAGTCCAAAAATGTGCAACACCTGTGGCTTATGCTATGAAAGAACTAATGATGGTTATGACCCACTTTAGGAAAGAGCCAGAGCCTCTCCCTGCAGTTCAATGTCCATCAGATATTTTAGCATTCATTGCAAAAAAAAAATCTTTTATATAATACAGGTTATAGTAAGTAGTAATTACAAACACATTTTAAAGATCTGGCAATGAAAAAAGAGCATATTCTCTATTTCTTCATGCTCCAACCCATAATTTTACAATATCACACAGAGATAAAGTCTTAACTATGCTGAATTTCCCAGTCTCAACTCCTAGATACCAAATCCTCATAGAGCTGTACACTGTAAATTTAAAAACTGTGATCCCAACTGGACAGTGAATTTTGTGAACGTTCCCACTATGATGCAGGCTGTGAATCCATATACAGCTCTTGTGGAGACAATAACATACAACAAAGATAAGATTGTGTATTTTGTAAATACACCTTGGTGAAAGACTTGAATCTGCGGCATCTGATGTGACCTTCATTTGTCACAAGTAAGGAATAGCTTTATACAGATTCCTATAAAAGTTAATTCCTAAAATCTTAAAAAAAACAAAACAGTTTTGAGACCCTGGTGTGGGCTTTTCAGATTTGTAGTTTGGCAAATACAGGATGCTACATATCATCTGTTGGTCACTTTGAATTCTTATTGTGTAGACCTCCACTAGAATATAGTAAATGAATAGGATATACTATACATGTCTGGCCCCTTGGACCAGGACACTAGATAGCTTACATCATAACAGAAAGTTTTGGGGCAAACACATTCTTATAATGCCTTAACTTTCGAGTTATTTAATGTCACTTATATATGTCAATTTAAGTGAATAGAAAGATTTATTTACATGACAGGTTACCTGAATGTGATGTCACAATCTGGCAACTTAGGCAATGCTTAAATGGTTTTGCAATAATGCAATAACATTTACAGAACATTTCTTTCAACAACAAAATTTAGAGCAAAAAAAGACAGGATGAAAGTGTTCTGGATTTCCCATAGGATTCAACAGCATCTTATGATTACTTCTCTCACTTTCACATATTTGCAAAACCAATATGGTTTGTAACTGCTAACCAAAAATGAGCAATGATGAACTGTTTGATAAACTCATGATTATAGGAATGTTAATGCAGCAGATTTTAGAAAGTCTTATTTGCCGACAGGAGCAGTAAAGAGGTTCATGCCAGCCACGAGGTGAAAAGATGGGAGCAAAGCAAATCACACTTACACGCAAAAGTCACTAATAGAGACAATCTTTCACAGTATTTCATCAAGGTTAGAGTAAGCTTAGCTTAGCTGCAAAGATATTATTTTCAAATAATTAAAATGATCAGGTTTGTGTGGAAAATGTAGAAAAATTATTGATCTGTCTGGTTCGGTAGTATATATATATATATATATATATATATTTTTTTTTTAATTTATTTTTATTCTTTATTTTTTCTTTAATTTTCAGGGCCAATGGTGCAGCAGTTGGCATTTTGGCCTCACGAGAAAGTTCCTGGTTCAAGTGTGGCGTTCATGTGGTCTCCCTATGCCTGCTTCGATGGTTTTCTGGTTTCCTTACAGATCAAAATTACAATGGTGTCAATTAAACAATTTAAATTGCGTATAGGTGAGGATGGATGTATGTATTTAAATATGGTCCTGTGATCGCTTGGGGATTGGTCCAGGTTATACACTCCCTCTCACAGCTGGGATTGGCTCTAGCAACCAAACTATTGTGTAGGATAAATAGTATAGACAAGGAATTAATGAATGTATGCAAAATCGGTGTTACATTGATTTTATGATTACACTGCTATCATTTAGTAACATTTGAACCACGTTTGATATCTATTACAGAACTGTTGGATAATAGATGTGCATGTGGCTAAAAGTTAAACCACGGATACACAATACAAAAATATTACATTCATAAACCACACTTATATCGATACAAATTTTATAAATTTGATTTTTTTGAATAAATCAAACTGAAAATGATCAAAGACAACACATTCATTAACTTAAGTACAATCTGTGTGAATTTAATACTGTTACTATGATGACTGAATTTCCCCCTGCTTGTGACATTTATCAAAATGGTAGCTTTTAAGCATTCTAGAGCCTGAAAGCCAAGACTGGTGGGTACCCGAAGATTTAACAACAGGAGGACCACGATATCACCCAGCAGATCAATATTCACTTAGGCTTAAGGGTCCATAATCATTTTCACCATGCTGCGCATTTATCCATTCACTGTAGGGTGAGGTGGTCAAGTTGCCCTATTTCTTTGGGGAACTGCAGGACTCACTTGTATTTGTGCTTTTTTTATACTTTATTCACAAAAGAACCAATTAACTAACTTAAGGTGTGAAAACACTCTAACAATGATCTTACGGCTATGCTATAGCCGGAGCCATTAGCATCAAGTCTTCACTGTCAAACCAATTACCTGGACTTTACAATACATGTTAACATTTCCTCACAATCCCTTATTTCTAAATACCAATTGCATATAGTAAAGGTACTACAAAACTAAAACCATTTTTAAGTTCTTCAAGAGTTACCAATGTAGTACCACCACCATTGTCAGCAGCAAGCAGTAGATAGCTTCAGTGGTACTACTCAGAGATTATGCATAACCGAGTTATGTCTTTTAAACACTGACAACATATTTTACAATCAGAATCAGAATTCTATTTGCATGTTATTGCCATTGTTGATGCAATTGATGGCCAGCCCAAAGCACTTGGGCTGGTCTGGAATTTTACGCAGCAAATTTGGGAATTAAATTAATATGCCAACACAATGATATGCCCTTTTTTTCTCCATTTGCATGCTTATAAAAGTATTCAACCATATTTGATGTCATTTTTACTTTACTGTGATGATAAACAAATAAAGTGGAGCCATCCTCTCTGCACACTACTCATAGATGTGAGAATGTGTTGATGGAATATGAAACCCTATTTAGTTTTACCCTGAGTTGCATTAGAATATGCTCATAGAACACATATGGATCACTGAAAATGCAAGTACAGCTATTCCTACTGTACTTGTGGAGATGTTTATGATAATGTGAATTAAATGTGTGACATCTCATAAAATGTTACTTCAAGTCACTGGAGGATATAATTTATAAAAGGAAATTACTGTATCTGTAGGTGAGACCAGGCATTGCTTATACTATGTGACAATTTTGTTGGTACACATTATATTCAGGTTTTTGTGTGTGTGTGAGTGTGTGTGTGTGTATGCACTTTTAGTTGGAATCCTGCAGTGTTTTATAAAAGTGACTCAAATTGTGTAAACTACTCTCCGATTTTGAATTGGTCCCAGGGATCCCATGTGCCACTCCATTGGAGGTAATCTACAACCCCCCCAAAAGTCAATTCCTCTTCAAGAGTCACAGGGGAAGAGACGGTGCCATTAACTTGGCAATTATCCTTGCTCACACTGACCTCACATGTGGCATTACCTGACAGCTCTGACTGACAATGTACCTCTGTGTGTGCTATGGTCATCTAATATGGGCCATACCACACTTTCTTGCTTTGGTGGGTGCTGCTGACCATTCTCTGTGGGAGACCTGCAAGCTTCTCAAGTCTGTGGTAAATTAAGCCAGCATGAACTCTGTTATCTTTCCCGTACTGCTCAACCACCTCCACCTGACAACCAAATGAAAACTGCAGGGGGTAGGCAGAAAGGGCTGCAGTAGAGACTACAGTGAGACCCACAAAGGTGAAGAAACGCCAGTTCAACAAGGAAGTAGCCCTAATGAAGGCTGACAGTTTTATCAGCCAACATCACCTGTGTCTAGGTGAAAAAGTTGTACATGAACACAAAAACAGCTCTCTTCATGAAATGTGCTTGCTGCTGAGCTCATGTCCTCTTTTCTTACATTACACTGATACAACGAATCCAACTAAACAATCAGAGTGACGTCTTTTCCTGATGACCTACGACACCCACCAATTGCCTGGGGAAAAAAAAATAACAAAAACGCGGGGCTAGCTACAGCCTACATGTGGAACTTAATTGGTTACAATAATGGCCATGAAAATAACTTTGAAAGTTGATGTAGTTGAGCTAGGGAAAAGACTCAATTTTACTGAAACAAACTTCTATCCATTCAAATTCCTAAATCTTGCCCATGCCAAATTGTATTCAGTCTTCCATCCTGTTCAATAACCCAGCCAGCAATGACAAACTCAAACTGCTTGAAACTACTGTCAGATTGACTTTTTATACAGTAACTTTCTGCAAAGATGATAGAACAAAATAAGTCAGTGGTAAACACAGTAGAAAAATCTTGAAACAATACTTGTTTCATCATTTGGAACGAGTAAACAATTGTAAAACACTGCAATGACATTTTGGCACACACTTTTGTGCCTTTTGGAATACATTATCTAGACTGCTTATCCTGTATTCAGGGTTGCAGGGGGCCAGAGCCTATCCCAGCTGTCATTCGGCAAGAGGCAGGGTACATTCTGGACTCAAATTGAGACATATGAATTTTCACTCTCATTCACACATCTGTGCAATTTATGACCTATGATAAACCTAATCCATTTTTTGGAACACAGGACAAAAAACGTGAAAACCAGGATCAGACTCACACAGACTTGCGGAGAATATGTAAATGCCACACACAGGGTTTCCACACATGCAAACTCCACACCTGGAAATTCTGTCCATAAAAGTTATGAACAGAAGCGGTGACAAAGGGCAGCCCGGGCAGAATCCAACTCTCAATGGAAACAAATCTGACATACAACTGACAATGCAGACTAAGCTCCAACACCAGTCATACAGGGACTGAACCGCCTGTATAATAGGGTTCGATACCCCGTATTCCCAGAGCAACCCCCACAGGATTGACCATAGGACACAGTAGAATGCCTTCTCCAGATAGACAAACACATGTCGCCTGGTTCAGCAAACTCCCATGCCCACTCGAGGACCCTGCTGAGGGTCAGAACTGGTCCTCAAAAAATACTGGTCCTCAATTACAATGGCCCACACAATATTACAGTACCAATGCTCAGAAATGTACCACTGAAAGTAGTCACTGATATTACTTTTTTTATATACACAACATGTTTGCTATACTTTGGAAAAACAGATACATATTATATTGAGGGCTGACATTTTAATGGCAGAAACTTTCACCACCCATACATGGGACCCTGCTATTCTTCATACATTTGGGTTGATATTAACTATATAATGACTTGTTAAGTGTACTTGATTCTTCTATCGTTTAATGAGTATGACCAAAATGCCTAATTTTGGTATGCTGCCCCCTACCACCCGCTCAAAAAAATCTGTATCAGTAAAACACTGGAAAATCATATTATAAAAAATCATAATAGAAATGTATGTATGTATTATTGTTATTCTTGTTCTTGGACAATTAATGAAAGTGACCCGTCATTATCATCTGTGTGTTTGTTTTGTTAGCTTAGGTTTTCATATTCTAATGGCAATGTGGTGCCAGGGTTACAGTGGTCGTTCTTGGAACCGAACATTCCTGGTTTGATTCCCAGCTCCTCCTAGCCTGTTCAAGCCTGTGTTGAAGACACTGAAACCCTAACTGCTCCCCTGGTGCTGTTCAGGAGCTGCCTTATTCTCATGGTTCATTCATGATGGGTTAATGCAGTGGTCTGATTTTGGTCAATGTTGTGTTCTATGTATAACTCAATGTGACAATAAAGGTCCTGGTGTTCCTGACACGTCTACTTATCAATAGCCAAAATAATCTTTTTAATGGCATATAGATCAAACACAAAATGCAACAACACAACAAAAGAAACTAATTTCAAACCACATTAGGATTTTTTTCATTTCTCTCTTAAAGATTTCAACAGACACAAATACAAGAGTAACACGAGACAAAATTGCATGAGGAATGAGGACCACTTACATGTCATTTCTCGATTCAATAAACTTTGTGTTTGATACCATTCCTTGAGTAAACTGTTGAACTACTTAGGAAACATAACTTCACTTAGTTTCAAGCTGTAAATGTTACACAAGGCCACATCATTAAGGTATAAGAAGAAGCTAGCTTGCACCCCCAGTGTTGACCCTTCCTATGCTACTTAAACACTTAAACACACACACACACGCACATATACATACACATATGTGTGTGTTATTTGAGTGAGTGTTTTAAAATCTGATCAAATGCTAGTGTGAGTCAGCCTTCATTAATCTATAGTTGTGAATTTAAAGTTTATGATGTGAGGTCAACCAGAGATCAACCTGGTCAGGTGTAGTTAAATGAGCAAAGTGACTGCTGCTGAGTGGCATGCTAACTGCTGTGTGACAGATGCAGAATTTTTAACATCTCTTCACACTCATTCGCAAAATAATGATTATATCCTTACATTAATTGTATAGGAGTGTATAATACTCCAACTAATACACCCCTTTCCATCTCGATGCAATAGTCGCCACACGTTTGCAGAAGATTGATCTAGCTACATCCAATGGCAAGCCATGCACCAGTTGATTAGCCAGCTAGATTACATTGCCAACACGTATACAAAGTGAGTGAAATTACTGCTGGTGAGAAAAGTCGTCGGACATAACCGATTTATGTTGAAGCAGATTCTTTATAAAATAAGTAAGAGAAGTCGCTGGTCGCTGTCAGACACTCACCATGTTGATGCAGTGCAGCTGAAAGAGGCTCAAAGCCGACAACACTGGGCACCCCGAGTCGCAAAACACACAGCGAGGAGCACATAAGCCCTTCTTGCGACGGTTTCGGACAAAAAGAAGATAGTTCTCATTCACACTGTCAACAGACGTTTCCAGGGATGGTTTACATTGTCATAAATTCAATGGATTCAATCTCCCCTCGCTAGTATTTTCAACTGCAGTAGAGGTCATGCTAAAGTCTGGGCAAAAAGGTGTCTACAGATAAGCCTGTGCTGTAGAACTGCGATAAGAAAGAATAACCATTAATATTTATATTGATTAATTTACAGCTACTCTATTTCATTATAATTTAGTTACCAGTAGTTTTGACCGTGATTTAAAAAAACAATAGACCTCAGAGATTGCAGGCTTTTTACACAGGCGTATCTAGGGGCGCTGTAAATAGACATTAGGCCCACTGCAACCGGAAGATAGTTATTTTTTTTCTTCTTTATTGAGAGACACTTTTCAGACCACAGGTGTTACCAGCGTGGGTTTTCTGAAATTGACAGGAAAAGGGTTAAATGTCAGTATAAACCTTTGTCAAGTACAGTTTGATGAGAAAGGTACTCAAACGAGGCACAGGTTACATAAAAGCAAATAAGTTAAAGGGGACTGTATCTCAAGGTATGTCAAACTTTTATGCAGTTAAATTTCAACAGTTTTGACAAATATTATATCCCTATTTCCTCTACATATTTTAGACGCTCTTCTATAGGTTGCATGCATATTTAAAAGGATGTTATTATTTGCATCATTCCCCTTTATTTGTTTCAATAATAGAATTCACTCCTTTTTATGTTTTCATTTCTATGATTGTTTCCTTAAACTTTATGTAGTTATTCATGCATATTTGTTATAGTTTTGAAATTTATGTCTGCAAAGTGTGTATTTATACTGTAGGAAGTTGTCCCATCTAGTTGCTTCTAATTGTGCTTGTCACTGATAGGGGCATCATAAAATCTGGTAGTGGAATCCTCTTAAATGTGAAGAGATGAGTGTACATTGATTAACTGCTATAAATTCATCTTTGAATGGATCATCTGTAATACAGTATCTTCTTTGATTTCACATCAGTGAACATTCAAGATTAATTTACACATCTTAAACATTAAAATGACAAATGTATATAGGTTTTTGTAATGTGAAGCAATTATCTTGGAGAATACGGTCTTTAACATAGGTCAGAGAATCATTTATATTTGATACACAATTTCTCAAATCTGGCTTCTAAAATTTGTTTAAGAAAACCTTTTTTTCAGGAATAACAAACAAATATTTCATAGAAGATAGAGGAGTAAGATGTTTTGCTGCATCGCAGGATTGTCTTGCAAACTGCACACGTGTGAATAGTATGTTAAACATTCAGACACACTTAGTCCTTTTATGCACTACAATTTGTTGTCTGAATTTCAGAATCAGGGTCAGAATCAGTTTTGTTTGTTGTAAGTTATAATAACAGCAAAACCTGATAGGTCACGAGTTTTAATTATTTTTTTGCATTTATTTTAAATAATTAATTTATTAGTTTTTAATATTAGATATTAGATAACTGATTTAAGGTTTACTGATATCTTAAATGAGAAAAGTTCCCTTTCTGTCATTGCTATGCATTGTCAAAGATGAGACTGACTTCATTGTGATTTAGCTGTCAACCGGCGCATGCTTGGGCAATAAAGCTGATTCTGATTCTGATGTTTTTACTATGAATAGTAAGTCTGAATGAATTGCAGTGACTAGAAGGTGTTAAGTCAGAAATTGAGTTCTGGAGTACTAGTAATTTCCTCAGTGTATCCAGTGTATCACAACCACTGCAGTATAAGTGGATTTCTTTCAATTTCTTCTTGTGTGAGCTTTTACAGGGTTTAGCAACCAGGGAGTTGCACCACCTTCCTCAAGTTCTTTTCTCCCATTGTTTTTCATTTTCATATATTACTGCCCTCCTTAAATGTTGCTGTCTCAGTACTAAAACCTGTTTGTCAAGTCCTATTTCATTAAAAGTTGATATTTTACCTTGTGAGTATATAGTAGCTTGCATGTCATGCCCTCTTCAGACCTTGTATGAACAGGTATTAACCTGATCACTATTCAACAGCAGTACACAAGTTTCCAATTCTTTGTAGCATCCATGTACATATGCAGGTATCCACTTGTATTTGTATCTCATTTACTCACACTGCATGCAATAGAGCATCGACCATATTTTTCCAAAAAACTGTAATTATTGATCTATTTTTTTCATCCGTTTGTATTTATCCTAGAAAACACTTGTGGGACTGTTGCTTAGACCTTAAAAAAAATTAATTTTGCTTTTGAGTTTTATTCTTTTCCCATGGACTGTGTAAAAGCACAATTCACTTGGAGGACTTATACTTTCATTGCATTAAGGACATACCACATTGTTTTTAAATAATCTTTGTTTTGTAGTTTCTTTGACTTGTTTCTAGAGAAAGGTAACATCCTAGTGAGCTGGATTGACTTTTTCTAAAAGAGCAGTTGGCAGCTATAGAAATGCAAAACAATGCAGCTTTTTGTCAGTCCCTGGCGAACCAAATCCCCTTATTTGTTCAGGTGTCATCAGGTCTTATGTATAAATATATCCCTCCAATTTGAGCTCCTTCAGGGTGGTCTTGATAACATTTACATTTTTTTCTTCTAGAAGAATTTAGCTGCTTGTAGTCCAGCTGAATCATTAGATTTTAATTTTTGCCATCAATACACATCACTGTGTTCATCTTCATTCCCTAATCACTGAATCACTGAGACTATAAATAAAGGGCTTGAAATAAAAGTAAAAATAATGAAATGTCAGATAGTGAGAAGTTCTTATGGTTCAAGCCATTGAAATGTGACATTTTCTTCATGTAAGGACTATCAAAAAAGGAATAATAATTAATTGAAATTAAGAATTCATTGCTTAGATTATTTCAAAAAAAGAATGACAAGGAAGGCAGAGTTACTATTTAACATGTTAATGTTTTTCCTTATTAGTATTTTACTGATTTGTATTAGCCTGTGTATCTGTTGCTTCAAGGCTTGCTATGTTTGCTTATGTAAGTACTCCATATTTGTTAGAGACTGACAGATATATCTGTTTTCCAATATTAATTGTCAATATGGTCATAAAATGTGCCTTCACTGATATAATGGGTCAGTATGCGCAATGGTCAATATGTGTTATGATTTTTTTTTTTCTGTTTTTCACAACCCTTTTAATGCCAAAAATTATGCTTTGAGTGATTTACAATGATTTCATCATGTACTTTGTCCAGCAGAGCGTGCTCTGACTCGATTGTTTACACCATCAGTATCACATGCAGCATATGAAGGCAAGAGACATAAGAGCATTACTGCTGCACTGCTGTAGTTGCTAACACAGTTTTTGGTATGCATAATGAGAAAACTATCTTTAATTTCTATGAAATGATCTGATGTTACCCATCCCCAGAGACATGGTTTGTTAGTTAATATAGTCAGTAAAGTCAAATGACAAAGGTAACGTTACTGCATCAAACTAAATTTCTAGAGCTCAGCAAAATATGGAAGAGTGATGAGTTGAGTTTGTAGAGTGGAAATTGTAAGACTGCATTGTCATTTGGATCTGTTTTATCTATAAACTCTCCACGATGCACCAAAAATCCTACCAGGATTTTGACGACCATTGCCCTTTTACATAAGTGATGAGAATTTGGTTTGAGTCAAAAGGAAGCTGGATATGACCCTACAATACACAGTCGAAATCACAATGTTGAATTTAGTGCAACAAAACCCCAAACTGTCAGATCAGTTGTCCATGTTTAATCTAAATGCCATACATATAATGCCATTTTATCAACAGCAAATACTTTTTTTATTTAGCTTGATGTAAATGTCTACGGTAATCTACCAAGGGAATTGTGCACAATTAGTAATAACATGAAATTTACACTAAGAATATTCTAGGTAAAAAATGATTTAATGTCCACATATTTTTGCAGTTTTTAACACGTATAGGCCATCTTGGTATAGCTTAAATGATTGTAGGTGATTGTTTCCTGTGTGAAAAGGGTTCTGGACTGAGACTTTATATCTATGAATTATTTTCATATAAATTAACGTCAACATAAATAGACATCAAAGAATTACTACAAACGTGACTGACAATGTCATGTTAGTGATGTTTTTTAGATAGTCTCTTCTGAACTAAATATACAGGATTTGATGAAGTCTGATTTTAAAAGAAAAAAAAAAGCATTACATCGTCACATTGTTACACATATACAATCTTCATTTCATCAAACAAATTACACATATTTGCATTTGTGCAAGCAGCATGCGCGTCAACAAGTGGCTTCAGAGGTTTGACCTAATTTTCATCATCTATGTAAACAGATTATACACACACACACACACACACACACACACACACACACACACACACACACACACAAATATACTCATAATGTATGCCCACTCTCCATGAATCTCCTGTTGCAGATTTTCCCTTAAAATGCTATCCCAGCCCCTGGCCTATGAGACAGCCCCTAAGATACTCCATTCATGAAAAAGTCCAGACCCACAAGATCCTGAAGGTGTTTCAAGAAAAAAAGGCCCCACACAGAAACTCAGTATTTTATTTTAGTATTTGGGTTATCCATACATTGATTTCCTTTTCATTTATAATTGAAGGAAGTCTCATACTGTACATTCCTCTCTGTGTATTCCATAGCACTATCACTGCTACTGTTTGAACTTGATTCGCTCTGGGGTTTGTGTTTTTTTTTTTCCCTTTCCTTTTCTGTGTTGTCTGTTCTTTTTAGTCAGGCTTGTTATTTTTAGATGAAACATAATAGCCAGGATCGTCAGTGTACTAAGAGAGTTTCACACTGCCTCTGAGTGTTTAATCCATATGACATCTCCTCAGTGCCTACTGGTTTCTTTGAGTTACTACTCACAAGCCTTACAATATAAATAAATATGATGAGAATATTACAGCAAAAATCTCAGCCTAGTCAATCAAATATACTCAATGTTGGATGTCACAATTCATTTTTAATGGCAAGGCTTTTGTGGGTGAACATTATACATCATTTCCTTCTTTTATTAATCAAACAACAGTTTGAAATATGTGTCACTGATCTCAGCAGTATACCTCGCTCCAAGCTGAGGAGGAAAATAGAACAAAAATCCATGTCAACTCCTCACCAGTAAGCTGAAAAACGATTCAGAATGTAATTCTCTTTGGTGCAGTGCCTCCTTTCTCCATTCTCTGTAATCTACAAGAATGCAAATTACAATGCAAATGCAAATACTACTGAATAATTTATCTGTAGCATAGAGTTCCTGTACATGAAGCAGGAGCTTTTTGCTTAGATAGAGGAATGTCGAATTTGTAACTGACATTAGGTTAATGATGGAAATAAACCATAAAAATTAACGGCATAATTATTCAGACAGAATTTTAAGGAATTGGGATTAATTACTACATTTCTTGGATGTGTCGTTTACATTACATTTTCATTCACAGTTGAATATCAATTGTGTTGGATTTTTTTACCGCATGTTCAGGAGCATGTATCTCTATTGTTATTGCATTTGAGATTTGAAAATGCTGGACTTGAATGAAAGTCCAAACTGTCAATGATACTAGCTAGATACTATTTGCACAATAACAGCATTTTTGAATTTGAATTTTCAAACACAGTCAAATTTGTGTTATATTAAAAGAAGCATGTGTGTGTGTATTACAATTACTTGTATTTGTATGTTTTTCAACTGGTCTTTTTTTTGTCGTTTTCCTTTTCTTAGTAAGAAAATGACTCTTATTTCTGTCTTAATACATGGCTGTGTTCAAACTTCTCCCTCTGTAGTTTTTCCATCAGGGATTGTAATTAAGCAACAGCATTCATGAGTGGGCATGCTCATTTAGCCTGCATCTGTAGGCTTAGACAGCTTTAGAGGGATGGAAGAACAAATCCTGGTGGAATACAGCATGCGACTGCCAAAGTAGAAACACTGCAGACAGAATAACAACTACTCCAAAAGTTTGCACATTGCCGTGTAACATGTAATGTGCAACTAACGTTCAAAGACAATCCTTTAAATGTATTTTGTCATGGGACTTGTTTTTTTTTAGATCTCTGTGTTTCTCTAAATGTAATGCAATATTGTATGTACAGGTTGTATGTACAGAACAGCCCCCCATTTCTAAAAGTGAAGCCTTATTTTACACATGTTCACGCATCACTATGTGCTAAGATAAATAATTAAGAACAGTCTGACATCATTACATGTTTTGGAAAAGAACAAAGAATGTATGAAATTACTGTGCAGTTTAACATAATAAAGCCCCCATTTTAATATAAAACACGTACTGAATGCAATTGATTTGATATTGTTTACTCTACTGATGATTGATACAGTGTAATAAGATCTCATAATGACGTCATCAATTATTTTCTGTCCTTGTTAGTGCTTAAAACCTAAATTTTCAAAATAAAGTAATCTGTCTGATACTTTCTATCCATGCTTTTAAAAACATAAACTTGACTTTAACATTTAGTTATTTAGTTAAGAATGTGATCTGTTTGACTTCATGCTTAAGCAAGCTGTGTTAAACAAAAGAGGGCATGGATATGAAACTGAATCAGGTTTTGTTGATGGTCATCAGGTATTCCCAAAAAGCAGCCTAATTATTTCCCTTCCTCTAATTTTCCCCAAAATGAAAGACAAAATACAAATCCATCATTGCTTAACTGAAATACAAAAAATATGTGAATTTTTTGTGTTAATTTCTCTTTGAATATCAGTAAAATGAAACAAAAAAGTCTAGCATCCATTATAAATAACCAAAAATCTCAGATTTCACCACGTTCTGAGCTGTGCAATTGTAAGCACCCAAATATAAGCATGCAGTTGTTTCATTTTGTTGTTCTTGCTATAGTAGCTGTTGTATGGATGACTAATTTATATCAGAAATGGGTGACTATGTCTGAGTGTGAAAGTGTGCGCTCACTCACTCACACACACATTCACACACTCTCTCTCACACGCACATACACACATACACACACATACATACATACATAGCCAGAGACACACTGAGAAATAAAGAGAGCTAGAGAGGGAGAGAGAGGAGCTCATTATAATCAGGCAATTATGCTGGCAGAATTAGAAGCGTCCTTATTTTCTCTTGTGGCAGGCTGAGTGTGGGGTCGTTTTTTAAGTGAGTAAAGAATGATCCGTGGATGTGACTTACTCTACTGTGTTAATATGGAGCATACGTTGAGGATGACAACATGATTCGGAAGAGAAAGCATGTGATTTTGGCATTTTAGAGAACCTGAGAATCAACCAAGGCGCCCAAGGTTAGACACAGTCCTGAACCTCAGGACTGTGGCTCTGCACAATGTGTGTGTGTGTGTGTACGTGTGTACGTGTGTGTACGTGTGTGTACGTGTGTGTACGTGTGTGTACGTGTGTGTGTGTGTGTGTGTGTGTGTACGTGTGTACGTGTGTACTGTGCACACACAAGCCGTACTTTTTCTGCATGTTTTTTTAATAGCATCCAATCATTTGCCAAGAGTAAACGCTTGTTTCAATGCGCGTTTGTGTGCGTGTGTGTATGTATCTGCATGGCTGTCCGTATATTAGAGAGCATGACAGGCAGAGCGACAATATTTGATCATTTCTCTACATGACTTTATTTCAATACAAATCTAACTGCCCTAAAATTTTAAATATCAATCAGGTATTGCTTTAGTTTCTGTTGGATAGTAAATATTCAGCTTTATATGTCCATTTGTGAAAAATGTTGTCCAAATGAATGCTTTGTTTTCATTTCACAGATTGTGGAACAATCATAGCGATGGTATTCTCAAGCTGACCTTTGGTCAAAGGCATTTGACACGAATTTGACTATTAACCCCTAACACATGTCTTTATAACCTTGTTTATAGACATTGATTTTCCTCCTTTAAAACATGGTAATATCTAATTTCATTTTTTTCATTGATTAAAAGTTTGATATTCTTCTACCAATATATTAATTCTGAAATATTTTCAGATGTAAAATTTATAATTCCTTGCCAATTATCCTTCATTAAATTAGATGTAAGAGTGGCTTCTGCATTTTTCCTTGAAAGATTTTAGATGATGAATATGAAAATTGAAAAGCCAATCTTTTATGTCCTAACCTACATAAGCTCGAGAACCCATACGCTCCACCTTTTTTTCCGCAAATAAAAAAGAAATGTTATATTGTTTGTGGTGTCTGGCAAGAAGGATTGTCTCTCTATGTTTTTGTGTGTGATGGGAAAAAGAAGGGGGGCTAAGACGAACAGTGGAATGACGTCTCCCCAAAAGTTCTCAGGGAAGTGCTTGTGTCTGGCAATGGAACAGGCAGCTGATTTGGGATAGGGTGTTAGCATAACAAAGGGCCTGAGCCTGTGAACTTGGGGCACCTTTCCACCCTGGCGCTGTGAGAATGAATAGTTTTTGGGCCTCCCCACAGAGCACCCCCATGTCTCGCCTGATCGTGGCTAAATTGTTAATCAGGGTAATTTAATATAGTTTTCAATATGCCTCATCTCTCATCGGGAAAGCATTCACCTCCTGTCTTGCCTTTCCTCTCAAAAAGGCCCCCCCTATTCAACCAGACGAGACAGGCAGCTGCAGGTCTTATAGCTTTTTCAATCACCATCAACATCAACCACACCAATGGCTTAGCTCTGCATTGTGTACGTCCACAAATATATGTTGTGAGAGCAACTATGGAGCCACACCCCTGTCTCCTCTCCAAACTATACACCAAAAAGTATGAAAGACCGAGTGTATGGAAATCTAGACACACACAAATCTTGATATGCGTAGAGTGTAGCATGTGGGTGACAGAGAACACAAAGATAGACCGATAAGTACAGTAATGCAGCTATTCCGTACGGTTATAGGCCTCATAGACAATGGCATCCTCAACATCTTTGTTTTAGTATAATGGCATATATTTACTTTGACCTGTGCTCATGTGGGAATGAGGCAGTGTCTTTTGCAGAAAGCAATGACATGACAGACAATCTGTGGCACATTTTCTCTCTAACCTGTATTGGTGTGAGGTCACTGCAAACGGTAACTCTCAGTTTCAGGACAGGTGACGTCAGCTGTTCTGGTGGCAGGATCCTGCAGCTGAGGTGAGTCATTGGCCTTCAGGCCTTAGTTTTAGGGCCATGGGTTGGAAACACCCGTCCACCCACACCAACATACACCCTACACAGATCAACACACACACACACACACACACTGAGTTCAGGTCCTGACTCTACTGTCTGTCTACTATCTATAAATACAGACTATAATGGAGGATGACTCAGGCACTTCATGGCTCTCTGTGGGGAGGCAGAAGATGGAGTGGCAAGGACAAGATCTATGTGAGAACTATTGAAGAAAGCTAGTGGGACTGGCATTGCTAGCATTTTACAGCATAGCTCTGACCAGCATGTTAAAAATGATACAAAATGGAAAACAGAAAATAAATAACATTTTCTTGAAATGGTGGATGATTCATTTGCGTATATTAAAAAGGATATTGAAAAATGAAAAAAATAGCTCCCTTTGGTTTTATATTAAAATAAAGATTCATTCCAAAGATGGCAACAAAGAAATTACATCTAAAAGTCACAATATTAAAATGGTATTTTAAATTTTACCAATTGCAGTTTCCTATTTTCTGCACAGAATAAAGCATTGTGATGTATGTCCACTATTGTGAAATATGTTCCATTGATTACCATGGTAGATTAATTTATGTATTTAAGGGCCTACGAGTATGTAGCCTTACTTAATAAAGCAAGATACTAGACATTTTAATAACGCTTGTTTTAAATTAAAATAAATAAATGATGATAGGTCTGTCAAATTTGCAATTCTGGCTTTTTGAAATAAAACAGCATCTTAAAACATTGCATTATCTTGGAAGAGACATACGAACACATGCAAATGCTAGGTTGTTTGCCTAACACCTTACAGTAAGCATGCCATTGAACAGATCAGGTCTGCTGTTGTGTGCTCTGCCTAATGCTGTATGTTAATTTGAACTGTGCATAAATAACTGCTGCCCTCCCCATATATGGTAGTTATCCATGGGAACAGGGTCAACTTAAACCAAAGCATACAGCATAGAAAAAATAAAAGCAATCCAAAATTATGTGTGGTCTTATGCAAAGGATGATTTTATGAGATTAATTTCATTTAAACACCGTCAAGTTTATTCCCCGTTATTGCTGAAAAAAAACAATGTTCACTAATTTGTTTCATTTATCATCCGTTGGGTTTCTTTCTTCTGAAGAGGCCGTTCCAATCAGAGCGAAACATCGTCAAATAACTGAGCAAGCCCCGTTGTCATGCCAAGACTGGAAAACCACTAACATCACTTGAATAACTGAGAACATTCATCGACACAGTAGAGGATGATAATCATTTTTTAAACATAATCGCTTATTACATGTTTGTATGCCTGTAGTCCAAATTTTAGGATGTCATAGTGGTTCTGCCCGTATGACAGGAAACAGAATTCATCAACATGGCAACAAAGGTGCTATAGGTCCCCCGGGAGACAAGGTCTAACTGGGGTCAGGACTGTGGGGCCTTGTCTAGACGGCCTGCTTTTGTGGTTGCTGACTTCCAGCCTCTTTCTCATCCTTTCAATGGAAGAACTTGACCCATGTCTTGTAAGTTAAAGATGGGAGACTGTCGACAAACTCATGAGACAAAAGGGCAGCCATAATGCTTTTGGTAAAAGCGCACCAGCAGAACGACATATATATCTATATATATCTATATATAATATATAGATATATATACGTCTGTCATACAATTTTACATTAATACAAGACTTTTTCAGAAACTATTAAATGAATGTATCATATTTGATACACACATATGCACACATCAAATATCATGGTAGTTGGGCAATATAATACATTTCTTTCTTTTCTTGCTGTTAAACAGTGATTTCTATTATACTTGGTGGTATTTTCTGCAGAGCAACACTGAACACTCCCCAAAGAAATGTGTCCAAATGATGAGTTTGAGTTTTTCCAAGAGTCTGACCAAGCCTTTTTTTTGTTGTTTTTTTTAACCAAGTAAAATATCTTCTGATAAAATGGATGATTTTATAAAGTACAGACACACAATGTCCTGCTGTTCATAAAAGTAGATTATAAAAAATACATTGCATGTCCTTGTAGACTGCCGACTTTCATGCATTTGACGAATAAATTTTTTGACTTGTTGAATTCCCTTTAATTTTTGAACTATATCAGTAAATATCCACTATTATTCTTTGAAGGGAAATGAGGGATTTAAATATATTACTTCCAATTCTCAATATAGATTATCTTGTAGTGTGGCATATATGCTGAAATATACCTGATTGAAATTTGAGTTGGTACACCCACTGTCAATGGGGTCTGTCACTTCAAAAAAAATACCAAACATGGAAAATATCCATTGATAAGCAGCTATAAACAACCAATGACAATACTGATATGCAAGAACACCACAACGCCCTTGAAACCAAGTTTAAATCAATCCTCCCACTCTCTTAGCTCCCGTCTTGGTTTATGTGGAGTCTGGTTGGGTGCTGCTGCGGGGCATGGTATAATTGAAAGGCTGAAGAAGAATACTGCTTGTTTAAACCAACCAGCAGGCAGTGAGTGCATGATGGAAAAACAAAGCCTGAGCCCCAGGAGTGGGTGACACTACATCACTAATGGCAGAGTTGAGTTGAACATTTTCTCTGTTTTGTTACCCTTCGTCCTTGTGACAACTATCATGTTGATGACATATAATACAATTTAAAAATCCAAAATTTGAAGTTTGCACTGTTGAATCAAATTGCTTTACCACAACCTGACATGGCTGTCCTCGGAACTGGTTAAGATTTTTATTGCTCTAATGATGTGAGATCAGTACGGTATATGAAATATAATTTGTATGCTGTTACTATTATTGTGTTAGATATAGCAGTGTAAAGTATATTCTATATTTTTAGGTTCTTTGTACTTTTTTAAGTAATATGTTGGCCAAAAGAAGGACATTTTCAACATTACATATATTCTCTTTATTTTGACCCTCATGTTTCATGTACAATACCTACATACTGTAAACATACATTGCCCTGGATTGTAAGTTATGATTTAGTTTGCAATTGTGAAGAGTGCAAATAAATATTTTTATCAAAACAATATTGAAATACTGTGATGCTCCATGAGATCGTTCCATTTCATATCAATGTTTTTCTCCTTGTGTGGATGAGTGTGACACAAGCTATAGCTCAGTGGTATACTTTACAGCAGCTGTGAATTTCCTTGAAGCAAATTACCAAGCATGACAGTCTCTTATTGACCCATATAAGGAATCCCCAATCACCAACTACAAGACTGCAGCTCATTTTAGCCGGTAATAGCTTTCAATATTACATATCAATAAACCAATCAAGGGGGGGAGGTTGGAAATAGCAGGGAGAAAACCGGTTATATTGAAAGGGGTTAGATATTGGGAATAAGAGAAGGAACACCTTGGGGAATTAAGACAGAAACAGCCAGGGCGTGTATGTGTGCGTGTGTGCATGTGTGTGTGTAAAAAACGAGGCAGAGCAAGTAAGAGAAGGGCGATGAAGAAAGTGAAGGCTGTGTATCTGTTTCGGCCCTGTGGTCTCATGCCTCCTGGGATGGCCAAACTCTCTGTCAAGATTCCATACTTCAAAATCAATCACTCTTGACTGAACACAAAGAAAAGACATGCACAATCACACACATGTTCGGACTCACACAAGCGAGCTCACATTCACACATGTTGCATTCTTCTGTCTTTGTCCAGCCTTAGCAAGACCACCTAAGAGTGGACTGGCAAGTCATTGTGATTATCTGAGGAAATGTGTACAACTTTTCTGAACTCCAGAAGACACACACACACACACACACACACACACACACACACACAAACTCACACACACAGATACTATGCATATATATACCCAAATACACAAAGCCACCAGTACACACGCACACGCATATATATACATAAACATACATGCAAATATATGTATATACACACATATAGACACAGGTCTTTGTTTATGTATGTATGTATGCATGTATGTATGCATGCATGTATGTATTTATGTGTTTGTTTATTTGTTTACTATTACACTGGGTAAGATTGATTGAAAACCAGTATATTTGCTTAAAGAAATAACTAACACCGTGAAATTGCTAAATGTAAGAAATGTTTTGAAGATAAGGGAAGGTTTAAGAAGGCTTAGATACCTTAAGTAAGTGGTGGTGAAATAGGCAAGTACTGATAAATGGTTGAAAACATTGCAGATATATATCTGAGACACATGCAATGAATTTCTGGCAAAGGTTTATGACAAAATACACCAGTGCACCTTCTGCTTCACAATTGGTGGTGCAAATGCAGACTAATCTAATCACTGATAGACACCTTATTCTATTCAGAATATATTCAGTTGCATATTAATTTGTTAATTTATTAAGACCATCTATGTGAAACTTATGCAGTATAATAAAGAAATCAATTTATTTTAATGGGCAATATGAAGGCTGTGAATTGTTAATATGTGGTGCTTCTGGGTTATTCTGAGAGACTTCTGATGTATTATCCATCTTAATTGAGTATTATTCTACGATTCCTGTGCAATTTATTCATCTTCCTTCTTCATGATACATTTTATAGAACTCTAGTACCACACAGCTACTATTAATTTCAGATCTTTTCAGAGAATAACCAGAGTTAAACACACACCAAGGCACTTTCAGTAAGACCTCATTTTTCTCAGTGTGAAGTTTCCAGACTTGGAGCCCTGTATCATGTCGTCAGTTGGGATCATGGGTTGGATAGCACTTGTGAATTCTTTCCCAAACAAAATAAGATAACACAAAAACCCTGCTATCTGTAGATAAAAGTGAAATACTATGCTGTCTTCTAGAGTAGAAAAAAAAGAGGGGCGAGAAAAGAAAGGAGCAAAAAAGTTCTATCACATAATGGAGTTAAGAAGTTTTATTATTTGCTTTGCTGCAGCAGCAGGAACCAAGGTCATGTTCCTGGGGAGAAAAGTACTTTAATGTAAAATACAGATTTATATTTTAAGTTTTGCATCTCTAGTTATATTCTTGCATTTATTTTTTGCCATCTTCAGAATTTAAATTGTGTGGCACAAAGTCATCTGAGATCTTGGCTGTCTTCAGTAAAACTGCAACATGTAGACAGCTGCATAAGGACTCTTTAAGCTTCATTTAAGAATGTAACCCTGTCTTTACGTGTTTGCATTTTAATGTAGTAAAAAAAAAACATATATCGTTGACCTGTACAATGTAATGAGGGAATACATCTTTTGTTCAGTTTTTGGCATCATCGAGGTTTTTTTTTAATTATTCATGTTTTTGACAACGTCTGAGTATTTTGAGGTAAAATTAGTTCAGCTAGAATAACCACTTGATATGAAATACAATTAATAGTCTTATCTTTTTTTCATTTCTTTTATTTCACACCCTTCATTATTCAGACATTGTTAACAGTGCTGCTTGATGAATACAATGGTCATGTTCACCATCACTCCAAATCCCCAAACTCAACGATCATCAGGTTTGATCACCTTTTTGATTGCCAGCTATCAGCATATGGTATACAGGTATATATTGTTTATCCGGTTGACTGGGTCACAGGGGGGCTGGAGTCTTATCCCGCTAGTCATTGGGTGAGAGGCGGGGTACACTCTGGATCATTTGCCAGTGGAGCACGGGGCCACATATAGATAATCCGGAGAAAAACCCCACAGGCATGGGGAGAAAATGCAAACTCTATACAGGACGGGGCCCTGTTGGACTCGAACCTGGGATCTTCTTGCTGTGAAGCAATATACGTATGTGTGTATATGTGTATATATGTATATATGTATGTGTGTGTGTGAGAATATAAAATTGTTTATAGTTTTCAAGGGACTTTCAAAGGACAAAGGGCAGATAATGAAATGTAAATTCAGGAAGCTGCACAGGGCTGTGCCAAATTGCAGATCTTTTTGGGGGGAATAATCCAAGGTTAATGAATTTTGACGAAGTTTGTTATGTCATGTTGGGCTATGGTATGGTCAAGGAAGGAAAATTTTCGATGATCTTTTTACAGCAGATTGGAATTTTCCTGGGAATAATGGCACAATTAGTTTTTTTGGGAAGAGAGGCATTAATAATCATATTTAGGCAATTTATATTAATATTGATAATAATATTATATTGATAATAATTTTAGGCCATTTTCAATAACAAATTCGGAGGTTTGCCCTGTGTGCAAGCTAGAGATAGCTTAATGTCCTATCACAAAATGATCACATGTGTATTGTAAAGCATTGACAAAAGCCCAGATGTTCAGTAGAGACATAGTTCAAATGATATCTGTATACAAATTGCTAAAACCAAATTAACAGAAGATAGGATTATGGTTTGTTGATCCCCATGGGGGAAATACGAGCTTCATAGCAGCACAGGGCAGGAGGACAGATATCAAAAGACATTAAAGGTTAATAAATTGACAATAGATAACATTAAAAAGACAGAGACAACAACAATAAAAGGATAAAAACAGATAACAAACTGCTACATGGGAACAGGAGCACAGTGGCAGTTGAAGGTAGTGTCCAGCAGTACAGGTACAACTCCAGCAGGTCAGAGTTGTGTGCTGTCCAGGTTGCTTCTTTGCTGTCTGAAGTGTTCAGTTCTGCACCAGGGTGGGAGGATCTGCTGGCTGAATGGGCTGCCCATCAGCCACAGCTCATCGTGCAGAGGGTGAGATAGATTGTCCAGGATTGTTCCCAGTTTGTCATTCACCCTCCTCTCATCCTCCCTGTGCAAACTGTCCAAGTGTCGTCCCACCACTCAGCGGGCTTTCCCCACCAGCTTGATCATCTGTTTGATAGCCATCAATATATGGTATACACACCACTTATCCTGAAGTTCGGGTTAAAGGGGGACTGGGGCCTATCTGATCAGCCACTGGGCATGAGATGGGGTACACTCTGGACCATTTGCCAGTCAAGCATTGGGCCACATATAGAGAATCCGGAGAAAACCCCCACAGGCATGGGGAGAAAATCCTAATTCCTCACAGAAAGACTCCCTATTGGACTTGAACCAGGGACCAGGGTCTGTTGAACTCACCAGTCTTGGCCCCACCAGCACAATACAGCAAAGAAGAGGGCAATGGCTACCATAGTCTGTTGGAAGGTCTTGAGGGGCCCCCTACACTGACCTACCTCAGTCTTCTAGGGAAGAACATCCTGCTCTGACCTTTTCTGTAGAGGGCATCTGTGGTTTAGATCCAGTCTAGTTTACTGTTTATGTGGACCACAAAGTACTTGTAAGTCCCCAATCTCCACATCCTCACCATGGATGGTGACTGGTACAGGTTCCCTCCAGTTCTTTCTGGAATCCACCACCACCTCATTGGTCCTTAAACGACTGACTGGCTTCAAACAAGTGATATCTAAACATAAGGGTCTCAGTTTTAACAACCCTTTATGCCACACTCTACACTCTCCATAATGTACTTACAATCGACGTTCATTGCACACTTTTGTATTGCATCTCACTTACCACCAGATCGCTTTATCAAATTTCTAGTTTGTTTAGCAGCTATCTAGTGGCTACGAATATTGGGAATTCTTACAACAAAGTGTGAGATTATCACCCAAGATTTGATTTGTTTGCCACCTGTGACCATGAAAGAGGGATTCAGATTATCCAGCTTGTTAGTAAAAGATGGTTGTAATGTTAATATTGGTGAAGCTTTATACTTTAGCTTACTTGGGAGGTTGAATGTTTTCCTCTTTATGTTTGATTTTCAGCATGCTTGTGAAGGTTCTCAGTCATCCATCATCTGGATGTAGTTTTTCTCCTTGAAAAAGTCTCACCTCTCATCCAAGAGCCTTCTTAACTTTGATAGAACTGGCAAAACCTCTTCATGTTTAACCAAGTTTTGAAAGATCACTTAAGATTAGGGCCACTTGATTAATGGCTGATTGCGACGACCAAACCATCCATCCATCTTTCCCCGCTTATGAGGAGTCAGGTCGCAGGGGCAGCAGCCGGATCAGTGAGGCCCAGACCTCCCGTCCCCCCCCCGCCACATGGTCCAGCTCTTCTGGGGGGACCCCAAGGCATTCCCAGGCCAGCCAAGAGACATATTCCCTCCAGCCTGTCCTTGGTCTTCCCTCTGGTCTCCTCCCAGATGGACATGCCTGGAATACCTCCAGGAAGCGTCCAGGAGGCATCCTGACCAGATGCCCGAGCCACCTGTGATTCCTGTCTATGCGGAGGAGCAGCGGCTCCATCCTCCCGGATGGCTAAACTTCTTACCCTATCTGTAATGGAGAGTCCGGCTGCCCTGCGGGGGAAACTTGTTTCGGCCGCTTGTATCCGCAATCTTGTTTTTTCGGTCACTACCCAAAGCTCATGACCATAGGTGAGTGTGGGAACGTAGATCAACCGGTAAATTGAGAGCTTCACCTTTTTTCTCAGCTCCCTCTCCATCACGTCATACTGGCACAGAGTCCACATCACTGCAGATACCGCACCGATCTGCCTGTCGATCTCCCACTCCATCCTTCCCTCATTTGTGAACAAGACCCCGAGATACGTGGACTCCTCCACTTCGGGCAGGACCTCTTCCCCAGCCCGAAGTGGGTATTCCACCCGTTTCCAGTCGAACACCATAGTCTTGGATTTTGAGATGGTGATCCTCATCCCAGCCGCTTTGCACTTGGCTGCAAACCGTTCCAGTGAGAGCTGAAGATCATGGTCTGATGAAGCCAACAGAACAACATCATCTGCAAAAAGCAGAGACTCGATCCTGCGGCCACTAAACCCAATCCCACCTGATGCCCTAGCTGCAGCTAGAAAATCTGTCCATAAAAGTTATTAACAGAATCGGTGATAAACAGCAGCCCTGGCGTTGTCAAACTGTCATCAGAAACAGGTCCAACTTACATCCGACAATGCGGACCCAGCTGTGGCACCGATCATACCAGTACCGAAATGCCCGTAAGATGGAGTTTGGTACCTCATATTCCTGGAGCGCCCCCCATAGGTTTGCCAGCAGGACGTGGTCTTCTCCAGATCTACAAAACACATGTAGATTGGTTGGGCAAACTTCCTCGCTCCCTCGATGACCCTGCCAGGGGTCTTGAGACTGTCCGCTAAAATACATTTGAGAAATTAAGAATTTCCTCTGACAGCTGACAAAGCCCCCTGCTTTTTAGGTGTGTTTAAGATTTCACATAGCATCTTTCATTTTAATGCCATTGCGTGTCAAAGTTATTTCAGCAGTCCTGGGACACTTATGGGAGATTTCCTTACATTGTCTGGTTGCCTGGTCGCCAAATATAACATCACCAGCTCCAGGGCATCCTTCACCATACGACAAAAGCCCCCAGCAGTTGATTCAAACAGCACTGAAATTCACTCCATCTCACCTATCACACTGTAATCATCCTATTGACAACTTGGTGCAAACATGAAGTACAATGTACACAGACACAGCTAGGATTCTTGTCCCATGACGTGTGTTTGTATGATTGCTGGCTCTATATTTTTGTTTTCGTGTTACACTATATCGGTGTCTGTCTGTCTGCCAGGGAATAGGTGGAGACCATCTTTCATCTCTTGCTGTGATCAGGTATTCTATGATATGATATGATGATACAGGCCCAATTAAGGGGTTGGGATTGTGTGAAAAATGTGATGACAGGGCAAGGGTAGGACTAGACTGTGATCTGACATCTTAGACGAAAGACAACGGAGACGGAATGAAAGAGAGAGAAAGTGAGGAGAAAGGGTAAGGGTGGGGGAGGATGAGGGAGAAGAATGGACTGAGACGGAGTCAGAGAAAAGAGGGGAGAAGCGATGCTGGTGAAGGAAATGAGAATGTGAAATCATGACAAAAAAGTGATGATTAAGTAGAGAGAATAAATATGTTAGGAAGGGAAAGGAATTTAGAGGGGAAGAAAGACGATGATTTGAGAGAAGAGTGATGAAAAATGATTCTCTTATTTCTCATTCCCCCCAAAAAATTTCAGAGGGAGATATTGATTTCCTACATTTATCTTGGACTTTTGGATCCTTTTTTGAAAAATATGGATCATGCACATGAAAATGCAATGAAATGTTCCACTATTTGTAATAGTGTAGAAAATGACCATATTCCTGTTTCTTGCACATACTATATAAAGGTACATTTAATCTGACAGGTCTGCAGTAAATACATTACAAGATACGGGAGGGTGTAAGGGATTCTACAAGGGGAGGCTCACGTTCTGTCTGAAATCTGCAACTAAAATTGTGTCAACTGTATCATTTGATCTGGATACACAATGCTTGGATCACCCTGCCCGCTCTTATCAGTATGCACAGCCCTTTCATAACCAAATAGGATCCAATTATGTCAAGCTTATTGTTCTTTACCTGGAGTGCCTGAACACAGCAAAGAAAGAAGAAAAAAAAACACAACACAAAATCAGAAGAAAAGCTTTTATTTAGCTTTCAAAAAATGTACATTTTGTGCTTCACCAGCACAGAACTAAATACAAGTTTTGAAAACATTTTAGTTGTAATTTATATTATCCCTTTTCCACAAATTATAATGAACACAAAGAAAAGGAGAGTTCACATCCAAATTTAACAGCGGAAATTGAACTTTAGAGCAGCTGAAGAGCACTTTGAGCACTTTTTGTGGTGAAATCCAGATTCTTGGTTGATCAGCAGCAATCATATACCTAGAATGAAAAATACAAAAAATTAGTAAATGCATTTAATTTGAAAAGGCTCTGGAAAACATTCTATCAATTTAAAGCTATGGTAAAGTAGTACTTCATAACCATTCATCATAAGGGATCTAATGGGATCTACCAATTTGCTTACTGTGCTTCATCCATGACATGCACATATCCTTACCGTGTACATTATTATTGCTTTAACTTGAGTCTCTATACTTCGAGTAGTTATATCAAAACCCAAGGTGACTATTTTCAACAAAAGACGAATGTTGAACTGTGTGTTTTCAGTGTACATGAAGGCAACAAAGGGCTAAAAAATAGCCTCTGACATTTGTATCTTCATATCACACTGTGCTTTTCTCCCATTGTTTCTCCAGCACTTCTCACATGTATTGTCTTACATGATATCCTTAGAACCTGATAAGATGCTGTTGATGGTTTTGTGGCTAAGGACAGTGTCCTGGGAGTGTCTCAGGGATACAGCTGCTTATTATTTTCTCATGGAAGAAATTGGAAGACTCTAGGGTCCAGGCAATGCCTTATCGGATCCCCTTTACCCCACCTAACCTGTTACCTGCACTTCCACCCTTCCTGTGTGACTCCCACCATACCTGACACTTCCTTCCCTTGAAAGACATTATGGTATTACATTTCCTTGAAACCATAGAGCTTGCTGACAAGGTTGGGGGTATTCTGGGGCCCGAAATGGATGTATGGACTCAAAACAGCTGGGGTCATTTCAGATCAACAGTGGATATGCCTGACAGGCTCAGTCATATCTCTAGTGTATGGTGTCATTGTTTGCATCAAACAGACACAGAATAACACATCATTTGACTGACTTCAACAAAGATGTTTTCTCAAGGTTTTACTCCAAATGCAGCTTCCATTTTGTCTTGTCAGAATTTTTAAATCTCTGGATATTGAATAGGTCCCATGGAAGTGGCTGCAAGTCAACTTCTTCCCTTATTTTTTTTCTAGGAATTCAGACTGTACAAAATAATGTTTTGGTCAGGCTGTCTTCTTCCACATGTTTCTGTGATGTTTGGCTGACAGTACAGAACTGTTGGGGGTTTACATGGGGTCCCTGGGCCATCAACAATCCAACTCAGCCCAATTGCAAAAGATGAAGGGAGGTGAAATGAGACAAGTCAAGCACACCACCCTGCCTGCTCACAGCACCTCAAGGGCACATGCTTCTTGCCTGGCCTGTCTGTCTATCGGTGGCAGCTGATCTTAGTCAGAGCTGCGTTTGCTTCGCTCTGCATCATTTTCCTCTTCTCTGCTGACACCTCACCTAAATAAAGGATGATCTTCACAGCGTGCAAAACTACACACACATATGTGTCTGTGTGTGTGTATGAGTATATATATATGTATACATATATACATATGTACAGTATATATGTATATATATACATATGTTTATGTATGTATATATATATATGTATACATGTATACATATATATACATATCTATATATGTACGCATACATGTATATATGTATATATATACATATGTATATATATACATGTATATCTGCATATACATACATCTATACATCTGCATATATATATACACATATATATATATGTATATATATGTATACATATATATATATATGTATATATATATACATATATATATATGTATATATATATATACATATATATATGTATTTGTGTTAAAGCTTTTTTATGGTTTTTAGGATCTGATATTATAGATTTTTATATTATAGATACATCAGATAAAACCCTTGCAAACAATAGCTCAATAGATCAATGTTAAATTTGGAAATGTAGCAGCAACATTGCTTTTTAGGGATGAAAGGAAATGGCCAGCTGTCTTCAGATAGAGATAATAATGCT
This sequence comes from Fistularia commersonii, assembly GCF_037954325.1. Classification (NCBI taxonomy): domain Eukaryota; kingdom Metazoa; phylum Chordata; class Actinopteri; order Syngnathiformes; family Fistulariidae; genus Fistularia; species Fistularia commersonii. The sequence continues at coordinate 8,592,597 of NC_141309.1, forward strand.
TGATAGCCAATAGGTCCACAGAAAATCATGTCTAAAGGGACTTAAGAAAAAAAAACTGTGAAAGATTTTGTGAAAGATACTTTTGTTTCTAAATCAAAATACTCTGATGTCTCCCACGAAATCAGACTCAGTTTGTGTATCTAATATATTTCCCATCTCTGGCTTTGAATCTATTTAGATGGTCACATATCAAGAGTCAAACTCAAAACCTCTACTACAAACTATTTATCCAGGTCCTGGATTGTAGGCACAGTGTAACTTTCACTAACTCTTTGTAGTCTGAAGCCAGCTTTGATAAAATTGTGGCATTTACAAAGCTAGTGCTATTATGATATTAGGAAACTAGGATAAAGAATGTTATAGACCAGTGAATTTTTTGGGGCCCTGAAATTCACTAAGCGAAAATATTTCAATATCTTTGGTAACAATAAAAAATGAAAAACAAAAGAAAAACATATTCTGTTAAAAAATAATCTTAATGAACAATATTAGAGATAGGACTATGATATTTATTCATTAACAGAATTCATACTTAAGACATTGATGCAATATTTGCTTCAGTTTGACCCAGTTAAACTTTTTTTTATTCAGATTTTCACTTATGTCAGAAGACTGGGATTATTCCATGTCTTCAAATATGTTGAGAGATGTCATGCTCTCCACTGCAGCACAGATTTATGCAAAAATGTACAGGTATTTTTGGGAAAAGTCCCTCCTTTTCCCACAAAAAAAAAAGATTTCATGTTGCAGTGTCTTCTGGGAGATTGGCAAAGGTATAAAGTAGTGCCTGGCGCTGCCCCAAGTCTTACAACAGGATGGAGGAGATGTTTTCCTTGTTTTCTATCTGCTAACAACTCCCTATAGACAGCAGATAGATTCTTCCTCTCTCCACAAGTAGGAAGGTGATGTTCACCTGGAGAGAATAAGACTTATCTAAAGCCTATCACAACTGAAACAGACATGCAGTATCTCACAGCTGTCACATGATGCATGCAGTGCCTGCACAAATGACTAAATAGCCAAACTTGTGTTTGCACCGTATTGTTAAGAAACTAACCTGAGCAGTGTTCACTCTCCACACACAAATGCCAGAAAGCATACTCATGGAAATATACTGACGCATGCACAAAAATGTACACACATGAATTACAAATGCACACAATGATATGACTGACACACGCAAAAAACAAAACATCTTTTCTCCGTTCCATTCTCTATCTAACTCTGTCTGTGCTTCTGAACCTTAGGGAGACATATTCTTTTTCATCTATCAGTACAGATGGAAACAGACATGTTCGAAAAAACACAACAATGGCCTCAGTTGCACTGAGGAGGCTCTATATTTTGTATGCTTGAAGCAATGCATTATCTCCTAAGTGTCGTGCAATCCTAGTATAGTAAATAATGGATGCTTCTCTTCCTTCTAAAGAAGCATTCTTTCACTTCAGGGACCAGTCATGGTTTACCTGTATAAATGCCCTTTCTGTGTCTTTGGAGAAATGGATAGCACTAAAGGATGTGGGTCAGATGATTTCATTAGCACAGCATTTCTGTCTGTGTCTTCTTCAATCAACCGTTTGACAGAAGCAATGTCACTCAAAATGTCTCAGACACTTCTTATATGAAATTCTCTGATAAAGCAGATGCAAAAACTAGTGATCCATAGCAAGGAACTTATGAAATATAGCCCATATAAAACAAGGGTAGTAACCGTAATGCTTGAAAGGAGCGAGGACAGTCACCTCTGAGACTGACTGAATATCCTTGAGGTACTTTAGCCAGGGGTCTCCCATCAATACATTTGTTTCTGGGTCAAAATCTGCGAAGTCTCCAGGAAATCTAAAAATTGCAGAACAGATATCATGGTTACTGCTCGTGATATTAATACACACTTAAATAGAAACATTTTATACACAAAGATATGATACATCACACATTTTTTGTAAGTCGCTTTGAATAAAAGTGTCTGCTAAATGACTGTAGTGTAATGTAATGTAACATGGCAAGATACATAGCAATAATTCCATGTTATTGATAATCATGAAGATTGTACTTGTGTTTATTTTTTAGTTTTTCCTGTTTGTATTTGTACAGCTTACCCAAGTGCGATAGGGAAAAGGGAACTCGCTTTAGTCTTCCTACCCCTTTCATTCTGAGGTTACATCGAAAGAGTTTCAGCTATTGTAAATTATTTACATGATTCACCATTTGGCCCGTTAACCCCCTCAGTAATGCACAGCCTGTTAGGGTTAAAAATAAACTCCCATAGGAACTATGTTTGACTATATATTTGTGTGTGTCAGTGGAGTGAGTTGTAAGGAATATGTGGGTTGAAAATATAAAACTGCATTTCTCTTTTCCATTCTTCACATTTTCACACTTCTATTACATGGGAACTCATCAGAGCTGTATAATGTGGCAACTTCCAGAATGAGAATCCTGGCTGACTCAGATAGGGTTATTACAACACTTGACCTAAAAGAGTGGTTCTGCAAATGTGTGTTTTTTTGTTAAAGACTTGGCCCTGATCTCTGCCTCATAAGTTCTTTACTTAATATAAAATACATAGAATGAGCCTAAACCTAAAGCCTAAAAAAAAGCAAGAGCCTGAGTTCATGGTCAAGTTTGTCCGAGCTAGGTTTTCTCCACTTAGTAGAAATTTTGTGTACATTTGAAAAACACACATTCCACATTTCCTTCCTTGTGAGTCAATACAAAGGTTTATTTCTGTTGAGTAGCAAACTTATTTGGGCTGCAGCAGCTTCTCCCTGATACTGAGTGAATATTAATGTCACCGAAATGTGGGCCATAATAGAACACACACACACACACACACACACACACACACACACACACACACACACACACACACACACACACACACACACACACACACACACACACACACACACCAACTCTACTCAGCCACATTGCTGAGGTATGTCCCTGGCATACAGCAGTGTTGTCATGGATACCCTTAGACACATCCGCCATCCTGTAAGCAGGGGGATGCTGAGCTCTTCAGAGGGGCTGGCGCCAATGGCACCCCCAACCTCCAATTCTCAGCCTCTTTCCCCAAAGTTGAATCGTTGCACTCCCCTAAACTGGCAAAGCCTCGAAATCTTTCTGTGGTCGTCGACCAGGTTGTCAAGGAAGCACCTAACTTCTAACTGCAGTAGTACGCTTTGATAGATAAATGGAGGGAAGCTGATGGAGTGAGAAAAAAATAATAATTTTAAATAATTTAAATTATTAATTCCTTTTAGAGCTTCAATGGATGATGAACAATGAAAAAGAATGTTTTGATGAGTGTATGTGCGTGTGTGTGTGCGCGTGCATGTGTGGGAGTGAGTGTGAGTGTGTGAGTGTGTGCTATAAAAGTGTGGGTGTTCGCCTTCAGGCTATGGTTAAGCCCATAGTTCATCCTGAACTGATCCTTTTCATTAACCATTATCAATAATTTAACATTGCACTTGGTTTAATGGTTTAATACGAGCAAATCTTTAGTACACACACACACACACACACACACACACGGGCACACACACACACACACACACACACACACACACACACACACACACAAATACACACACACACATACATACATACATACACACACACACACTACTGTACTTAACAGCACTCATACTCTTGGCTTGCATCCATAGCCAGTGAAGTGAATATTAGATGTGTAAATGTGCACATAACACAGTCAGAGCACCTTAAGCTTTCAAAGGTAAAATAGACAACCTATCAATCAGAAATTGTTTTTTGTACCAGACAGTCATAGAAAATGTAACTTTAGAGGAGAAATAATTTATTATTTCCCTACAAAAGTCTGTTTTACTGTACATCAAGTTATATGTGCAATAAAAAGGGACATCAAATCCAATATTCTGAGACGTGGAAATGATAGGGTTAAGCTTTTATGACGTGTTCCCTCCTGTGCTCTCTGTTGCCCTCCTTTTCATATTCTTCGGTATACCACTGCTCAGAGCCTCCACATATGCTGGAAAAATAATCCTCTTTGATTGGAAGGCTAATTTGAAGTGTCAATTATTCTTATGCAAATGATGGTACAGTTTCTCACATCTAAAATAGGTTGGGGGCACAGATGGATGCATGTGTGTGCACTCAAAAATCTCCCTCCAAAATATACAACACTATTCAATCCCCCCCTTCCACTACTCTTCATCTATACCTCTTTGGGAAGAAAGCAGACGTACAAAGACAACCAGCATAATGGGACTGGGATATTAGCATCCACATTGTCCGCAGTGAAGGCCAAACAGACCATAAGATAAGAATGCAATACCAAAAAGTGACAATGGCAAGAAGAGCAAAGCAGTGCCAAAACCTTTTACCTATACAATGGCATGGTTCTATATTGTATTGTAAAATAATGATATAATGCTGTGTTTACAGAAACACAGTGACAGTGTGTAGTACTGAGCGACATATTGTGTATAAAAAAAATCAATTTACAAGAGGTCATCAACAGCACACTCCAGTACCAGTACCGTTTTTATTTTATTGCAGACTTGAGGTGCAAATGAGGCTAAACATAAACCCTGTGTCTGTTCGAGAGAAATGCCAATGGGTTCCTTCTCCACTTTATTATAATTAAAGCTTCTGAGTCAGACTGAATCTGGTTGACAGACTTTTACAGTCAAAAAACAAATCAAAGGGGGGAAAAAGGGAAAAAAGAAGCTCACAAACTGAAGTCTACAAATAGTCTGTTGTCTGACCCTCTCAGCTGATGTGGCGGTTTGAGGAAAAAAAAAAAAAAGCTTTTCAGGTTCAAAAGAGGATCAAACAACCTGCTCTAGAGTCTGGTTACGCCGTAACAATGACTTACATTCACTCTCTGCCTCAGCAGACAAGCTTTTACCACAATGGGTGTAGAGGGAGAGAGTAAGTCCGGTTTGGAGGGTGTGTGTGTGTGTGTGTGTGTGTGTGTGTGTGTGTGTGTGTGTGTGTGTGTGTGTGTGTGTGTGTGTGTGTGTGTGTGTGTGTGTGTGTGTGTGTGTGTGGTGGGGGCTGGTATAGAGGGGAGTGCTACGATATCTTAGACGATAATGGTGTTCAAGAGGTTCGATGGTATCAACTAACTATGTTTGTTTTCAGGTGCCTGCCTTTGCAGCTCTTCTGAGATATGGTCAATCTTGCATAACAGATCAAGTTCAACTTGATATTACTCGAGGAAATGAGGCCTTACGATACTGAGTATTCAAAACTTGTAGTACCACAAATCATAAGGACAGCGAAATCTGTTGCTAAGGTATTTTTGAAAACTTTTGAAGTCTTTAAATGACCGGCAAAAGATATGCAGCTGCTTCACACATTTCTTCATTTGCTCAGGGGTTTAAAGTCAGACAAGTTGCTAGATGTCCAAAGATATCTAGAGCATCTATAACTGCTATCCACAGCAAGCAGTACAATTAATTGCTAACCTAAATTCGACAGCTGCAATCTGTTGAAATCAAAAGACTTTACTAGCGATGATGAGCAGTCCCTGAAATTTGTATTTGTGTTGAGCTGGATCGAAAGAAATTAGTATGCAGTCAATGGGTGAGCTTGTCAAGATCAGGATGATATCTCTTCCCACCCACTGGGTGGATCTACATTCATGAACAAACTTGACAGGAAAGCTGACTAGTGTAAAGACAAAGGAACAAATAAAATGGAAGACAAAACCCTGAATATTCCTTTTCATATGGGCGAATACGTTTATAGATGGCTTGTTCAGTATCTGTCCGTCTTGTTCGGCTGTTTGTTTGTCAAGGCTACTTACTTTGTACTTTCTCACAGCATCTAGAACCTCTCTTTATTTCCCAAACTGTGTGTCGTGCATGTCAAAATGCTAGGGTCAGTTTTTTATAGTGTATTCTGCTGGACCATAGAGCGAATAAACATCTATGTCACAAGAAAGCAATCCTGGGCTCTTCTCTCACTGAGTCTGAGCTCTCCTGGGAAACACACTGCTCATACAATAGATAGAGGAGGCCTTTTGTTAAGTCTCTGGGAGCTGCGGGGCTAGCTCTGGATCAAATGTGTGCAAGTTTGTGTGCGTGTGTATGTGTGTGTGTATGTGTGTGTGTGTGTGTGTGTGTGTGTGTGTGTGTGTGTGTGTGTACACATACACATTTCACTCACATGCACAATCACACTGCACGGGAAAGCTATTCACACATACACACATACCTTTGACCACACACAAAACCCAAACATAAACTTTCCCCATCTCCCTAAATTCAGTGTGACAAACTTAACTTCTTCACTCTTTTGCAGTGGTTTCTGGGGCCAAGAAGATGAATATGAAATGGGCAAGAGGAGAAGACAGGGGACACAAAAAGGAAAAGGTGACGCAAATCAGTATTGGACTGATTTAGACGGGTTTAATGTCAGTCCAAGGAGCTGGGTGTTGTATAATATACAAATCACAGATCAAAGTCATCGGCAAGGCTCCCTCCCAGGGTTTGAGCCAAAGAAATCCTGCAGGGAAATGTCCGATTCTTGTGTGCAGCATGTGTGGGGTACAGATATATTTCAAAGGCTTGAGACATTTCTCCAAAATATGGGCTTGTTTTGGTATTTGACAAAGGAAGACCAAAATGAGGAAAGATAGATGACATGATTAAAGTACAAACAATCGATTACATTTTAAAGGAAACATTTTGCAAATTACAATAGCTTTCTGAGAAGATTTCAAAAGACCGTTTCACTGACTATCGACAGACACTGAAATACAGAAGTGTCACGCTTCTTCCCATTCCAGCCACAAATGCAGACCTGGCTAACTGGCCCTTATGTACAATCTATGAGAACCAAAATAACTCACACTGTCTGACCCCATTCATCTCCAAGACTGCACTTTCTATTGGACTCCCTCTTTTCCAGTCCAAAATTTTCCCACAGGCCCCCTTTCTCTTCTATCCTCTCTCTGCATCATCCACTATTTCTCCCTACCTTCCCACTGCCCCCTCCCCTCCGAAGTCTGTGCCTTGCTTTCAAGTCCAATTTTTGGCACAATGAAGTTGTTCTGGCTGACAGTTTGGCCAGCAGAATAAGTGTTGTTTGAGCCTGCTGTGTGGCCCTGGAGTGGGCCCATTCTCCCCCTTGCCGGCTCAGTTACCGAGAGCCTTGCTGGTTACGCACGAACGCCACAGGTCTCCACGCTCCCACCCTGACCCAAACAATTAGCCTCAAGCCATAGTCAGGTTTGCCTTCACCTCCCCTATATTTTGCACACATGCAGATGTACACAAAAAGCTTACTACTCTAACAAATTACTTTTCCTATGAAGGGATATGAAAGTGTATTTCTGTCAGATTTCTAGTGCCATAATGGGACTCTCTGAGACACTCCCTGCTTTCCTTTTAGTGCTGTGGCAGGGATCCATAGCTAGGTTGGCCTGATTTACTCAGTTACTCCATGTCTTGTAGGACATGTCAGAAAAGATTCCGCGTTGGGGTGGGCTGGAGAGACAAAGCCTGCAGCCCTCTCTCCTCCGTCGCTTCCAGTAAGCATCAACCTGCCTCCTCTTTTCTCTGCTTCCTCTGTTTCAACTCAAACCCTCTGTTTCAAACCTATCAAACAAATAAAGCAAATCTTGCTATCAATATTCTTTCTTGTGCACATCCTATCCTATGCGTAAGATAGACCTTCAAACATAGACACATAAGGCAGGACATGAAAAAGTGCTTGGGGGAGGCCCTGATGGGGAGACCATATGTCTAGGCGTTGAATATCATTTGGCTCACCCCCAGTGCTCCACCAGACCAACATAACTTAGTTTGTCCTCAGCACAAAGTTTGGTCTAAGCTTGGCTGGGTTCATTAGGAACCTATTCTCTGCGGCCAATGAAGCTCAACAGACCTCCAACAAAGGAGCTAATCACACCCTGCTGCTCCCTCTCTCTGAGTTTCTCAACAGAATCCATCTCTACAACATCCTCACAAACTCGTCACTAAACATGGACCAAAATAAGGAAATATTTATTTCCAACAGTGGCAAGCATCTGACACCATTTAGACAAGAAAGGACACCTTGAAGGGTTCGAGAAGAAGAAAAACTAAAAATGACCAAAAAAGCTGCACAAAAGCTAAATGAAGAAGAGAGTGTTTTTGCCCATCATCCGCCAATTTTTCTTGTATTTCTATGCCAGTCATAACAACAGGAACAAACACAATTTTGTATATTGAAGACACAGACCTGCAACTATGTGAGAGCAAAGTTTCAATGTCTCAACTGACACACTTTTCTGTCCTGGATGCAAGTATTACTGAGATGTGGTACATATGATATATGTCTACCTACAATGTCTTGTGCGTCTATTTGTCTGTGTGTGCATTTGAATGCTCGTGAGAGCAAAGGATGTGGTACATTGACAATGGAAAGCCCCAGGCAGCTGAATACTTGAAATGACCTTGAACCCCAGCATTCTCCATTCCCATGGCTGCAGGGACAGAGTATGTCTAGGTTTCTGCATGTGTGCTTGTGCATTTGAGAAGAACAATGCTCTGTGCTTTGGCCATCCACACTTCAAAATATTATCTGGGCTTGGTACGGCTGCATTTGTTGTTTATATAAATTATGTTGTTAAATTTTAGACACATTATCAGAAAAGACCTCAAATGTTCCAATTCTTGTCGGACTGATTTATTCATTACTGCATGTAACCAGCCACCTCCCATCTGGCACTGGTTGTATTTTGTCAACCTGAATCCAATGGAGAAAGATGGTTGCTCCATAATGTGTCCCCTACTGTGCAAACAAGCTACAGGCAAGCACAAATGTAGCTGATCTGGACATGGCTTAAACACACATCTGCCATACCCACAGGATAGTTGCAAAGCACGTAAATACACACGCCAATAGACACACACTCCAAGCACATAGATAAATGGGACATGTTGGGTTAAGGGTGGCTGTAGGGGGTAGCAATGTCAAAGGGAGACCCAGCAAGGGGTGTTAGAGACCATATCACTGGGTCCTACTTCGATACAAATGTCAGCAGCATCATTATGTGTGCATGGAGACCCAGAAGTGTGGGAGCATAGTGGGTGATCGAGACAAGAACAGACACTGAAGCTCAAAACTGAGAAAAGATTTCAAGATTTTAATTAAGTGAAACACTTACTACCTAACAAACTATGATAGCTGTGAATACATTTCATGATGTTTTATGTTTTGTATATTTCCTTAAAGTCAACCAATGGTTTATCACATCACCCCTGAAATGATATCTCAATAGCCTATTTTAGTACTAGTGATTTGACAATTAATCTGACTTCAGTGTATTCATCTGGGAGAAATTTCTAATCCCTACCACATATTCAAATGCATTACTCAAACTGAAAAATACAGCCTATAGCCCCAGCTCCAATGATAGCTTTCTTGCTCCTGATCCATTAAATGTAAAATATTTAGACTTTCAAAAAACAAATACATAGATAAAATAAAATATAAGCATTTGTCATTTATTCCAAATGTAAAGTATTTATTTCAGCTTTAATGATTAATATATTTTAGCCCCACCCTGTGATCAAAATGGAAAATAATGCATCCCTAAATTTCCTCAAGTATGTTGATTTTCAATCAGAACTTGGCACAATTGCACCAAAGTTGAAATAATTGCAATTTGCAGTTTTTGAGGTCAAAATATCAAGAATTTGTACTTGTAATGCATTGCATATTCACCCATATTTTTGCTAAATCTTTCTTCTAATGTAGACTTTGAATTCTGCAGCCTAGTGCACAAATAATCAACTTGAAAAAATAGATATGGGAGTGAAGTAGAATTTAACATGAAAGCTGAAAATCCAGAGCAGGGTGTGAAAATAAAAGCACATGGATACAGTGACATCCTGTAAACACACATTGCCAAACTGATTTGTATTTCAACATGACTTTTAATTTTGAAAAGCAATGATTGGAGATATTCAGGAAGCTCAATAAACAAAAGTATAATGATTTAGTTTTACCACTGTCTTTTTTTATTTTGTTTTTGACCCTTTTTTGAGAACATTTGAAGGTAAGAAATTGTTTTCTAAGGAGACGCAAAAAATGTGTAAAATCGACAAGTATGGTAATATGTTCTATTGAATGTATTGAGATCTTACACATGATCATGGAGTGAAAATAGCCAAGAAAACAAAATAATAACAGTTGTTTAGCGAACAAAACTAAAAAAAAAATAAACAAACCTATTCTGAATACATGGTTTGCACAAACCTGTTTTTTGCTTATTTGCCACTATTTCCTTACTCAATCACCACTCTCATGGCAGAGTTCCTTGGCGAAAACAACAGAAATAGTGTGTTCTGCCCATCCAACACACAAGCACAACCCGAGTGGCTATTTATGCCTGTGTTAACACAGAACTGCTCCCTGCCTCCTCTGCAATATAGATGGCTGCCATTATCTGGAGCCATTCCTCTAGATGACACAAAAAGAAGAGGAAAATATAGAAGGAAAAGGATGAGGAAATTTCACATAACTACTATATGAATTGCTGACGGGATCTGAGTTTCAATTTAGCATGCAATTGTCAGTGTCACTCAGAGAGACAATGTCATCATATTCCAATGGGAAGCCAAGTTTTTGTTGGTATCGTGTTGTGAGGGGATGTTCTAGTCAGGTAGTGCAGTCTGATTCAGGTAAATAGTATTACTTAAAGGAGCTAAATGCAGTTTTGCAAATATTGCATTCCATACACATTGTTACACGTTGTATATTTCAACCCATTTTAGAACTGTTTTTAAAATACAATCCAAAATGATTTACACTGAGCAGCTGGAAATGAAGAATAACGATATTTTTGTTTGCTGGATTCTGAATTTAGGGAAAATGGTGTAGCAGTTCCTGAATTCACACACTTGAGTTATGAAATCTCAAGGAAGTACCAGTGATATGCTTTAACTGACTGATCGGCACAATACAATCCATTGTGATCACATGCCCCTGTTGATAGTTCTATATGCTCTTACACTTGTTCATCTTTACCTATTGTTTCTCTTCCTTCATGCTCCTTTTCTCACTCGTTGTCCCTCTCTTCTGCGCCAAAAGAAAAAAAAAGTGATGCAATGTTGGTATGACAGGAAAGGGTGTCCTTTACCATCCCAAATACAAAATCCAAGAGGAACAAAGGCAGGTGGAAAAGTAGAATAGGTGGTAGGGAGGATGCAAAATATAGAAAGCGGGATGAGAAGAAAGGACAAGGAGGTTAGATGATGACAGAGAAACAAGAATTATTTGGATATTGAAAGAAGGTGGTGGGAATATAGGACATGATAAAAAAAATAATAAAATCAGGATCAGAGCAGCATATCTTGCTGTTTCATTCCATCCATCACTTTTCCCTTATCACCTCCTCCTACCCACTCTAACTGACAGGTTCCCACTTGCCACGACACTCCCCCATACTTTTTCTGTTAACCCCCCTTCTCCCCTTTTGCCCCTTTTTCACCATCAGCCCCTTCCCCACCCCCACCCCCATCCCAACGCTTCTCCCCAGCACATCTCTGATTCTCCTCTTAATGAGAGCTGGCGGGACAATGGCACCATTGTTGCCCATGTTTGGGAACCTTGGACTGAAACAATCACTGTTTACCCAAGCAATGGTACAGCATGGAATTTCTTCTTCATTACAGCCAGGCAAAGTCTGATTAAGTCCGTTCCGCAAGTGTTACAATAAGCCACAGAGCGAGCCATCCACTCCCCTCAATCTTTTTCACCAACACTGCTTTTCCTCCACAGCCATACCTTTATACGGCTTCTCTCGCTCTCTCTCCCCCTCTCTGTACAACCACACCTGCCTGTGAGTCGATTAACATGCATAATTCTATTTTACTGCTTGTAAAAGAGTAAAGAGGAAAACATAGAAATGAACAAATTGGAAGAGACTGAGTATAAATGGCAAACTATTAACAAAATACAAAGCGAAATACTGACTCTGCCCATTTTGAAAATCGCTTGCACTTTCTAGGCTAATATCTTTATTTAAATTCCCACTAGGTTTGAATATGCTGAAGGCAGTTGCAATATGGCAGATTTTGGAGTTAAAGATAAATGTGCTTCCCCTACTAGGCACAGCTCATATTAAAGGTATGTAGTTGGTGTTCTGCTTCTCACTTAGTAGATCTACTGAATCGGTGGATTGAAAACCTTCTCACTCAGCCATATTCATCAGTTCTATTGCTAGTATAAAAATATGCTACCAGCTTTATGCAAAACAGTAACATGAATATGCATAATTACGTGGGACGGGTGTAATTTTTCTTAGTTATTGGATGTGACATTTGTGGGACAGGAGCGTACATCAGCATAAACACGTCAGCCAAATGCATAAACCTACTCTAAAATAAAGCTCTTGCACTTTGCAGCTGAAAATCTACAATTTGGCTTCTATAGACAGAAGAGCTGCATGGAAAAATGCATTCATGTGAATATGCAGGGAAACATCAGCACAATGACACAAGCCACCACAAGCACAGAGACACATACTTAAATGAAGAAAAGATGTTAGGTGTTAACGCTTGATGTAAATATGGCACGACAGGAAATAACATTTTGCCATTTTGAAAAAAACAGTCAACAATTTGTGTCACAAGAAAGACAGAATATTCAAATTCAAGAATGCTTAATTTGTGTGTTCCATGAAGGGGGAGGTAACAGTTTAATTCTTGCTAAAAGCGGTACACGTAACAATATCTGAAGCAGACAATTATTCAGTGATAATGGATTGAACCACAAATAATAAATAAATCTTGGCCAGCCTTAGATGGCAGAGGGACACAAAGACCGCTATTGCTAAGCAACAACGTTAAAAGAGGGCTGACACTCATGAATGAATATGCTACTAGACATCAATTGGTAATGAGCTTTGGACTCTCTTATTGGCAACCATGAAGTCAGAGGAAATCTCACTACACACTCAAATATATAGTTAAGAATTACCTGGAAGAGTTTTTGCTTTTTTATTTTTTATTTTTACAAGGCCTTTGAATTATTTAGCATTTATATGATTTTTTGGGGTGGGTGGGGGGGAGTTAGGATTCATTTTAGATGAACCTTCAAAAGGAATAACCATGTGAATGCACAATAAGGACAGGCACATGGGCATAGGGACACTGACAAAAGCATCTATTAATAATTGGATCATATTCTTACACAGCCAAATACGGACACACACACACACACAAAACATGTTCCCACACTTTGAACACACATTTCTAGCTTTTCACAGGGAGCCAATTTATAGATACTGTACTGAACCTACCCTAACCACCTCTTGTCTCCCTTTGCTTTGCCATGCCCCTTTCCGTTTTTCTTTCCCTTTCCCCCACCACACAGCATCCACACACACACACACACACACACACACACACACACACACACACACACACACACACACACACACAAACATAAACACACACACTGGCACGCACAACGCCCTGCTAGAATCCACCTCCCTGCCACACATACCGAAGGGGAGGACACATCCTTCATAGCACCCAGGAAATTAACTTGACATTTGATGCAGACAGAAAATATATTTTGGTGGGGGAGGAAAAAAAACAGTGTACCAAAGCAGAGACAGCATAAACCCATCCCTGTTTATCCATCCCCACCCCACCCCCTTTAAGCCCAGGGACGCATTCGAGAGGGATTTCAACGATCTGCAATGCAGACGCCACTGGGTGCCTGCGGAAAATGAGCTTCATCTTTTGCCTGTCCTTCTAAGTGTATGCTGTCTGTTTGTCCCCCTTTGTTTTCATCTTTTATTATTTCTGTGCTCCATTTTCATAACCACATCTCTACCTTTGGTTTTTGTAACTATTTGGGAGGAAGTTAGAAAAAACAACAAAGACTATTAAAACTGCTTGCATTTGAAATCAAGGCAAACCCTTTAAGCCACAACAAGTGAATACAAAAAAGGTCTGTATTTTGCTGTTACCGACGCAGTTTTTTTTTACCATCTAATATTTATCTTAGTTGCAATTTTGCAGTAAGCAATGACATCCGCTGCTTTTTCTCCCCCTCACGTATTGTAGTGCATCTTACATTCTAGAGGCCAGAAAATCAAGTGCAGCGTGGTCGTGCATATGTTTGATTAGATTAACGAGTGCATTGGAGGCCTTGCAGTAACCTCATTCAGGATCCCGAACGCTGCAAGTTGCAGAAGGCCATAATTAATACATCATTATTTACTGCCACTGTTTACACCCCTGAATACACACACCATACTGCAAGAGCAGCTAGTGTCTGTCTCAATATCTCCTGCATTAGACATGCAAGAATGTTAACATTATGCACAATTCTGAATGCCTGTCTATGCACCCCCCTCTTTTCCCCCATATTGTGTCTGTGGATAGGATTTTGTGTGTGAGTGCGGGCTGTCTCATATTTAAATAGGGATCGGTTTTTACATGTGGATATAAATTACTGTTTATTGTATGGCAATAAGATCCTCTGTCCATGATATAGTTTAGCTATATCTTCAGCAATATCACCATTTTGTCAAGGGAAAAGATTCTGAAAGCATTAATTTCATGAGGAAGATGTGCTTGGGAAAATAATTCCATTCTATTTATTACAAATAGTATAATCTTTAAAGATAAACAGTAATGAATGACAGTTTTGAATTAAACTGCCTTTACACTTCACAGCACTGCATTGTTCTTGAACTTATGATATAAAGATGTACTACAAGCAATCATACATTTAACATAACATACAAAAGTAGAAACCGATATAGTTCTGATACCATGGTGTTGTATACACCTACTAGCAATCCAAAGACAGTTGACAATGTTATATTGATATATTGACAATGATACCATATTTCTACCATCATATATATATATATATATATATATATATATATATATATATATATATATATATATATATATATATATATACTGTACATGTTGTCTTTGACTACTTCCTAACTTGGTAAATGCTTTGAACAAGATTTTGAGCAGGAATCATGATTCTTGGATTACCATTAGAATGTAGTACTTTGATGAGGTCAAATTATCAAACTAGAGCATCATTCAACTGCTAACAATGCAGTAATGGTCACAAGTCACATTTGCATTCCATGATGCACCATGCTGCATCATGAAACAAATGGGTAAAATTTGCAGCAATGTGAAATGAACAAAAACAATCTTCATCTTGTTAAGGCATTGTGAGAAACCGGGTATGTCCTGTCTTTATAAGCTGAGGAAACAATTCAGTGTCTTGTTTTATGCAAAGTGTGTTAAGAAGAGGTTTGGAATCAAAGCCCATTACTCAAAACTAATATATTTTATCTATTTGCTGCAACTGAAGGGATGATTGTCCACCAAATGTTGTATACAAAGTCATCGGCATCTCTTCTCTTCAAACTCCCTCTCCCTTGCTATTCCTTGCTGCCAGCGATTTGCATTCATTTGCATGATTTTACAATGTGCATATCCTTTGTTCTGGCTGTATGATGATGCAGAGAAAACCCTCCCTATACACTGCACTATGCCATGTGAATATTGAAATTTCTGATCTGTATTTATTTGTTTTATTAAAATGTATAAGAAAATATCTCCAATTACCTGACTCCTTTTCGAGTATACTGATGGTATTTTAAAGCATTAGATTGAGAAAAAAATGTTTATGGTCTATTTTGTGTTTCCTATTTTTTTCTTCCCACAACCATGGAAAGGAGATTGTGCTATCCCTAAGAGGCATGTGCATTGGCAATATGACATGGGAAAAGGATAGCATCCAAGCATGAAATATGGAATTACCTGACAAATAGAAAAAAGGATGGAAACTAAATCATTGAGTACAAAAATATCTTTCACCGGTTTTCATAAATATATACTATGTCCTCATCCTTAGTTACTTCCTGGTTTTAGTTATCGTTAATGATTGTTGGCCTCTGTACTACTACATCATTCAGAATTAAATCTTTGCATCTGTTTGGTGAACAATTGTTTATTCTCATGTTTGAGGATGGACCACCTGCAAAACACACAAAGTCACAGACACAGACATACAGGCACACACACTTATACATAGCATTTTGTGTGCGTGAGCAAAAAACCTGAATAATCGTTTCATAGCACTAACTATATAAGCCTTTATATTGAAACTATCATTTCCCATGTGTGCAGATGCTGCAGCAGATAATACTTAAGATATTTCTATATGGAATAATGAATGCAAGCCTTGACAATAAAGCTTGTCCCCATATCAAATAGGCTCATTGCTTTTCAATGCTAAAATACTTCCTTATTTAAGGACATAGAACTGTTCTGGTTTCATGTTTTTGCCTCAGTTCTATGACCCTGTCATGATGTGCTCACAGGCAATGGCTGTTAGGATGCTATGTGTTTCTTGCTCACCTTTCTAACTAAATAATGCATTTTCTGATATAAGGGTCAAATCCCCTCGGCATACTTCGGCAGCCACGCTTTTGGCTAAGAGTGACATCTGTCAAAGGTGATAGCTTTAAATGTTAACAAAGATTTCATTTTAGTCCAAATGTAATCTTTAGACCACTGTAAGGCATCATGATGGACCATCTGTAAACACTTCAATATATTTTCCAAAAAACACTACTTTCATTACTTTTCTGATTTCACAATCGTCACCAATGGTTCTAAAATTAAATATTGTTCAAAAACAATCCAGGACACATGCAGAACATTGATACTGAAAGATTGAATAGTCAAAGCACATGACTACTTCCGTTTGAAAAAAATAACTGGGAGATCATTGGAGGATTGATGGCACATTCCGTTTGTCTTTACATTCAGGTTGAAAACAGACTAAACAGTCTTTCCTATCATCATTCCTTGCCTTCTAATAGGACCTTCAGAGACATATGTATAAGTATTTGCCCTAATTACAACAATTACTTAAAGATCCAAATATAATAATACCCCTTCATCCACTACAGTTATCAACTTTGAATTTTAGAATTGGTGTTTTTGATTTAGTTACCATTCTTTTAACCATGCTCCTGCTGCGACATATTGATTCGTAAAAAAGAAAAAAAGGGCAAAGATACCATGTGCTGTTTTGTACTTTTGTCTTATTAACAGATTTCAGATGTGGTTGTTATTTATCTTCAGTGTGTGTATGTGTCTAAAATCCCTGAGTTATTACACCGCCTCATCTTTTATATGACAAGATTTAAGAAAGAAGGGGTTGGAGTTTAAATAAAAGGCAAATTAAAAATCAGCTTTTACTGTCAGCTTTTTGAGTAAACTTTTCTTGCCATTAGTGCAGGATTAGCCAAAATTGTTTGTCTCCCCTCTCTAGCTTAAAATGTCAGATGCGATAATGATTGAGGGTCTAATTGAAAGCACAGTATGTTATCCATGCTACACAAATAGGTGCAATTTACATTTACGCATGGATTTCCGTGACCTGAGACACATTTTGATATCATTTACAAGTCTATGTGTGTTTTTGTGTTTGTGTTAACATTCATGATGTAATTGGTGTGATGATGCACGGTGAAGAGTAACCTATGCTCCCCCTGTTCTTCTCGTCTTGGGTATGGACCACAGGGCAAGGAGTAGGTCATGGGATTTGATATTGCCCACAATCACATTGCCTGGGCTCCCTTCAAACCACGATTATTCTGTTTACTGTGTCCTCTGGACCACTACTAACATTTTGCCTTCATCCAATACACATATGGGCTAACTTTGCTGCAGGCAAAGAGACACACACAGAAAGGCTCACACATCAGCAGAGATGGGCACACAGGGGAAAACAAACCCTTGCCAACAAAGAAATGTGCATGTTTTTGATATCTTCAGTACAAAAAAAAAAAAAAGAAAAGAAAAATATATCACCCAAATTTTAAAAGGACCACTATAGGTATCTACTGAATAATTCACCTTTAAGTGATATTGATTTATGAACTTGCATAATGAATTGGGTAAAGTACCATCCATATTTGATAGAAAATCTCTGAGTTTTGTTTCAAAACCCTTGAACTGCCAAAAAGTTAAAACAGGGCTGGGGAAAAAAAGGAGTGTCACAATATTCACAAGAACATCTGATATTTTTTAAATATATTAATGTTTGTCAGGACACGCAGGACTGTGGTTCACATATTTCATTGCATTTTTAGATCATGTTTGCTTATTTTTAATTATTTTTCATGCACTAACTCATAATACACTGAAAACACTGCACAATAGCACAGCTGCAGGTCAAATTAAATGAAACGTAGTACTCGTGTTTCTGATCACACAACTGAACTATATATTTAAATATGTGTGTATAGATAGATGGATAGATAAATTAAATACATACATTATTAATACTGACATACTTTTTCACAAATAAAAATCTATAGTCATAACAAAATTGCATGCATACGCAGGCACGGTCTCTCTTTCTCTCACACTAACACACACACACACACACACACACACACACACACACACACACCACACACACATACATACACACACACGCACAGAGATTTTGGTTCACCCGCAGCTTACCTTAGGTGGATTCAGTGGAGAGAAAATTCCAGATTTCACATTGACCTCTCCCCCCTTCATCTTCCTGTCTTCCATTCCTCCCATCCTCCATCACTGCAGCAATGGAAGAATACATTTACCAACAGCTAATCTTCACATGTTGAGATTTTGCTCTTGTGCATACATTTACATATTTCTACAGCAAGGAATGGATAAGAGGATAAGAAAAGGACAAGAATCTGCTGGACATTGTGTGAAAAGGAGAAAAAGTAGGAAATTTCCTGAGCATAATATTGACTAAATGTCTGAGTTACATTTTCATGTGGGTGTGTTTGATGAAGATTTATAACGTCTAGAAATTAGTATAAATCACATTGATTTCATACATTGGTCTTACAAGTTTCATTGACAAATTATGGTTATTTGCTGTCTGATAAGGAAAGGTAGCAAAAAGTTTAGCACCTGAGTTAATGATTTGTTTCATTTACTAATAATGTTGTACTTTTTTTTTTTTGTTTTAAATTTGTATTTGTATTGTATTTTATTTTATTCTATTTTACATTTATTTTTTTACCGGGGAGAATCAACATTTGCAGATGTGTTTCTCTCTATCTCTCTTCGTTTAGATAATTTATCTCTAACTAACTGATGGCAGTCTATGTGTTGGATGAAGTAAATCCTCAATAAAATAGGTCACAAGTCAAAATAGCACAGTTGAATAATAAAAGAGGCAATGTTGGAGTTGCTATACATAGTAGCGTTCCTTTTTTCCAATGGTCACATACTATGGTGAGTTGGAATACATGAGTGAAAGAAAAAGAAAAAGCACCTTTTCTTCCCACCATGTTCCTTGTTTTGTTTTTAAGGGATTGGGGCTCTTCTGGCATTTTAAGGCTTAATATTAAAACACACACACACACACACACACACACACACACACACACACACACACACACACACACACACACACACACACACACACACACACACACACACACACTCACACACACGCGCACATACATACACACTGTCAAGATACAACAAAGTAATAAGACAACCACACAATAGTCTTCTGAGTTCAGTTTAAATTTTATTCATGTTTTTGATTATCACAAACAAAGTTTTAAAAAAACATCCCTGACAAAAGGCAAAAATATGAGAAAGTCATCCTCTTTATATTCTTGAAAAAAATATTTTAAGTAAATTATAAGAGGAAACAGCTAGGATGTCAGTTATCTGGGGCATTTATTTCATACTTCCAACTGCAATGTTCTACTTGTGGCAAACCGGTGTGGATGTGCATGTATGTGTGTTCAAGCCCTTCGGCAGGGTTTAGGATAACTATACCACACTGCACCTCCACCATCTCTCTTTTCCCTCTGCGGCTTGTGTGGCTTGTCTCATCCCATCTCCCTCCTGCTCCCCCTACCACCCTCCTCTGCTCCCCCCACCCCCACACCCCCTCTGCTCCCCATCACTACTTTGCCAAGTATCAACCCATATTTTCCAAAAACAGCAGTGTGGAGATGCAGAGGATGCTATATCTATGGTAAAAATTGCCTTCATGAGCATACATCGCAATCACACACACATACACACACACACACACACACACACACACACACACACACAGAGCCAAAGAGAACGGAAAAGAAAAGAATAAAAAAATATATACTAAGGCTACAACGATTATTATTATTATAGAGTGAGCAGTTGCTTACAGCATTTCATTATTCAAAGGCGAGGTCTGCTTTGACACCACACTCCCCCATGCTGCCTGTCTCATTTCCTCCCGGTAACAATCCATTAGTGAACGCTAAGCTCACACATATAGCCGTTTAATTATTCTCTCTTGTTTGGCAGCATGCCTGAGCCACTCATCAGAGGAAATAGGAAGCAGGCAGCAACTGATATTGTATATGTAATTTCTGAATGTACATAGGGACAACAGGCTTATATCTTATACATTCACAGTCACACACTTGTCTTATATTAATACCATAACTTCCTGTAGAAAATCTGCCTGTGTACGGCCCAAAAAAAAAGCACATCAACATCCAACAGAGTAAATCGGTACCCACGGAAAAAGAAGAAATTACTTGAATAACTTGTGTATGACTGCTGCTGTAACTGTGTGTGTATGCATGTCTATTGTAGAAATGTGATGATGTGTGGTATAATTCATCTTGAATAATTTCCTGCACATTCTTCTTTATTCTATGCCTCAGGAGCACTTCTGGATGAAAGGGAATGGTAATGCAGCGGCTGTATCTCCCTGCACAATGTGTATTTGTTTGGCAATCGTGCGCTTCTGTGTGTGTGTGTGTGTGTGTGTGTGTGTGTGTGTGTGTGTGTGTGTGTGTGTGTGTGTGTGTGTGTGTGTGTGTGTGTGTGTGTGTGTGTGTGTGTGTGTGTGATCAAACACAGCAATTAACAGATAGAGGGGGTCAGCCACTGTAGACAGAGAGTGACGAGTGACAGATAAAAAAATGGAATATAGGGAACGGTTTACATAAATTCCCAATGTTTGGATCGGCTTGTTTCATATAAATGTGTTTTAAGAATTGAAATAAAATCTCATCTAAACTCACAAAACCTGCCCAGTATATCAGACAGACAGGAGAAGTACAAACAAAGGAGCTTGTACAATGCAAGGATGCATTGCATTGCATTCCACAGTCATTTCTCCTGTCACATATGTGTAGTGAGGAGCCAAACTATGTTTAAGATTTACAGTTATACAGCTACTGGATGAAGATTTTCAAAGCAGAAATAGAGATTTAATTATATCTAATGGTATGTTTTCGAAAGGCAATGCCTCAAGTCGCCCATGATGGTGCTTTGTCTAATTAAACTCTACAATGCCAGCACGTACTGTACCCTCTTTTTGATAAAAGAAATTTCAGTCTGAAATCTGCAGCATGTAATGGTTTAGTTCTGGTGGACACAGCGTAAGAATTACACCTCCGTACCCAATACACCGCTTGCATTACAAAGCTAAACGCCAGCGGATCTCACAGGTGACAGTAATTGAAGGCATAAATGCATGCAAATTAAATGCTCAGCATGCATAGCCACCAATGACAGTAATTGAATAATTGACTTTCTCTGTGTTCCTGTCGAGATACTGCACATAAATTTGTATGCGATAATGTGTATGCATGTGCATGTCTATGCCAGCGGACATTTTAGGTCTACCCTTCTCACACTCTCACTACTGCCAAACGCCTCAAGATGGTGGCACCTTGAGGCAGAGAGAGACACTCGTAGAAATAGCCAACCTCCTCCTCTCTTTCCCCCTTCTTCCACCTCAGGTCCTCACGACAACACAGGACAGGGCCCCCCTCCTAACCCTTAACCCCCCCCTAATAAATATTTAATTCACCTCTCTCTAATAAGGATATTAGGTGAGTACACCCCATCCCTGCCATATATGCATGACTCCTCTCTCATCAAATTTACATAAAAGGGCCAGATGCTAATGCGAGCATAGCAACGACTGCTCACTATTCTATATGCAGCGTTAGAGGCTCCAAGTCTGGGACTCCATATAATTTAATTGCCGAACACCGTATATTTTTCAAATGGTTTGCTGCATGCAAATTTCATTGAGGCCCTAATACCCGGGGCTTTAAAAAGAGCTGGCTATCTGGCATATTTTAGCTGTACTGGCCAGGTGTCATACAGTATTTATGCTTTCTTAATGTTTTCTGCGGCCCTTCTCCTCTCTCGCATTGTAATACATTTTTACATATGATAAAAACAAAATGAATATTTTGTGCATTAAATATGCGGGGCACAGTGCATTACAGTCCTAGGTAGTTCAAACTTCAAATCTCATTTTAATTCTAAAAGTCATGTGGTGTTGAGACTTTTTTTTTTCAAGTTTCAGTGTAAAGAAATCAGAAATGAAGGACAAGCCAAGAAAGACATCAGGCATTATAATTTATACTAAAAAATACTCTGATATGGCCAAATCAGTGCACAGGCACGATGTGCTATAAGAACAACAGACACCAAAATATCTCCTTAATGGGAAAATAGAGCATACAGCACATTCAGACCACATGCCTCAATGTTTGTAATTAATAGAAGATGAATAATGCAATGGCACAAAATATATTATTTAAACCCTTTCATCTTCTAGGATAATTCAAAGCATATTTCAGATTCAATTATACTAATTTATTTATACTGCATATTATTTGCATAATCAAAAGTCAGTGGAGCACAGATATCTTGGAAGACAGCATGAGAGCCAGTTCAAGATCTATAGTGAAAAAAATTGCATTTATATAAGGTCAGCATGTGCATGGATGCTGTAATATATTGATGTCTAATCTTAATGTTTGTGTGTGTGTGTGTGTGTGTGTGTGTGTGTGTGTGTGTGCGCGTGTGTGTGTGGCTGCGTGTGTGTTTACGACTGAATGTGTAATTTTGTTATATTATTCATGTTATCTTGTTAGATTCAAAAGATTCAAGAGAGATTCAAAGCAGTTATTGTCACATGTACAGTGTAGTAACGTGTTTCCCTGTACAGTGAAATTCTTAATTGCTGTCTGCAGTTTATTTGGATATGTGCTGATTATTATACAGTGTTATACATGGAAATTAACCAATACACAGGCATTGTTTGTTTTATCTGAAATGTTTGCTTGTTCTTTATGAGATTTCTATTGACTGAGTCTTTTCCGTAGTCATCAGGCTCTTTGGGTAGCGAAGTGAATGTCAGTTTCTGTAATGCACTACAGATAAGCATGCCAATAGAAATATTGAATGACAAAGGTTGGTTAATAATCAATCAATGATAATAAGGTCAATCATTATTTGCTTCAAGAATATCTGTGTTACCGTATGTTTCTAATAATAATACATTTTATGGGGCTTAGATTTGTTAACAAATACTAAAACTTTCAGACCAATTATTCAATATTATTCTGGATGTTGTATCCAAATAACAAGATAATTTTAACAAGCCAAGACCCTCCCGCTGTGCAAGAACTCAACATTTTAAAGGCAACACAACCCTTCAGTCTGTATTGTGTAATGTATATAAAAGCTCTGGTACAAAACAAGGATGACTGTCTTACATGTTCCCCATGCATATCCATGCGGCCAATTGAAGGGGAGGGCCGTACACCGTGGCAGAGCACAGCATGCCCGCTGCTCCCCACAAGACGCTCAAGTGGCCATGCATGATGTCATTAAAAAGGACCCTACCATGGCATTCCTCAGTGGATTATTGGCAACTTATGGCTGGCTGATCTGTTGTGGAGCGAGATCAAACAGATCCCTGTTTAGTGGCGATGACGCCGGTAACTGATTGACATTGATTAACTCGCTGAGTTCACATCATAGGCCATTCTAATCTCGATCGTGTCTGTTAAGGGTGAGAATGTGCTTTATACACACCAGGAACTGAGTAAAAACACTGTCCGTTTCCATACAGTTACAAACACGGACACAAAGGGTGTCTCTTTTGTTATTAAAAACAGTTATAGTGTTTGTCAGGATACCTGACAAGATACATATTTAAATGATGCACTGTGTGTCTACATCGAGCCGTGAAAACAATGAATTGGTGATTTGTATACCACTTTCAATTGAGAACTGCACACACACATGCACACTCACACACACACACACATGCACGCACACACATAATTCCACAAACTAGGAACCTGTCCTGCATTGGCAGAGGCGGATGCTGCCATGCGCACAATGATCTCACCTACCGTTGCCGTGGCGACACCAACCAGAGGGAAAAGACTTATTCTGTGTACGCATGCGTGTGTGGCTGTGATTGTGACAGAAAGTGGAGGAAGCGAAGGAAGCGAAGGAGGACCTACAGGAATTCACATTGTGCCTGGCTTGTTTAAGGTTTATGCCTCATACACCTACGAGGGTGCCCGTTATCAGAGAGAAAACCTAACTAACCCTTTTAATTGTCAGGCTAATAAATTCAACATGGCTCTGCCAATAAAATCACAAGCCAGGGCTTTACTGGGGCAAGGGGCACTGAATGGCATGAGAGGAGATGCAAGACAGTCGATTTGCATACACATATGAGGAAAAGATAAGCGAGAAAGAAAATATGCGGCGCTTCGGGCTTCATTGTGCTTAACAAGGCATGCAAACTCACAACATAAAGACACATGCATTCTAGCATGATGAACATATGTTTCACCACCACTGACACACATCTACTCTTACTCCTCTGAAGACAAACAGCCAAAATATACTCCCCTTCTACCAGCTGGTATTGTTGAATTGTATTAGTGATGAAGAGCTAACTCAGACTATAGGGGTCATCTGCTCATCAATGGGTGGCGGTGGCCTAGGCTTGCTCCGCAGACATGAATGCACTGAATTCATTACCCCTGGTGCACAGATGGTGTCTGGCTGCCTGTCTCAAGTTCAAGTTCATGTCCAGGAACACACACACAGCACTTGGAGAGACAGAGCGAGAGAGAGAGACATGGCCCAAGCCAGACAGACAGACATTGTTGAATGAGACACAGCTTTTGTTCCCTTTCATCAACATGATGTGGTAGCCTTGCCAGTTATCAGACATGCATTGGTCAGTTAACCGCATAGACAAATGCATCGGGAACTAATCACACAACTATGCAAATGCAAGCGACTATCCTTAATCAACAAATATGACCTTGCATTTCCACCTAGTGGATAAAAGAATTCTCACTGGTTTTCTCATAATGTATATGCCTGATAGCTTTTTCAACCAGCCTTTAATGCAAAACAGTGGAAGAAAGAGATGATAAGTAACTTTGGCCATGGAACATATAATACTAAAGGCAAATTCATCCTATCAACTAAACCTGCCATGGACGCAAGTACAGAGCGAATAAAAAGGCGCCAACATTAACTACACTGATTTTCAAAAATAAGTTCCATGATTACCACTGTTTTATCACTCATGGGCATGTTGGTGAAACGAAGATACAGACAGATATATAGCTCTTATTTATAGAATAGGGAAAAAGGATCCGTACATATGCAAATCCCTCACAGACAGATAGACATAGAAAAACACATACATACACACACACACAAACCATGTGCATGAATTCATGTATGTATGTATGTATGTATGTGATAGATAGATAGATAGATAGATAGATAGATAGATAGATAGATAGATAGATAGATAGATAGATAGATAGATAGATAGATAGATAGATAGATAGATAGCAATGTGAAATTAATGGCAATTAAGTGAAATGGCAAAACTCAAAATTCATAAAAAAACGTACTTCAGTCCACCTTATCATTGTGAAAGTAGCACCATGACCTCGTGTACAGTGCATCAAGTAAATCAGTTGATTCATTTCGTGATCAGCAATATCCATTTCCACTCTTCCACCAAGTCTGGGAATACTTAAAATAAGTCAGGGGGAAAAGATTTGTGCAAGTGCAATTTGCAAATGTCTACAACGTATGATGCTGCACTCTCCAGATAACAGTGTATCTCAGTGTTGCATTGTATGACATACTTACAGGCAGGTAAGCCAAACAAAACAAATACTTACAGGACAAATGAAGACAGCGGATGGTTTTCTTGTGCAAGGGAAAATGGACTCAATTTCCACACCTGCTAATTTAAAACACAAGAGAGCTACTGGCGGGGCTACTGTCGTGGATTTAATGAATGAGAGGAGATTATGTCAAGGTTATAACTCCCTAAGTAGTTATATTCTATGTCTCTGGCTCACAGTTTAGTGCACCCCCACCCCCAATTTGATGCAACATAACCAATGGTCAAAAGAGTTCAAGTTACATATCCAGTTGTCACTGTGCACATATGCCATCTTAAAGGAAACAACTTTTTGTGTTTATTTTACAAGTTAAAATTTAGTAAGGTTTGCAACTGATGACTACTTACTTCCAGCTATTTCTTTAATAAAATTTAGCCGTTAAATAAAACTGTTTTTTTTTTTTTGGGGGGGGGGGGGGGGGTTGTGTGCGCTGATCTTTTAAAAAACCCTCCTAAACGACTATTGATTCACTTATTATATCCTTCAAGCAAAGGGTTTTTTAACATTCACACAGATCTGTATTATGTCAGACTGGAGCTCAAACAAAACCATGACATGTCACCAACTGAAACGCACTTTTAAGAAATTACGCAGTAGTATCTGCGCTGTTACAAACTCGCAAGAGAAGTGCAAGGTGCTCAGATGGGGGCCAAGCAGGATTACAGACTTGCAGCACATCCCTTTCAAATCCATGCAACCGCACAGTTTTTAGATAATGACCCCACGTTCTCATTATCCATACAATCTGCGTGGCATTAAGCATTCAGGGCCGTTACTTGTCCAGGAGCGGCGCGTCGGCCGGGGCTGGGAAACATCGCCTCTTTCTTTGGGGATGCAGATGAGTATGGTGCACTTGACGTCTTTTCATGACCTTTGTCGGTTCCCCATCCCCCTCTTCACTCCCTACCCCACCCCCACTCCCAGCCCTCCCAGGCCTTCACGGCGCTGTCTGTCATACTAGGGCCTGGGCATGGCATTGCCACTTGCCCCGCCGAGCGTGGGAATGGGATCGTCCAGTCGTTCACATCTCCTGCACTGCGGTTAACGGAATCAATTAAGCAGGCCCGACCCCCCCCCCCATTCACCCCCCCAACCTGCCGCCACCACCATCATCCCCCCGTCCCCTCTTCTCCTCCCTCTTCTGTCACCTCCCCCCTCGGAAGCCCTCTCCTCTCCCTTCCGCTCCTCTCTCTCCCTCTTTCCCTCTCCCTCTCTCTCTTTCTCCCTCTTTTTCTCACTGCTCCCCTCCCCCCACCCGTCTTTCCCCTCCTCTTACATTTTGTCACTTCACCATACGTCCTAATAATTAAACCAACTGTTAGGGATGCCAGCGATGTTTCCTGGCTGGACTTGATCAAGGCTCAGCGGAAACACGCCGGCTTCCACTGGCACCAACCATGTCGTCTCCGTCACTCCAGCCGACAATATACATCTATGAATCTATATATATATATATATATATAGATAGATAGATAGATAGATAGATAGATAGATAGATTGATAGATATTTAGCCATAGTTGTTTCAACCCACTGTGCGTGTTCGGAGATTTAAAATATAGATTTAAAGAGATTTAAAAATAATTTTGGAATATGAGGCCACCGCAGCTGTGCGAACAGTAGTATTATACAGTTATATTCCCGTCATAACGCTGCTCATTAAGCTGGTGAAGAAATTCTGTTTTGCTGAACATATCCTTATTACCCAAAGTGAAATATTCTACTGACTTTGTGGAGAAAACAACTAAAAAGAGGAGAACAATATAGTCAGGTACTGACATCTACCATCTTGGATCCATGCGGGGGCCGGGGGGTGAAAAATAAAAAATCTTCCTTTGTTCGATGAGTCTGGAAGTCGTTTTTACTTTCGGTTATCTAGCTTTATGACGAGCAGAACACTCATACAGCTAGATAACCAAAGATAACAACTCACTTCCCATTCTTCAGCAATAAATCCACATGTACATTTCCTCTTCTGGGATCCAAAGTTTCCAACTCTCAGTAATGAGATCATATTAGGAAAAAGACCTCTGTGCGCCTTATATTCCTTGTATTTCCTTTTTTTATGCAGTTTAGGGTCCCTACTGCAGAGGCCCCAAGTATTGTATACCACCCCGGTGTGAAAAGGTGGCAATTCCTTGAAAAAAAAGAAAAAAGTGATATATAATCCCAATGTCAATGTCATATTCACCTGACATTAACCAATATTACAGAGTTGAAGTAGGCCTTGAAAACCGCGGGTAAAGTGCAGTCATCCTTGCACAGGGGCCCTAATTTGCAATGCAAATACCTTCAATCCCACAAAGGCTCTTTCGCCTCTATTAAGTCGTTGTGGCAGTGGCAATAGATATCCTGCGAGGCCGGTGGAGAAGAAACATGGTAGAGAAGGGGAAGTGGTGGAGGTTGTGGTGGTGGTGGGGGAAATCCGGTTTCCCGTGGAAAGTGTAATAACAGCGCAAGGAATTACAACGCAAATGTTTCGGATTATGAAGACAGGCGCTTGTTTTTTCCCCCCCTTCTTGTGGCCAGAGAGTGTTAGGTTTGTCCGATCACATCCAGCTTGTGTTTAAGGAGAGCCCGATGACTCCTGAGCCGAATGAGTCCCGTTCTGCAGGCTGCTTGGTTGGTCAGTCTGAAAAGAATATGTGGGGGGTCGGGGGTAAGGGGCATCCCCACAACATGTGGGGTAGCCCAAAAAATATGGACCAGCCCAGATGAGGTCAAAGGCCTCGGACCACGACAATGTAACTGCAGTGATGTCATGAAAAAAGACAAGTGCAACCCCCCCACATTCCTTCCCATCCCCTTCCCCCCATATCCACGCACGATCTCCATCCATTACACGGAGCGCATTGAAGGAAGTCCGCTTTTGCAGCGAGGACGTCTGCTCCCTCTCAACAGGGACGACCACGGATGGCAGGGAAGAAAAAAAAAAACAACAAAAAAAAA
Source organism: Fistularia commersonii (assembly GCF_037954325.1). NCBI lineage: Eukaryota > Metazoa > Chordata > Actinopteri > Syngnathiformes > Fistulariidae > Fistularia > Fistularia commersonii. The sequence continues at coordinate 8,621,600 of NC_141309.1, forward strand.
AAACAACAAAACAAACATATATAGATATGTTAATCACAAAATATGAGCGACTCGGCTTCTTCTTTTTGTAAATTGAAAATGCGATCGGGTTCAGCATATAAGAGGCAAGAAGAGAAAAAAAAAAAAGAAAAGTGAAGAAAAGCATTCCCGGAGCTGCCAGCGTGTGCCGTCCATCCACCAGTGGCTGAATACGTCTTATCCGCCGTGAAGAACCTTTTACTCGGTTATGCGCGTGTGTGCATGTGTGCGTGTATGTGCGTGTGTCCCCCTTCCATCCGCAGCCGTGGCTCATCGGGTGTTCGATCGCTGTCGTTCGCTCGATTTTGTCGATTTTTTGTGATCATCGTCGCATCCGGTGGGGTAGAGACTACAATGGCACACAGGTAGACCGGGTAACGCCGGCTCTCTGGGAAATAAAAGCCCCCCGCTCCCCCTCCCCTATCCCACACCTCCATCCCTCCTCTGTGAGGCGCTCAGCACGGTCCAGATGTTCCGGGGCGCTCACTCCTACGTGGAGTTTTATCGCTAAAAACTGTGGAGCTTTGCGCTCAGCGGCAGCCGATCTTTGGCGGGGGAGTCTTGACCGGCGAACGGATCATGCGCACTTGCGCAGGAGCGCGCATTTTTTATTTATATATTTATATATACATTTATTTATTTTTTTTCTGTCCACAACTTTGATGCAGTTCGGACCCCTAAACGCACAGCCCGCTTCCCAAAGACATCAGTCCCATATTTGTTTTAATTTTTTTTTTTCATAATGACGTTGAGTCTAAAGCCGAGATGATTGCGTGCGCATCTGTGTATGCGAATCCAGTAAAAGAAGAGAGGCGTGAATTGTTGGACGGTGACAGATTATCACCAGGTCAGTTTTCAGTGACATCATCGACTCAAAAAAAAAACAAAAAAACCTCCGTCCCCATTTACTAGCAACAGTTTTTAGACCCTGCCTCACAAGTTCACTCCTGTTCCTTGGGGTGGGAGGAGCAAAGGTGTATGTAAAAGAGCGAATGTGGGGAGGTGCTGTGCATTCCAATATCTCATTAGGTTGCATATTATTAAAAAAAAAACTTGGCCGTGCATGTTCGTATGGCTTTTTTTAAACATTATATATGGCCTATCTGTGATCCAATCATCACCGAGACACACACTCGCAACGTCACACCGACAGGACTCGACGTCTCCAAATGGCACAGAAAAGTATTCAGCACACACCGGGGTTTTACGCACACGGTGACCGGCGTGCGTAATTGCATCCGGCGAATCCCCGGTTCCGGAAGGTCTTCATCCTGGCCTCCCCCCCCCTCCCTCCAAACCACCTCCATAGTACAGGTCCAGCGAATTGTAAGATCACCTTGATGGTAGGAAATATTATCATTAACAATCCACTCATTAAGGCAAACGCGAGGGCTTGTGTTGGGCCTCCCACGGAGAGGCCACGCAGTATCGCAGTGGAGCCTTTCTTTTTTTTTTACTTCTTACAACGTGCTGATGGACGAGGGCATATTTGAATTGATTGATTGTCAGGAGATTGAAGGGGCCGTAATAAATAAATTAAAAACAAATGATGCAATGCACCGTGCGTGTAGTTCATAAGATTATCTCCCCATCATCTTCTCCACGACGCCCGAATGAAGACTTACGTGAATACTTTTGATTTTAGTCCATTTTTTTTTGCTGATTACTCCATGAACAAACGTTCACTTTTGTTTTCCCCTCAGTAGTGTGTTGCCCGATATAAACACAAAAATAAACACATCTCCCCAATTTCCCGGCTCGCACACGTCACACCCTGACACTTTGCACGTTCACGGTCGAGCGAAGAGGCTTCGGGTTTGAACCGTATCCAGATGTTTGACGCTTCACGTGGTGCCTATTAAATCATTGGATGCCAAATATTCCTTTTTTTCTTGCAAGCACAAAGCATTTACGCACATTTTGATTTAGTGCTATAGTTGATGTGTAGGTTTTTTTTTTACTATAATACCAAAAAGCAGCATCGTAATTACTGCTTTATCAAGTCACTTTAGACTGAGCTGGTATACCACACACACACACACACAAAATGAACTAAACTTTACATTTCATGGGGCGTGCGTGGAAATTTATCATAAATAATAGCACAGCCCGGGACGTGTTTTGAGCGAAATGGGAGCACAAAAGTTGGACTTACTTCCGAGAGGTGCGTCAAATCACAGCTATAGAGCCAGAAAGTGTCCCAGGCAGGTGAAAAACGGCGGTCTTGACTCGGGTGTCCGTGGGGCGCTTGTTTTTTTTTTTTTTTCTTTTTTTTCTTTTCTTTTCATTTTTCTTTTCTTTTCTTCCCACCTAAGAAATATCCCAGGCGCGGTGCTCGTTCGGAGGGGTCGTCGAGTCAAAAATCGCCCGCTCCACACAAACGTCGCCTGCGTGAGGCGTCCTTCAGCCGCTCTGTGCAAAAGTACGAGCATGTCCCGAGCGCATGATAGACGAGGAGGGTGGAGGGGGGCAGGGGGGGGGGTGGGGGTGGGTGGGGTGCGAATATAGTGAGAGAGAGAGACAACTTTCCCACAGCCGTACACATAGGAAAAAGTGCACGCACAGTTGAGCTCTCATAGTGTAAGTTTTTTTAACCCCCGTTGGTGATGGGGTGGGATGGGGTGTGGAGGAAAGGGGGGGTTGGCAGTGATGGTGATGATGATGATGAGGAGGAGGAGGAGGTGGAGGACGAGGAGGATGATGGGTGGGTGTGTGGGGGGTGTTTAAAGTCCATCCTTCTGCGTGAGGAGAGGACGTGCTCTGCAAATCAAACAAGTTCCCTCGGCTTCTTTTGTTGCACTCACGGACTGAAGTGGCATTGTTTCGCGGTGCGGCGTGGACCCTCTCCCGCCCCGTCGCGTTCCGCCTCCCGCCCAGGTGACGGCTACGCGGTGTGGGGGTGCCGGGGGACCCGCAGTCGGACGGTAATGAATTTGCTGCGGTGCGATTCGCTAACCGGCTTTGACAAACGGAACGCAACACCGAGCTTCAGACAGAAGGGGGGGGGGGGATTTATTCAGCGCACCATCTCCAAAACTAAGTCCACAGAGAGATCAACAACAATAATAATAATGATAAAGATGTTGAAAATGTTCATTCATAAGGTTGGGTTTGGATGCAAGAGTTATGAGTTTCAGTGCAAGGCCCAGAAACAGGCAGATTGATCAGTTCACCTGGATCACATTTTGTACACTGGAACCCCCCCGACACTCACACAAACACACACACACACACACACACACACACACACACACACACACACACACACACACACACACACACGATGGGGGGGGGGGGGGCAAATAAGAAGAACGTGTGATCACAGTAACAATGAGGTTACCTAATTGTAAGTAATCCAAGAGTTGCCATTGCACTTTTCTTTTAAATGTATTTTTTTAAACGATTGTACTAGTGATGGCGTTTTGATTTCGTCGAGAGTAAACGCTCCAACTTTCTCGGAAAATACATTAAAAACAATAAAACATGTTAATAATCAGAAGGCCTCAAATTAAATAAATAAGTAAAAATATAAAATACAATACAAATCTCACAGAGAAATGACCCAAACTGTTCTCAAAGCCCCTTCTCTCTAATATCCCCCTCCCCTTCACCTAATTGCGGGCGGATTCACGTTGGGGCCGTGGAGCGCGAGCACGTTCGGTGACGTCGACGTGCACATCGGCAACGTGCAGCCATATTTAAATACATCAAGGCAATTAGCGCATCAAAATATGCAAATCCCACTTGCAGCCGGGTCCGCCCGGCCGCAGCCGGAACCGGTCCCCCCACAACCCTTCCCCGGGCCCCCCATCCTCCCCCAGCCGTATCTCGGGGGTCTTCACGGCGGGTTTTCAGAGCTGCGCCGACTCCGGCTTGTTTGTTTTTTTTTTTTTTTTTTTAATTTTATTTTCTTCCCAGGATGCTTGGAGACGCGAAGGCGAAGCTGAACCTGCGTGGAAAGCAGCCCATGCGTAATGGCACAGGACCCGCTCTCCGACGCCGTGGGCTCCGGTGTGGGTATTATTATCATTATTATTATCATTGTTATTATTATTGTCTTTGTTGTTGTTGTTGTTTATTTATTTATTTGTTTATTTATTATTTATTTAAATCATGTATATTCAGCGGACGGATTTTTGCATCTTATCTTGCGTCTTGTGCGTGGCGATCGATTCCGATAAACTGTCCGGGTAAGAGGGGGGGCAACATCGATATCTTGCGATTTCAGCCCTGCGTGTCGTGGATTCGGCGCGGCGATGAAGATGTGCCTTTCATTTGAATGATGCAAATGGTCGATGCGTGAACAAAGAGCTCGCCCGTGGGGAGGGGAGCGGTAATGGAGGTAAATATCGAAAAGGGCTTGTTTCCACGGCTGTCTCGTCACGGGACCGGTCGGTCAGCGTGGAAATCACCCCCAACCCCCTCACCACTAACCCTCCCTCCCCAAAAAGTGCCCTTGACCAGTTTGCGTGAATTCCGGATGACACAGCTATGACATTCTAGGCGGCCCCGCAGCAAACGTTTGCGTGATAGTTGAATGAGGAGGGGGGTGAGAATCCACGGCCGGTGCGATCTGCTTTTTTTTTTTTTTTTTTTTGTAAATCCCAATCTACGGGATGTCCACTGAGAAATGCGGTGAGGGCGAATTGAGTCTTACCTCAATTTGGAATACCACGCTCCAGTAAACGGGCACGTTATTCGCCAAGTTTGCGGGGACCATTTTTTGCAAGCCGGCAAAACTTTCTGCTGGGAGTGTTTTCACTCCACGCATGAATGAAGGAGGGAATGCATCCCTTCCGACTCAACCCTCCCATCCGTCAGCGACCCTCGCTCTCTGACCGTCCGTGGCCCGTCACCAATGGTCAACGTTACGCACATAAGGATATTCCAAGTCACGGGGCCCCGTGGGTTCACATGGCTCCGCGTCTCGCTCTATAACAGAGATGTTACACGATATGACAAAATCTGTCAAAAGTTTTGTTTTTTTCACTTAGTTGGTGGTCAAATTTTGTGTAACAGACAGTTACCCCCCTCCCCCCCCTTCACATACACCCACACACACACACACACACACTCCGCCAGAGAATATTTCTTTGGATTTGTGCCACCCAGTCCTGGGACGTCTGCGGACAAGTGTTTGGCTGAGGTTACTTATAACTGGAAAGTCTTTATTTTTATTTTTTCCCATGTTTTTCCATCGTTATATGGGCTTCTTTGTGTCGGAGTCTAACCCGAAAAGCACCGCAACGTCTTTCAGATACACACTTCTCAAAAACAAACATACAAACAAACAAACAAGGGGAAAAAAAACCGGGGTCCGGATCATACAAACTGCTGAGATGATTTAGTTGAATTTAGATTTTGTGTGATAACGCTGACATTTATTAGATTGAGACGTCAGAAAAGACACTATTATTCTTTATATTATTTTCAATCATTCACATCTTTGCTGACAACATGTGCTGAGTTGGTTGCCAGACAAAACGTTATCATCAACATATGGAACAGAGTCTATTTCTGAATGATGATATTGGAAATAATTCAATTTTCTTTGGCAGAAATCGCACAATCATTCAACTTTTCGGATATTTTTTTTTAGGCCGATATTACACTTTTCAATACGAAGGGGCAGACTCACCGAGACGAACCCCCCACCCAAGGCAAAGAGCCAATATTTATGCATTTTTGAACAAAATTAATCTCTTTGTCAAATCATGTGTGGCACACTTACTGTTCCTGGCCTTGACATTATCACGACATCACCACAGTCGTTATTTGCCGTTTTACCTGTGTTATTACCACTCCCCCCTCTCGTGTTATTGCAAATCTCATCTGAAACAAACAAGTATGTTCCACATAACTCAAATGATATCCATGTCGTCTGTCCACGCCACGCCGAGCCCGTGGAATATTTCGTCCCCCCCCCACCACCACCTCCACACTCACGATGGTGGCGTTTAGTTGGTAACCAAATGCTGACATCTAGCGGTCATTGTGAGAAGGTCGCGGGTGGAAACGCGGCCGGGCTTTGCCGTGGGTTGAAGTCCGCGCATCCCCGCTCGACCCACCGCGACACAGGCGCGTACACGTACGCTTCAACGAAATTGCGGGTGGTTAGTGGGGGATAGCGAAAGTGTAACGCCATTACGCAGATATTACCACGTCTTAACTGATTTTTTTTTAATTTATAAAAATAAAATCAGCCGAGCCTCTAACGGGGCCCGAAAGCTGTTTAAATCTTTGTTTTTGGACGTGCTTGAAATAAAATGAAATAAATTAGAATAAGTCTTTCCTTTTTTAAACCGAATCTGCAACTTGAACAATAACTTTTTACTTCATTTATATCCCTTTATCGAACTCTTGCTTTCTTTCCACGCCTGTCAATTCCCACGAGACATCGATCATAGGCACGCAACTCGTTCGCCAGAGATTTTTTTTTTTTTTGCGTGACGGTGACCTTTTAGCGAAACGCACGGATCCGTCGTCACAGTGAATAATATAAATCACGCAGTGCCAACGGTGGGTTTATCAGCCCCACCCCCACCCCACGCCCCTGGCACCCCTCCCTGGAATTAACCCTTCAGGTTTAGCCTAATAGGCTTCGTATAAACGAGGCAAATTGGCAAAATGTTTTTTTTAAAGAGAATTACACATTTTACGCATAAAAATGGCGATGCCATACATTTAAAAAATATAAACACCACAGCGGTTCGTTCTCGTACTGCGGGGCCCGTCGAGTGTGGAGAGTCTCACACACACACCCGCACAGCACACACACACACACACCCAAACAGACTCACACACACACACACACACACACACACACACACACACGCACACGGGTGTTTTTTTAATAGACTTAAGAAAAATGACTCGTTGAAGAGATGCGTGGGAAAAAATAAAAAGCTTCGTCGAGAAAGACATTCCCATGGGATTTCGATATTTTGAGGCGATAATGTTACTTTAATGCGTCGTTTCATTGAATAAAATAATATATCCGCCTGTAAATCCTCAAAAGATCTAACACTTCCAATGTCCTTTTTTCTATTTGTTTTTTTTTATATAAAATAACTCATATCAACGATATGAAAAAACATCTAATCCAATCCTCCAATTCTTATTTAACAGGATCATTTAATAGCAAAAACCTCTGAAACAAGAAATTGAACGATAAAAATAAGGGACTTTTGAGATCAATTGTAGGCAGTTTTCAGTTTAAATTAGATTTACCCTTCATTTAAATGATCCTTCTCACAGGCCCGCGTCTTTTCAGCAGGTCTAAACACATTATTTTGACACAATCGCATACATCATTTAATGTAATTGGACGGATTTAATTATGGGATGAGGAGCCCCCCCCCCTCTCCCTCCCCGGGTGCTATTTTTTTTGAATGGAAACGGAAACTAAAACGATTAAAGGGAATTCGACGCCTTCATGTTCGGCTCGGAGGAGTCAGACTCGGAGCAGGAAGCCCGGGTTTTAATAGCATCCATTCGGCGGTGCGGGCCCCTGTCTTACACTTCAGAAAAGTCAATCAAATCATCATCCGCTAATGAAAAGTTGAATAAAGAATTTGAGTTAAAGGGGATTACTTCAACAAAAAAAAAAAAGAAAAAGCCAGTAGAGGCACCGGAAGCGTTCATTCTCGGAACTCCCTCAAACTATAAGGTTATATTTGTAATTTGTTCTGTAAACTAAAAGTAACAAATGAACATAAGAGGATGATTGGACAATTCTTTTAAGGTAAATTCTAGCTGAATGTGATCCAAGAGGGATCCGATATTTAGAAAGAGAAACACAAAGGCCGGGGAGACGCTCCTTCACTCACTGGGGATAACGCGTGTATTTCGTTTATAACGACTTTATAACGACATATCCGGCGCATCTGGTCATGAACATGCAACTACTACGGTTGTGGGTATTTTAGAAATATAAAGAAAGGGTTCCTGTCGTTATAGAAATGTGACAGATTTTTTTTTTTGAATATATGGCTCGTTATGGGTAAACGAAATATAGGCAAGCTGCTCTTCTTGACAAGAATGCACGTTTTTTTCTTCATCTCCCTCTCGTTCTATCTTTTTTCTTTCTTTCTTTTTCCAAATTCAACTCTATCTTTTCGTGCACGCGTGAGACGTGTGCAGTATCCTATTTTATTTTATTTTTTACCAGACTTTAAATGCATCACGGTCATTGCCATGCTATGGGAGATAAAATATTGTTTTTAGAATTAACATGGATCTTAAGAATAAATGTGTGTGACTGACTTGTTTTATCCTTTCGAAAATGAAAATGGAAAGGATCCTGTGTAACAATAGCAGCTGTTTTTTCCCCCCAATGTCATGCAAATTATTTTTTTGTACAGTTGTATTCACTGAGCCATGCATTGACCTCCTCCAGGGAATATAAGTATGAGACCGATGGAATGCATGCAGAAACAATTCAAACACAATGAAATCACACCAAGTCACAATCAGGATAACTAAGAAAAGCCAGTAACTTTACTGAAATCTCTGCAAAATACAAATAGCTGTTCCCTCCAGGAGAGATGATTATTTCAACCCCAAACGTTTTCACTACATACAGCTGAATCAAGTCCCTTGAGTTACAGAGATATGGATTTAACTTAATACCATCTTAGTCTCAAGTGGCGACAAAGGCCAGCTTATGCCGCTGAAAGCCGCTCTTGCATTCCAGAAAACATTATTTTCAAACGTCCCCCATTTTAAGGTTTATACAAGCTACATTTAATACTACTGACAGACTTTTTAAGAATATTGACATATTGCTATTTTTAAAATTCATTTTTAGTTTTTGAATACAATTTTAAATAAACCACAGACCGTGGAGCAACAAAGAATCCCGTGTGAATGTAGGGACCTCAAGCAATCGTATGTAATTACACATGGCTGTACAGGTGAATGGTCTCTCTTTGCACTGCAAGTGAATTATTAAAATAACAGCTGAGGTACTGCTTGGGTCAATTTTGAGGTACCAACATTTAATCTCTTATTAAAATAACAAAGAACAACTGATCAACAGATGATGGAAAAGAAAGAATATCTTCAGATTTAACAAACACAAAAAAAGAGAAGAAAAAGAAGATTTAAAATAAAAAAAAAGGCTAGTGTGCTCCATTTCTTTGGTTAAATTATTTTCAAAACTACAACACTCCATGACCCCCAACACACGGTGGCAGGACTTCAGTCAGTGAGTAAGTAGTATGGTAATTAGCATGTCATGTGATTTATTCAAGTGGACAACCAGCATGCTTCTCACACACTTTAGCTCTGAATGATATTGTCAAGTCCACGTGAACGGCGAGCGGTAAATACAAACTTATGTTGTTTCCATGTGTAAATGATCCATGTGTAAAATTACAATGTGGGGTTTACATTTGACTGACTGAAATTGAAAGGTGAAAACAATTGTACATTTGAGCATTTTTTTATTGTCTTGTTTCATTGTTTGAAAAAAAAAACAAAAACAAAAAAAAAAAACAAATGAAGGTGAAAATAAAAGTTGAGTTTACAACACAGAAATGCCACTGGCTTTGGTTTCTCCACATTTATGCTGCCTGAAACATCATATTTATTTATTTTGTTTTTTTTTTCTCAGCCTTTCTGAATTGAATTAAAAAATAAAGAGGAGAAGAACACCATTACAGAGGCTCTGCCCCTGTTCGACTACACAGACTGTATACAGTAATAACATAGTGAACCTGCATAAAATATGCATACATAGAAATATCATAACACTTAAATGACAGCAGATACAGGAGTTGGAGGCAGAGACATATGTGGCTAGTTTAATTGTTTTAAAAAGAAACTCAAAACAGCTAGTAATCTAAAATTAACAACTGTGCTTCTCCAAAACCAGCATGATCATTTTTTTTTTCTTTCTTGTGTATCTGACACTAAACTGTCAGCGATGTGGTAAATGATGTGGAACCTTGTTTTTATGATTAGAACACAAGGGGACATTGGGGAATGGGGGTGTGGGGGTGAGGTGGGCACAGAATGAAATTAGGCCTGCGGATGATCTGGTATAATACCTGAAAAATGCAATTGCAATTGCAAAATTGTATTACATTGACAAAACCAGGGAAATTTGTGTAGATTAAACGGTGACTTGTAAACCATCTTTAACACAGGCGAAATTCGTTAGGATCTGAATTGGGGGGAAAATAAGGCCCAAAACATGCTAAATAAATTAATAAAGGTTAAGAGTGAAATTGTCATGAGCTTAGGGTCAGTCATAATTCCAAATCAGCGTGACAGTCATGTTACTCATGTGTCACCTTTTATTTCTGTCGTCCACCCATCCCAGTCTCATGACATTTGCCAGTAACTGGTTGGTTTTCAGCATGCAGGCCGGTCTTTGTTCCGTCACGCAAACCCTGGCAATGCATTTCCAGCTGTTTTTTTTTTTTTTTTAAGGTTAGACTAAATACACCCCTAAACAACAATGTTCCGGGCTCAAATTAAACAAATCAGACAAAATGTGCAACCGCACATAAAAACTCCACTAAGAAAACAACAAACAAACAAAAAAAAGATCATTATTATATATATTTATATATTAGAAAGCTATACACAAGCGTGTTAATTTCACAGATTTTTTTAAAAGAATTCTTAATATTACCATTATTATATATAATTAGAAATACACATTTAATAACAAACCTCTACAAAGATAAAACAGTTCAGCAAAGCACTGGATCTCAGTCTGTTTTCATGGCTTAGGGCTACAAAGCCCTGTCATTTCCCAATGGGGTTATTTTTCCATCTATTATTAGCAAAGCTATCAAAAACACATTCTGGCTTATAGAAACTACAAAAAGCCACAAAAATGCTTTGCATTGTATTCCTTTCATATGAAAATATAAGCAAGTGTATTGTACAATTGTTTTTTTTTCCTTTTTCTTTTTTTTTTGTTTATTAATACTGATATTTAATACTAGATCCAGAGTTTTCTTGATTACACTAACGTAACTCTTGGATCAAAGGGTGGTCCTCGCTCTCCTCCAGTTATTTTGGGGAGCGCTAAAATTATCAAAGGTTCCACAAGTCTAGGATCGGGTCTGCCTGATTACCTGTACAATCCTTCAAATGTTGCATAATAGCGTTTCATTTTGTGAGTAAATAAATCTTGAAATGTCTGGCAACTTTTGAGCCCCTGCCCTTCCCCCCATCACCCACTATTTACATAAATACGTTGAACCTGCAACATGACATCATCTATTGTTAACACACTTTTGCAAGGGAGAACTGCAGAAGGTATATAGCAATGAAACTGACACTGTACACATGTGTTGTTTGTCCAACTCAAGTGCTAAGGTGTTTTCCACCGGACAAACTACTCATGTACATTTTCTTTTTTTTTTTGTCTTTTTTTTTCCCATCTTTTTCCACTGAATTATCGCTGAGGCATATTTTAAGTACGTTTTATGAAACAGAGTACCTGACTATTTTTTGTTTATTTATTGATATGCATATATGTATACATACACGCACGTGTAAAGATATATGCATTTGTGATTCTTATTATCCACACACAATACATTTTATGCATAGATCCCCAACAAAACTACCCTGATTCCATCCCGGCCAACATCCATCATCCCGAAACCCCATGATAAATCACTGTTTTTTTATATACGTCAATACTGATAGCACACACACACAGAAACACACACACACACTCAGCAAAAAAGAAGAAAGAAAGATAAAGATAAAAGAACAGAAATTACAAACTTTTGAAAAGCGTTGCCCTTTTTCCTTCATCAAAAAAGAGAAACAAGGAGAGCGGTCATGGGATCGGGCGATGATTCGTGTGAGCAAAAAGATTGAGCTGACACTGGGGGCATCGGAACATGACACTGTTGGGGGGCTCAGGGCAATGTGGGCACTGCTGGGGAGAGGGTAGAGCTATCATGTCGCCCATCCCTCTGACAGGCGCACCCGTTTGATAGAAGGGCTCTCGCGCTCATCCAGAGAAGGCCGGGCCAGTCCCAGAGGTGAGTGGAACTCGTTCCTGTGCTCATCGCGGTCGCTGCCTTCATGGGAGCTGCTACAACTGCTCAGGCTATCAACCGGGGAGCGTCCCGAGTCCTGGCGGGACGCGGGGTTCTGGGGAGGTGGTACCCCCCCACCGTAGCCCCCCGGTGTGCTGCTGGTGCGATCTCTAGGAGGAGAAACAGGTTCGGACTTGATGTGCAGGCTTTGAGCAGAGGGCAGGGAGAGATTTGAACCCTGACATAAGTGAGAGCTAGAACAATTTCTGTAGGAAGGAAAGGAAACGCAAGGGGTTACAGAGTTACAGAGCAAGAAACAAAGTGTTTTAAGTATTTCACACTCTAGCATTCATGCAGGCATATTTATATTTTCATACTATAAATGTAAGAACCACATCAAAACAAAAAGGTGTTGTAGTTTGTGCTCAACAAATGCCAGTAAAGGTTGAAAACAGCGGCACACTCTAAAATAATGAACTGCACAATCTTACGAAACATCAAGTGAAAACATCTGTGATTTGTCGTGCGCTCGCTGATGACGCAACACCTCAAATTCATACGAATGCACTTACCCGAGCTGGCCGAGGGCTGAATGTTGCATGTTCTGAAGGTGCTGCTGTTGCCAGCCGCTCATTGAGCCAAGGTGAAGGGAGCTGCCGCTGTTGAAACCAGACAGGGAGGACAGGTCCGCGCTGTTCAGGGAATACTCTGTGTTCAAATATATGCAGAAAGAAGGAGAAAGACAAATATGTTAAGTCACTGATAGGACTACAACGAAAACGGAAAAGGGAATTTTGTCTACAGTAAACGCTACGTTCTGCTTGTGGGCGTGACAATAGCACCCTCTGCTGGTCATTATGTGCTATATAAAAGTGAAACGGAAATTCAAAAGTAACATATACTAAAAAGCAAATGATACTGTATACAGATCTGCAACACATAGGATAAAACCTAGTTGTAACCTAAGTTACATGCAAGGTTTTATTATTCTGAAAAGATAACAGACAAACATTTCACCACCTAACCTTAATATAATGCAACTATGGGAAAAGTCACGGGATAATTTTAATAAAAAGGTATTGTGGTGAGGAAAGAAATGCAAACAATGGTACATACCAGTACCATAAGAAGTAGAGATGGCTGATGGGTAACCACCCATGCCTTGTCCAGGTAGCGTGGGAGTTGCTACTGATACCACTGGGGTGGCCAATGACTGAGCAGACTGGGAGTTGTTTATTCTCTGGTTCTGTAAGAGGTAACGGTAAAAATAGAGAGAAAAGAACACAAGAGAAGACTGAGTGATAAAAGCGGCTTGAGAAACGAAAGCAAAAACAAAAGTTATTCTTTTGTCCTTAAACAAATTCAATAGAGAAAATGAATGTGATACCAATTTCTGGAGAAATTATTCACTTGACATGCAGCATGGTTGAACCCTGCCAACCCTATCATTTACCACCCTTACTGGAGGCCCACTGTCACTATAGTAACAACATCAATCTCCATGGCAACGTATGGTAGCAATGGCAAGGGAAAGGCATGTTACTGTGGCAAGGAGAGGGTCTTGTCTAGTGGATAATAATGGATGTTTAAAAAACAATGAAAGTCTTGAGTCATATTTCTGCACTTAAAGAAATAAACAAAGAGTTTGATGTTTTGTACAGTCAGCGTTCTCTAAATGTAGATGAATAATAATAATAATAAAAAAGGAATTATGTCAAAAAGTACATCATTCGGCAGAAGTCAGGCAGCTTTTACCCTGTATAGCCACTAGGGGGCACTGTGTGCTCAAAGAAAATGCTCTGTGCGAGTACGTTTGAGCCCTCAGCACTGTCAGCAGCAATATACGTTGAAATAACTTTTCAGTCTGGAATGCTTTTCTTAACGGTAAACCGAGATGAGGTTAGGCTGGGCTGCGATAAAATAACTGAACAAACTGACAATCTCAGGTAAAACTCAGCACCCTTTCAGTTCACATTAAGCACAAATGTATTTTTGATTTTCAGTTGTCCGTTTCTAAATTTGAGTGGCAGTCTGACTTACCAATAGCAGATCAACATCCTCAGACTGATGGCATTAAAAGGGGAGGGCAATACATTTAAATTAGTGTGTGTAAGTAAGTATAGAGAGGTGGTGGCTAGATGTGAGTCTAGGGATGGAGCTGCTACTTGATTGTACAAACAGAAGAAAACAGAAGTAATGTCAAAAGGTGCTGTGAACAGGATCAACATCACTGTCCAATTGCACCTTAGTTTAGGCTCTAAAAGAAAGAAATATCGCTGCTCCTAGAAGAAGCACTAGGTCTCTCTCTCACACACACACACAGCAGAAAATAAATCAGATTTGGGCCAAATGTAAAATAAAGTGTTTTTGCTTTAAGTAGTTGCAAGGCCATATGAGAAAACAACAAAGATCCCATGAATCCAAATTCTGTTTAATCACAAATATAGACCCAAGTCTGATGTGAAGAGATAAAAGCATCATTGAACACAATAGAAAATAAACAATAGGAAAAAAAAGATCCCCCACAACAGGGAGATAAGCAAGTCATGGTAGCCAGACTACAGAGTGATAACGGAAAAGAGGGCAGATTGCTGACTTACAATGGAGGGCATGTTGTTTTTGGCGCCAGGAGGGATGAGCACACGAAGGTCGGGTTTGCGATTGTTCATGCCCAGGTTCATAGGTGGGGGCGACTTTGCCTGCATATTCTTGTTCATACCAGCCGGAGAGACGAGAAGACCTGGTGAGTTACGGTGATTTCCATATCCATTTCCTAAGAAAATCACAAACACAAAATGCACAAATCAATCAAGCAATCAATCAATCAACCAATCAAACAAAGGAATCACACAAAGCTTGAGAAATTAACTAGAGATACAAAACAAATTAAAAAATATAGAGAGATCATTTGCTCTTGTCAGTTGTTAAATCATAATTAAGTTCACTTGAGCCAACTTTGGTTGGAGAGAGTTTAATATGAAAAGTAAAATCCCTATTAAACTTCCATTCACCTTTTTTTCAACTGGTCTCATTGAAGTTCTGCACTTGTATAAAACTAATCCCCAAGTTAAATGAATGTTAGAATTCCTGCTGTCCATGACTATGCGGTACATTTAAAAACGACTGAAATTCCATTTTCACCTCGGACTCCATTCGAGCGTCTGTCACCTACTGTTGTATAAATTGTATTCACCCACCACCGCTCTAAGGAGACTTGTAAATGGTGCTTTGTGAAAGTGGCGCACACTGGCATAGCAGATATTCAAAAAGACATACTGCTTTTGCTTTGATGATCACCACTGTTTGCTTGGCATTCATACAATGAGAGGACCTCACCCTCTACCGCTGTCACTGTCAGTTAATGCTATGTGTGCCCAGCAACAGCCAGTGAATCATGTAAAAACATCTAATTATGGGCAGCAGGACCACATAGGGATGGGACCCCTCATTTGGCCATCGGAGCTAAACACGTGTGGTTCTTCCAGACAAAGCGCCTGCCTTGGGGTTGCCACCCGATCTGTAAAGTTCGGAGAGCCTCGTGCGGCACACATTTCTCCCTTGAACGTTGGTGAGGCTAAATCCTCGCAACGTCATTAAAAAACTAGGAGTGAAACATTCTTGCAAGCAACATCGTCTTTGTTTCTAACCAAATCCCGCAGACTGTTTTTCCCCTTATTTCTCCTTCCTTCTTCCAAGGGGTAGAACATAGGGCACTGTGGATGTTCCCACTTGAAAGACAGGCAGGAATTATACGTTAGACATAAATGAATTTCCTAATCATATACTCCAGGGGAAAATGAGTCGCAGATGTCTTCCTGGGCAATTTCCCCTGCTGATCTTTGTTTAATTTGAGAGCGAGGTTTTTGTTGTTTGGAAATGAAAAGTCTCAAAAGCTCAATTTGAACAATTTGAAGAGTAAACGCATAGTAGTGGTGAAAAAAAAAGAAAAAAGGGGGCCGTCTGACATAAAACTATAAAGCAGTGTGTGACTGCTGGCGTGTGTGTGTGTGTGTGACGGTGCTTCTGTTGGCATGTGGGACTTATGATAACATATAGGTTTCTGTTAAAGAACCGTTGATTCATATTTTCCGATATGCGGTTTCTGTATGATGACGGGCCTCGCACCCAAGTATAATTTTATTGAATCGCGTGAGTGTCTATACGCAGAGTATTAAATGAGACTCCATGAAATAAGCTGTTTGATTGATTACGCACAAGCCATGCACGTGGATGCACGTGTGTTTTGTATTGGACCCTCTGGGTTCCAATGTCAATCTCACATTAGTGAAGAGGCAGCTGCCTCTTCAGTTTTTCTGCTCTCGCATTCTCATGGTTGGCCCCTTTGTAAGCTGGAGTGGGTGCATGTGGAGTTGGATGAATGAGAGCTCACATACAAATAATACACACATACATGTGACACATACACATGTCTCAGTAAATAACCCAGCAGGAAATACATCAGTGTTTTGCACAGATGAATGAAAAAAGGGAATCATCTACAGGGACATTAATATACAATTTGGTCAAGATGACACAGGCTTCGTCTTGGTAACAGTTCATCTGTGTATGGCCACCCTGTGGAGATGGCTGTAGTCCAGTCAATTATCTGCTGGATGACTATGATCATGAGAGACAAGCTAGTCCTTAAGTACTTTATAAGTAAAATCATGAGCTAATCAAGCTAATGAAAAGAGAACAGTGACTCAAATCTTTCCATTCTGGAGCTTGATCAAGCTGATTTTAGAGCAGTCACACTCACTCAACGGCCAGATTCAGATAGATATGCGATATTCAGAGTTCATGACTACTCTCCTCTGTGTGACTTTGCATGGCCAAGCTGCAGCATAGGGCTGGCATCAACGGTTTAGAGGAAGTACCAAAATTAAACCCGGCCAAGCCAGGTGTCTGTTATGCTGCTGTATAAAACTGGT
This sequence comes from Fistularia commersonii, assembly GCF_037954325.1. Taxonomy (NCBI): domain Eukaryota; kingdom Metazoa; phylum Chordata; class Actinopteri; order Syngnathiformes; family Fistulariidae; genus Fistularia; species Fistularia commersonii. The sequence goes on from NC_141309.1 coordinate 8,638,563, forward strand.
CACGAAGAGCATCTTCTGATCCACTATCTAAGATTCAGATCTACTACCATCTAAGATTGCTATTTCTGAGATGTGGAAAAGACAGCTGAGGTAGAAGTTAACAATTTGCCTCTTTGTGCAGTCTCGATCTCTTCCTCACTCACACACAGACACAGATGAGAGGTGTGGTTAAAGTTGTGTATATTTTACTGTTACTGAACAAATTTCTGATGTCCTGTTGTGGTCTAACAGGCGCGCTCCATTCTATTCCACATAGACACACTCTTCCGTTGCGGTTTGGGCTAATGTGCATTCAACCCTGAATTCTCCAACTGAAGCAAGGTGTTACACGTATGCTCAGAACCTGTGCCGTTAGTTTGAGACTCACATTGTCTCATCATCTGAAACTGAACTTTTGTCAATTCTGAAGACAGCATTGCCATCTTCATCTTACATCGCTTTGTGATTTTAATCAGTGATGAGATAATCACGTCCGAACTCCTTTTAGAGTAATCGGTGTGTGAAGTGACAGGAGTTTGTGGTCAATTCGTTGCAGTGCTTTGGTTGGCAGCAGAGCGCTGATGGAAGCATAGGATGACAGCTCCATAATCGCACAAATGGAGACTGTGGGAGCCTTTCACAAGCCTGGGCTTCCTTCGTCAGTTCTGTTTCACTCTGTCTTACACTCTGTCTGGTTCCTCACCTTACTTTTCTCTCTAAGGCAGTACAGGAATTGATAGACTGAACACAAACTGTACATGACTGAGTGAACATGCACGTACACACTTCCCACAATATTTCCATATGGGAGAGGAGAAGAAATGATTCAGCTTTTCAGTAACATGCCCTATTTGCGCTGGACAAGCATTACCTGGGGGGGAGGACTGCTGGATCTGGAATTTTTTCCAATGTCTGCTTTTCATGGAACATACCTCCACTGTTTATGTTTTCTAGTTAACAGTATTACCAAGGTTTATCTCTGTGTATGATGAATTCTTCCTATTCTCATATTAAATGTCAAATAGAAATGAAATCCTGGAGTTTGTAATGTTCAATAGGTTTAAAGTGGAGACCCGATGTTGCAATCAGTAACAAGGCCTTCCCCGAAAACTTTCCTTAAGTAAAAGTAATTAATCCTCCCTTTTTAATGACAATACCTGATAAAAAAAACAAGAAAAGTGACTGGGATGTAATTTGAATAGATAATATAATATGCATGATTTAGGGAGGAAAACTTAAAATAACAAAAATGCCACTTCATTGGACTGTTCATGTGGACTCTACTCTCCAAGAGGTGGGAAGCTACTAAAATTATACTTAACACTATCAAGGCTATTATTTTCACGAGATTAACAAAAATAATGCTCAAGTTCCAATTACAACAGCAACTAGAAAACATATTGAATGTAATTCATCCATTAAAAGTTAATCCAAAGCACTTGATGACAAGATGACAAGGCAATCAAGTCCATCTCAACAAGGCTTGTGTTTTTAAAAATACGGAAGGTATTTCACAAAGGAATATTAACATCACAGTGCTGGACACATTTGTATGGGAGTCAGATAAACAACTTATAATCCTACCTGGGGGACCCCAGTTAATACTAGTCTCATGTGACAAAAGCTTTAAAAGCTGTCATTTTCTCTCTTTAGACACATTGGAACCATGACATCTGAGAAACAAAGGAAGTGCTGTGTGTTTGTCAGAAACACAAACACAAATCCAGACATGCACTTAAACTCACATGTGGACTTGACAGGTAAAAAACCGTATCAGAACTTTCAGTGAGGAGAACCTTAAAACCTGTCTCTGTGCGCACCTCGCAACCGAGTCACTCCGGGCAGCACTGTGGCTGCCCAATTTCACATGACACATCCATCTGTTAGCCCACTGTCTCTCTTGCAAGCATGCTTCTCCCACCAGTGGATGGTCATCCCTTGGCCCCCTTCTTGCTCTCTCTTAAGAGACCTTTGAATGGAATCTTTTAGTATGCGCAAGTCTTTCTTCACGTTGTGTTTTTCGCTGCTGCTGAGCGACGTGCAGCACTGACAGAGTGCCTGTGTTCTGTCGCCTCAGCCAGACAAAGACTACATTTTTAAGCATGCTCTGCAACACGCCATTGAAGGAACACACGCCACAACAATTGGTCCTGTTGTGTATGTATGTGTTTGTGTGTGTGATGAGTGACTAGACAGAGAAACCAGGCATTGACCTCTGTGATGGAGCCCCAGGGGGCAGACAGTGCCGCCCAGCTGTGCCCTCCCATGCCTTCTCTCTCTCTTTTTACACGCTTAAAGATGTCGAGGCAGTAAAATATTACCCTTTAAAAAGGGAGTCTCTTTGCCATAAACTTTGGCCTGGTGTGTCTTCAGGGAAAGTCCTACTGACATACAGGGCTGTTATAGCCCAGTGAGACATTTTAACATCTTAACATTTTAACATAATTATGAATAAATTACTGTAGTTACTGCAAGAGATTTCTGCAAGTCAATATGGTATTTCAAATGGTAGTTAAGAGAGAAATAAGTATAGAGGAATAAGGAACCCTATGAATTCAAAACACCATGACCTCCTCTGTTTGTTCGTCAATCTGCTGCTTTAAAATAAAATAAAGTAAATTTCTTTCCTTCCCCGTGTCATATCATTTTATTGCTAAACGGAGGCAGGATATGTCACAGCTCCAGCACTGGGCAAACATTCCCAGATGAACTCCATGACCACTAACATCAACACATCATGGACAAAATCTCCACATGGGTTTGGTTTAATATTAGTCATGCATTTTATGGCTTTGAGTGGGTGAGTAGGTACCAAGTTTGTGTTTGTGTGTGTGTGTGCGTGTACATGTGCGTGTGCGCGTGCGTGTGTGTGTGTGTGTGTGTGTGTGTGTGTGTGTGTGTGTGTGTGTGTGTGTATGTGTGTGTGTGTGTGTAAGCAGACAATTGTGCACGAGAAGAAGAGGCCATTCTTACCAGCACTGGTGCCTGCGCCAGTGGTGAGGTCAGCACCCATGAGGCCACCTGAAAGATGAAAAGAAAGAAGAGAGCAAACGAGAGAAAACCATTAGAGGATAGACACCCACATAACATCCACTCTGCCTCCCTTCTCTTACCTCGCTGGCCTTTCAGAAGCAAACTCAATTTAATCACAGTCTGCTTTGTGTGCATGTGTGTTTCACTGTATCATATGTGCACTGGTACCAGAAGTAATACTACCTCCCACTCAAACCTTAACTGGACACTGCGAATGAATACATGTAGTTTCTATCCAAGAAAAATGACACATTATTATTTTTAAGCCATGTGAGGTGGAAGAGTAGGAGGGTCCAGCACATGTGCGGTTTGGTGTGGATGCTCCAAGCTCCAAAACTCATATTTAGTTTGTGCTGGCACTTCTAGTATCCAGTTATAATGACAGGGTGAGGGTGTGGGCGGCAGCCTGAAGACCAGTGAGACAGAAAAAGGACTCTGGACAACAATAACAAACCAGCAGGCCTGATTTGCTTATGTCACCAACAACTCAAAGACTAGACATAGGGCCATATATCCTATGTGTAAAAACTCAAAATAAGTCAGCAAGACTATGTAAGAGGATTTAGTATGATTCGGAAGTAAGTTGACTTAAGTTTACTGAAATGAGTTTTAGTAGTATTGTTGCCACAAAGAAAATAGGATGTTCAGCAGACTTAGTCTAGCATGACAGACAAGCACACAGTTGCTAAAGTTAAACAAATAGGTAAACAGCCCATACACAGTGCATGTAAGGCCCTACCTGTGTTACCTGCACTGGGGGGTCTGTGTGTAACGCCAGGGGACATGCTGTTTCTCTGAAGACCATGGTGTGCCAGGGGCAACAGGTTGTGGTTTCCTAGGGAGCCGCCAGGATGGCTGTAAATTAGATTGTTCTGGTTGCTAACAGGAATGGACACGGGCATGTCGTAATTTGATGGGGGCATGGCCTGCTGAAAAATACAGGGAAAATGGAGAGACAGACGGCCAATTTCATTAGTGTACAAGACCACAAACAGTAGTTGAGGAATCAAAGTGCCGCGATGATTCAGATTCGCTGTAGGAAAACTGAGGACATTTACACTATTTGTCTGTACAGTGTTGCTCCAAAATACATCAAATAAAAGAGAAAACAACCTACCAAACAGAAAAACACAGACACTGATGTTGAAAAGGACAAATAGAAGAAATCAGAACAGACAGCCATGCACAGTTAAATGAAACAGAAAACATAAGCAAAGACTGAAACCCAAAGAAAGTGTGGGTGCTAAAGGGGAACACGGCACAGAGAGAAAAGTACTAGAACTTTCCCCCTAGAGTAACTCAAAAGCCTTCTATGATGTTTGGGTTGGAAATGCTTAATATCCATCAGAACAGGTTGGTTAGTTTGAATATCTTCCCGCAAGTTAGCTTTTACCCAGATGTTTTGTGATATTCATTGTGATCTCAGTGAAAAAAGAAAAAAAGGTTGAGGCGAAAGCGTTTGCTCCAGTGAGCGCTTACTACTGATAATCGGTTACAGCATTATGATATTTACGAAATAATGAATCTTATGGGGAACTCAGCCAATTCGATTTGACTATTCTAAGGGATAATTCTAACTGCCAGTGAAAACATCACTGAGCCTACAGAGCAGGTATACATAGATCAGTTAGCAGTCTCATCATGAAGGAGATGAAGAGAAAAAGCCCCAGGCATCTAGTTTTTCATGTTTATTGTGTCACTTGGCAGAAAGGTTTAACCTTGGGAGTGCCCTGGAAGTGGTTGATCTAAAATGTTAGCTTTAGGAAGAAGAAAATAGGGCCTTAAATTACTGCCATGTGTCTCAGAACACAGGGACCTCATCCACGGGAACATCAGCACAGTGAGAGTTCTGCTTAATGCCACCTTGTCTTCTTCAGTTTTAAAAAAAAAAAAATCTGTGCTTTTTCAGGTTGAGTCCTGTTTTGGAGTTCGCGGACGATTACTCAAACTTACTTATTTTACATCCTCACACAGGATTGTGTGTTTTACACCCATTGCTGGGGAAAGGGCCCTGTTTGTATGCTGTCCTTTAACGGGTGGCATCCTTCCTGTTTTCACTCATCTTCCTCCTCTACTTCTCCCCACACTCCCCCAACCAGTCCGCTGCAATCCAGAGGCCTAGTGCTTGGCAGCCACCCCGACCACACATTGAACTGCCACTTGTTGTGTGCTGATCCCCTCCCCACCCCCAACACACACCCACCCACTGCTCCACCCCCCATCACTACCCAGATCCCAAAAGCATCTCGCCCCACCACACCACCCGAGCTCACCAACTCATTTTGCTTGAAACCACATCCCCCCCACCCCGTGCACCACGGGGCTTTGTCAGAAACTACTGTTCTTCTCTGAATTATGAACCATACGATTATATATTTTCGAGTAACCATTCCAACATGGTAATCTCTGAATGGGGGGAAGGATCGGTTTACATAGTAAGCAGCTTTTATTTTGCGGTATCTGGCAGCTGGCTAAAGATTTGATTTTTCTGTAAAATCTAACTATGCTGAAAATTCAACAGCTGATGCGTCTCAAAAAAAAAAAAAAAACTTCATCAACAGACATGATATTTTGGAAAAGTATATATCAGCCATAAAAAGTATTTTTTTTCAAACAGGTTTTGCGAGGTTCACAGTAAGCCTCTGTTTCTGGATGTCTGTTGCTGTTTCATCGCCATCCTGTCTGTCCTTTTTGCGGGTGACTGAGCGCCGTTATTTAGTGCAGCAAAAGTAAAACACATGCAGACCACACCTCCCCTGAGAGCCTGGCAAGGGATTATGGGTAACAGGTTCAAGGTGGGAACCCAGTAGGGTTAAAAGTTGTCATGACAGAAAGTCTGCAATTACTATACAAAATGCCCACTAGTTGTGGTTACAGTTATGTCAAATTAGAGACCTTTCCTCAACTGTAATCAGAGAAAATCAAAGAACTGTAATTTTTTTTTACCGTAAGTATACAATATAATCTGCGGCCTTACGCTCACTCTCACTTGGTGTATTTAGTCTTCTAGCAAACAATGGTGGTTAGCTGGGTTAGCTCGGCAGTTGCTGGCCTGTCAGCATTTTGTTAGCCCGCTAAGGATGCTGCGCAATGGCAACCCAGTACTTACAGGTATCTTATGACTTTTAATCATGTGATCAAACTCCTCGTTAATCTGTTTGTATTTCTCCTCAGTTCGGGGGGTGAGGATGAGAGCGGACTCGAGCTCCGGGCTCTCGCCGCCTTTGTTCTCCTTCTTGCTCAACGCCTGCCAGGTCCCAAAACCACAGAGAGGATGGAGGGAAATACAGACGAAGGGATGGAGAGGTGGACGGTGGGGACAGAGTACGAAACGAGGAGACAAGGACAAAAAGTGACAAAGACCATGAGGGGAAAATGGGGTTGGGGCGGGGAGGGGGAGAGGAAAGACAAGTGAGAGGAAGGCTCAGGGTTCAACAAGAGGTACTTACACACAGTCTCTGTCTGCTGATCATCAGATCAATGTCCTCGTTTATTTTCCTGTATTTGTCCTCTGACTCGGGGCTGTGGCCGACCGAGTCATCTGCGTCGGGGTCTGGGCTGTCACAGCCATTTAGGCCCTTCTTTCTCAATGTCTGCAAACAGAGCAGTTGCACAGTTGAAGGGCATGGGTTTGAGGAACTGTGACCCAGGTGAACAGTTGGGGAGGGGAAAATGATGAAGAGCTATGCTATGTGGCGGTGGTTTCAAGAAAAGAATCAAGAGTAGACAAATGACAAGTCAGACGGGGAGGATTTGTGGAAACAATTTTGACATTAAAAAAAGGAAGGCATGTTTTGTTCCTCATTCATTATCCAAAATTGAGACTCTGGCTTTTTGCCACAAGGTATTTTGACATGCTGCGAGACAATGCAGCTTTAACACTGGGGATCGCAGGATTCTTTCGCACACAAGACAAATGATCAAACTCCAGCATTTAATGACAAAACAAGGGCCCTTCAAATGCAAAGTTATTTAGGGAAGAGGAAAATCACAAACACAATTTCTAAAATGACTGTTTGACACTGATGGAGAAGTCAAGGTAAATATAGAAGTGTTAGTTTACGTCTGTGATATTCACACGATTGAATGGAGCAGTTTCTGTTTTGGCCACCTGATGGCCACCTGCTCCCATTAGAGTCTCCAGAAACTCACAGATGGGCAGAAAAGCTCACTTCAAACTTGCCCACCACTCCCTTGGAGTGGATAAGAGACGCAGACAAAGAGGCAGTGCGCAGGAGAGAGCTGCCTCTGTCCTTTTTTAGATATTGTTGACAACCATAACAACTGGGATTAGTTTCAGCGCGCATTACTGTGTGTGATAGCACAAGTGCATGTTTGCTGGAGCCGGGAAACGCGTGCCGATAGGTGCTGTGTTCATTTGCCTCATAAAACTGAGAGACAAAGACAGACGAGGAGTGGAGAAAAGTACAGTAGCTGACAGTTATCAAGATCTCTTCAAAGACAGTCCCCCACACCCTCCTTTTACTCCCCTTCACTGTTTCCCACCCCACCAACCCCCCCTTCCCTCTCTCCCTCTGGCTTTAATAAAGGGAGATTAGTCTACAGGAGGAATATCATGGGCCTGCTTCTGTCTGTGCAGTCGTTGCTTCACACTGCGCTCTCTTACTTTCATCTGAAGCTCTATATCAGACAGACGTAATTAAATTTACTTGAGTACACCCTGTATTTGATGCTGATCAAGTGTGTGTGTGAGTGTGTGTGTGTGTGTGTGTGTACGTGTGTACGCGCATGCCTCTGTATATGATATAGTGTGTGAATGTGTTCATTGGTGTGAGTTTGTGTGTGGGAGGGGAAGAGGGGAACGAGTGTGTTTGTGCACGTATGCGTGGGTGTGAGAGTGGGTGTTAGCGTCAAGAAAAAAGGAGAGAAAGACAGTGCGGAGAAATGAGGAAGATAGATGCTAGGATAACTTAATCTTGGTGAACTTCTTCCTCTCATTTGTTTGTCTCCGTCAGTGCTCACTCAGAGGACAGATATGAGTGCTAGCTACTCGATCACTGGCAACGGAAGTGACAGGGAGCAATCTGTCTGCTTAGAAAACAAATAACAATCCACTCATCTCTCATGTCAGCGCAACAAAGGCCTGTTTTCAGTGTGGTTTTAGTGAACTTAGAGGGCTTCTTTTGTGTGTGCGCTAACTGTTTGATTCCTGAGGCGTCTCGTGACGAGGCAGCTACTGTAAGCGTGTCAACATTTGCTGGCTCTCCTCTTCTCTCTCTGAATCCTCACTTGGCCCCCAGAGTGGAAATCTGAAATACTGAATTTGAAAGTGTCTCTCACATCTTTGACAGTCTTCAGGAAATCACACCAAACAAATCAACCAAGGCGATGCAGGAGATCTGACTTCCACAGTGAATCAGGCACATTTGTTGTATCTGAGGTGGATGAGTCAAAAGAACAAAGGGGTTACAGAGGTTTATCATGCTGTCTTTTTTGGCAAAGGCATGAGATGTGAAAGTTTTGATTTTTTTCTTCATTTTTTTCTGGTGCAGCTACATTTTGGTCTTGGCAATTCATCATATTGAACTGACAAGAGCAGAACTACTGGGTCTTTTCAGTTTGCTGGAGAAACCAAGCCAGAAAATAAAAAGAAAAAGAAAACTTCTCTTTCTTCATACAGCGATCTCTGCTCTCACCGCCACAGATCTGCTTCCATTCTTGGAGCAATAGGAGAGGGGACATTGCTTGGACCATGGAACGAGAGCTGGGGAAAAGGTGACACCTATATGGGGAAACTGAGCGCGTAGTCTGGCAGGGGGCTTGGCAGTGGTTATGTTGGGCGTTGATGGGTCGCAAGAACCCATGATGTACGTGTGTGTGTGTGTGTGTGTGTGTGTGTGTGTGTGTGTGTGTGTGTGTGCGTGTGCGTGTGCGTGTGTGTGTGTGTGTGTGTTATATGACTTTGAAGCATGTGGCCAAGGCTTCGCTATCCAGCAGGGATCAGCACACCAAGGGTGCGGTACAAGGGCGCAATGCCACTCATCCAAGTTATGTCCACCTGCTCAGTGACATCACACCTGTTGCCAAAGACTGACACACAACCCCAGTAACCAATCAGATGATTTGGAGAGCTCATACAACCTTAGAAGGCCCTGGCTGTGCGCTGTCCATCTCACCACCCCACAAGCCGAGCACCATAGCACAACCCCTCCAGCTAATTATGAAGTATTTTATTTTTGACCCTAATTTGTTGTGCATTTGGAAGCTCTGCTCCATATTGTTATTTTGGAAAAAACAATGTAAGCAACCATACTCCTTAACTGCGTAATCATAAAAGGAACTCCACAAAATTTTACAAAGTATGATGTTTGGAAGTTTCATTAGGGAAGTCATTGGATACAGACATGGAGACAAAGAGAGAGGGGAAAACTGCAAAAAGCCCAGTTTGCTTGCTCGGCTCCATTTTCTTTGTAGCCAAATTGAAGGCTCGTTCCTAATTAAACCGCTTCTCCAAGATGCTCCCTTATGACACAATTTGTCACATGGCCTCTGTGATGCAGGGACGGCATAGACACAGTGTCCTACATACTTAGACACCCGTCCCTTCAGCTTCTTCACCCACAGCTTTGCTGGCCAAGAAAGCACTCTCGGTGAACATCGGCCCATAATCTACAAGGGATTTTTAACTTTTCTTTGCAGCGTTAACACAGGCATCATTACTAAAAGTAATGAGGGCCCTTGTCCTTTAAGGTGTAATGAGGCCTTGGCAGGCCTGTTGTGCATATTGACTTACTAGTAAAAAATTCGGCACACAAATAGGAATCAGGCTATAAATAAAGAGATCATTTATACTTATTATACTATATACTAATTAACACTGCTAAGAAAAGTCCCCCTCATTGGAAAGTAGGTAATATGAAGCGAATTTGAAATAAAAGGGCCGATTACCTGCTGAAGTTAAAGATACTGGTGTAATCGGCCACACATGATAATTATGACCAATGCAAAGCAACTTCATTGACCCTCATATTATGTTAAGGGTCAATTTGACCCATTTGACCCATTGACCAGATGGGACAAATTGACCCTTAACATAATATGAGGGTTAAAAAGCTAGATAAAGGTGGTTAATGAATCAAATGAATGGGACTGGATGCATGTTTAAATAAAAAGCCAAGTTTAAACTAATTATTTTGTTGCTTTTTTTAACAATTAATATCATTGCGGTTGTATCTCAGCAGTCATTTACGCTAACCATAACCAAGTGTTCATCAGATATACCATCTTTTTTGTCAAATATATTGTCATGAGTTTTATTAGCACTGAAAATGTTTTTTCACGCACTTCATAATTTTGGGGTGCAGCACTGAACTTCGTGGAACCCCTGAGATAAACTGTGGAGGGTATTTGTGAGTGAATTTTGCTGGGCCCCAGGGGGGTCTGCTAGGGACAGCTGATGCCTGCCCAGAGCTCCTGCCATACCAGGATCCGTCTGCTCGGCATTCTGCCACCCTGCTCACCCTCTCTATCCCGTTATCCGTCTCTCTGTTCTCATCTTTTTGTCCCAGTCTGGTGCTCAGTCTGTCTTTGTCTCCGTGCCTCTGTCCTTTCCCCTCATTTTGAGCGATACCTCCAAATAAGTCAAAACATTGCTGACGTGATTTGTTTATTTCTGGTAGAGGAAATGAGACGATTGGTTGTACTGAGACAGATCTTCATTACTAACCATTCCCACACTTTAGTCCTTTTGGCAGTTACTGGAGGGAATGCCACTTTCAGTATTGTGTTTATGGTTATCGGTGACAGTTTGGCCACGTTTCTGAATGTCATCAACCTAATAGCTGAAAGCATCAATTCAACAACTAACTTGTTTGTAAAAAACAAAAACTAAAGACACAAAAAAAAGGCCCATTTACACCAGACCATTATAAGTTTTTGGCAGCACTTCAGAATACACATATCTGTAAATGAACCAAAGATAGATAAATATATAAATAAACAGCTTGATAGATAAATAGATATATAGATAAATAAAAGACCTTGGGTAGTTCCATAATGTAAAAAGTTTTCACAATAGCAGCAATTATGACTTTATGGTGACATCCAATCAAATAACAAACTGATTACTATTTTGAAACTGAAAAAAACTGAAAGTACAGCATCATTTTTTGCCATAAAAAATAAACATGACTGAATGTCATGACCGCCTTGTGGTTTCTCTACTTTAGTTTTATCCACCAAACTTTCTTACTATAAAAATTTTAAACTAGGAACCAAAATTAACTATATTAAAAAAGGAGTAGAATCATATTTCCTGTTCTTAAATTGAATCCATTTTGTTGCTCTTGTCTTTATATTAATGTACACATGAAATGTCTCGACATAAAATCAGGTAGAATATAAGGAAAAGGAATGATGTTTGGATAGCCGTAAGTCACAAGGCAGCCGTCTTGCTTTTGCCATTAGAGAAACTAAATTTTTTTAAAGAAGACTAGCGAGAAATAGTGTGGCTGAATGTCTGATGGATTGAGGTAGTGAGAAGAAACATTGCTTCTTTCCCTCACAAATAACCAGATAGGGGGATATGAAGTGGTGGTGAATTATCAGTAGTGCCATCGTACAATGAGCACACTGAGTGGCCTTGCTGGCAGCAGTAATGGGCTAATAGAATGTTACGGATGTGTTCTCATTCTCATTCCTCTTATTTCTGCTTCTTTTTCTGTTTGCCATGCTCTCATTTTTGTTTCAGCCGTCACTCTCCCTGTCTCCATTTCTCACTCTTTCTTTCCCTCTGCTTTTCAGAGTGGAGGGAACATCAGAGGGATCAGGCTGGCTTAGTTTATTGGAAGCAGATGGCAGACCAAAGGCAAGAAGGCCACAGTTTCATTAAGCGTGGTTTGAACATGCCAGGACCATGTCGAGGGGCATGCCCATAGATGATGGCTATAGTGTGTATGTGTGAGTGAGCATTTTGGTAGGGACCCTTGATTTTTTTTAGGTTAGGGTTCTAAACAATGGCAACCTCCAAGTTTTTTCAGTTATCATTTATCCTCACACTGCATTGATAGAAGTCGGGCTCTTGGTCCCAGCCTTTGCTGAGATCAGAAACACCTTGTATCCATCAAACATAGGCACAGTGGGTTTTATACAATGAAACTGGTTAACTGAGTAATTATGAACTGTATACCGCTGACTAGATGGATGAAACATTAAAAATGAATGTGTAAGAACTAGAGCAAATGATGGTGAAAAAGAGTCACACAAAAGGGAAACTAAGTTTCCACACTTTTCTCCACATATTGCCAATCGTGTCATTGAGATGTGCATGTGCCATAAAATCACCATTAAGAGAGGCCCCCTGCGGATGAGCCCACTCACAGACAGGCAGTCTTTGCTAGCCAGTGCACAGCACAATACCAGATGGTTCAGTATTTCCCATATGGAAGACACACACACTAAGCACATGTCAGTATCCAACACTGTTTGGTCCAGCAGCATAGCAGCACTGGGAACAAAGTGGTCATTCAGACAAGTCACTACACTGTATAATTATCCAGATAGACATGAGACACAATGCCAGCTCAGTAAAACTGGATAAAGAGGGCACTTATGTCTACATTCTTAGTCTTTCATCCTGTCTACTCTCCACTTGCATAATACATGTCTATTCAAATGAGGGACATGATAATGAATTTATGTGTATTGGTGATTTAACATTTATGAAATTTAATGCAACTGCACACAAAACGTAACGTGGCGGCAGTGATCATCAACATGTGACAGTCAAGTCTGGACATAGTGACCCCAGTTCAAGTTTTCAAGTCTCCTTAAAACCACACTCTATTGCTCGCACCACTAATCATCATTTATCGTCTTTTGTCTCTCAGTCGCTTATCGCGTGGTGCCACGGCAGGAAAAGGGAGCCTGAGGGAGGCCTTGAGTAACAATGACCAGCTGCTTGACCTCTGTGAAGTGACCTTGGATTTCGAAACCCTGCCCAGAGCAGTGATCATGGCAGGGAGGGGTTGAAGTAAGGGGGAGGCTCCAGGCAGGGCAGGGAATGCCATCTTTAAAAATAGCTCATCATTATTTTGAATTTTCTACAAATAGTTTCAAAGAACAAGGCATCATTTCATCTTAATGGCTGGCGTGAATTGTTTTGGGCTGTATGGTGGAAAAGGCTTGCCTTTGGCAGCATGGCCTCAGAAGTGGCCTGCCTGTTTTAGTGCTTTACACCACAGGGACCACATATTGGCACATTTCAAACAATCTATTTTTAAAACCTCTTTTGTTGTTGTGTGTGTACCTCAGACTTCCGCTTCAACATATTGACCTTAAAAACACCTCTGACAGAGCAACAAATGGTACTTAGCATCGTGTCTGAGGTTCTGCTTTTCTGGGCAGTGGCTGTCTGATGTGGAATAAAATGCTGAGCTTGTAGATCAAGTATATTATCTGTAACCTTGTTTTAGCCTCTCATATAAAATGAAAGTGGCATAAACGTATAAAACATGAACTCTGTGATTTTCTCGACATCTGAAGCGGGCACTGGGACCTCTCTGGGTTTTGCCACTGCCTACCACAGCCAATTAAAAAAAGATAAGGATAAAAAAAAAAATCACTTTTTGGTGTCGGAGCTAACTGACAGTTGTGGCAATATACAATCTTATTTCAAAAAGACTTTTTTATTCTGCCTCAAGTCATTTAAATAGCTGAGTTTCTTAGTTAGGCATTTAGGGAGGAGGACAAGGGAATTGATTAATCATCTTTATCCATGGGATCAAATGTTAACAGCAACTGCAGTGTCTCAGAACTTTGAGGTTGTGCATTGGATTGCTGGGGGCAATTCATGACACTTGATACTCAGAAAGAGAAATAAGGAGATGGAGACAGAATTAATATAATAGTATTTCTCATATACACATCTGTTTTCAAAAATCACCCCAACACAGGAACTCTAGTAACATTACTATGTTCTACTTCATAATAATCTAATTCTAGGCCATCAACCTTCTTTAGAAACGTATTAAATATAAAGTTTTAGAGTCCATCATATAAACAATAATGATGATTCTCACAATGAGTATAATGATAATGATAATGATGTTTGCGAGCTTGAGATGAGATTTAAACCATTTAACAACCTTCAAGCGGTTGTGCTGACTTTTGAATTAAGATCTTTTAAAAGCCCGATATACTAACATCTAGTAGAGGCAGCTGTTTGGCACTTTTTTTCTCCCTGTTTCTGCCTAAACAACATATTTATACAAACAGTAAAGGAGATCTGAAGCTACATGGAAAAGCTAAAAGGGACATTGCTGGTAAAAACAGGACAACAGGGGAATAAAGGCTTACCCTTGACAGTGAGAATCAAAAAAACTGTTGTTTAAATTGCTGTTTATTTAGACATTTTATAAATTCAAGTGATGTTAAAGTGTGCATTTAGTGATAGCTTTTTTTTTTTTTCTATTCATTTGTAAAGTCGTTTTATATTCTGTGAAATACTCCCAGAGCTAGCATTTATATTGACATGGTATACAGCAAGTATACTGGTCAAAAAAGAAGGGAACACTTAATCAACACAGTGTAACCCCAAGTCAGTCACACTTCAGTGAAATCAAACTGTCCAATTAGGAAGCAAAACTGATTCATTTTGACTTGTTTTAAGAACATTGCATCAAAGCTGGATCAGCCTGTAGTGTGTTTTTCCACTTTAATTTTGAATTTGTCTCCAAATCCAGACCTCCAAGGGCTCATAAATTTGATTTCCATTGATCATTCAACTATGTTAAGAGTACAGTATTTAATATGAATATTTCATTCATTCAGATCTAGGATGTGTTATTTTAGTGTTCCCTTTATTTTTTTTGAGCAGTGTATTAACTAAGAGTAGAACTGGGTGCAAATGAAATGGCTGAGGTATGCTTTCTCCCACCTTTCATAATTACAACATGGTTTATATCACACACTGCTCAGGTGCAGCTCAAACCTGGCATCCCAGTTATAAAGTAGACAACCGTACAGCAAATGCATTCGGCAAACGTTTGCAAATACTTTCAGATACAGCATGATCATATTGAAAGAGAGATTTGACTCGTATGAGCCGCATTCTTACCTAAGAACGAATGCAGTCTTGACCTAGGCCTTATTGGTGTACACTCGGTTACATTAACACTTTCTGTTAATGAGTTAATTTCAACAACATATTCAGGATCACAGACATATATAAAGGTATGTGTCTCTATGGCAAGTATAATCTAACATAATATTGTATGTAAAAACTTAAAGTACTTAATCTGCAAAAAATCTTCCCTATTTTGAATGTATATATTCCTTAAATTACTTGCAAACGCTTCCTGGTTAGGCATTTTTTTCACATCAAATGTATGAATTGACCGCATGCACAACTATGCCACCATTTAACATCCTCGATGATTTGGTTAAAAATAATTCAAGATCATTAAAAAATATCAACATATGGTATCAGTAAGAAACAAAAAGTTTGATATGTAAATAGCATTGTTCAAAATGGCAGCATATTCAGACTTTACAAACTGAAATTGTGCAATGTTTACATGATTAGACAAGGGATAAGAAATCCAATCACAAGTGATCACTGAGAACACGTGAGGGCCAATTTTAAACTGCTATTCAGCGTCTACTTGCAGCGGGCTCACTTACGGCGCATGTTCACAGCAAATGAAGAATGAGGCCCAAACTGGAAAATATTCTTTTCAATGATGCATTTCAACATCTACATAGAATTTTACCGAACCTTGTTTTGAAAAAGTGATGTTAAGTTACAGTGAATTACTGGTGTCATAAGGTTAATTGACTTAGTCAGAGAAGCTTCAGATCTTAATCCTCAGCCCACCAAGAAAAACAAGCTAGTCTCTCCACCACTTGTAAACACTAAAGTACTGTGATCACTGTGGCAACCCAACCCAATACCCCATCTCCCCCCTCATGTTGTATCCCGTATACAGTAATCCTAAGACCTCAAAATGGCAGCGTGAAATTACTGTGGACAACTGTAGGATAAAAGATATGATATGACTCCATTAATTCCCCTGGATGCTGACAAATTAAAAAGTAGTTGAGGATAAATTAGCAATGGTATTCAGGCTGAAATAATTGCACAGTCTTTGAGAGCTATGAGAAGAAGTCATTCAGTGAGCTGATCAACACAGAAACTCCTTAAGGCTAATGTTCTCCATGCTGTTTTGAAACCAAATAAGCACACAGAATAGCACACATGCTGGAAAATATTTTTTCAGCAGAAGGGCAGAACATGAGCACACTGGTACTTCAGAGAGGAAGATCACATGTCCTGTTGACTCGCAAGGAGATTGAGAAAGCTGAGGAATACATTTATTGAAATGAATAAGGACTAGCCTTCTGACATTGAAATTACCCAAGGTACGTTATCTAGAATGTGTTTGAATTCATGTTTCACGTTCATAGCCAAACAAGCAATGTATAAGGCATAAAAAGTGAGGTGAATATTTTCATATATAGCAATTCTATTTGCTGTCTCCTCGATGCACCTGTCTGCAACTTTACACCCCTCCAGTGGACTGTCACTGGACTAAAATCACACCTGTGCCTCTCACACATCTTGGCACATCGGTGAAACATACGCAGGGTGAAACATGGTGAGGGAGCTTTGCTGAATCTCATTAGCCAAGTGGGTAGTCATTAACAGAATGACCTTTGGAAATAATTACCAGCCTTTCTCCCCCCATCCTTCTTTCCCTCCCTCCTTCCGTTCTCACACTCATCCATCCCTATGTTCCTCCCCTACCCCTTCTCTGTGTGCAGCTTTTCTAGGTGAGAACAGGGAGAAAGCGAAGGGAGGGGAAATCGAGGATAGGTGGGGCGGCAGGCTTTTGCTGCTGCTGCTGCTGCTGTTTAAGATTAGAGGGAACTTTCAGATTAGATTAATCTGCTGGAAATGGGATTGACCAACAGCCTTTCCTCTGGCAGGTAGGCAAGCAGGCAGGGAGGTCAGCTAAGTACCAAGGACCATGTGCAATGCCATGTGATACTTGAGCCAATGGCATAAGAGTGCTATGGTTGCTGATGTCATCAAATACCGTCAAATCTGCAAGGTTCAAGCCAACTGTCACCAGCAACAGTCACATGAATGCAAACATCCGATCTTAAGTGTATCCGTTTGGGCACACAATAAACTACATACTGTCCAGGCCATGGGCTTATTATAAGAATCCTAGCAAATGTATTTTTTCTAATTCTCAATATCTTACGAGTCAGGAAAATTCAGCTCTCACCAGCCAATATTTCATGACCCTTTGTTTTTTCTTTCAATACAGAGGAAAAAAAAACATGTGAAACAGGGATTTGGCACAACTCAAGTATGATATTAGATTTGAAGTCGTGAGAAGTCATGTCAAGAAGCAGCCAGGACTTCATTGTTTTGGGTCCAAACTACCATCATTGACAGGAAAATGGGGGCGGCATGGCACCAGAGGTAAAGCGATCATCCTTGGAACTGAACATTCCTGGTTCAATTCCCGGCTCCTCCTAGTGTATCAAAGTGTTGTTGAGCAAGACACTGAACCCCTAACTGCTCCCCTGGTGCTGATAGATGGCAGCCTACTGCTTATGGTAAATCCGTGATGGGTTAAATGCAGGGATTCCCTGCGAGGGATCAATAAAGTATACATTGAATTAAAAAGAAATGGTTCTAAATACAATATAAAATCACTATACTTGCCTGTCTAGTAAGGTACAGAAGCTAAACCTGTCAGGACTAATATAAAGATAAGTAAAAGAAGCGATGGATCTATGTTTATGTTTTATTTTATTTCTCTTCTAATGTTATTTGCATGTACACAGTCTGCTAGACTGGCAGACTGAGTTATGGAAATCTATCTGCATGCCTCACTGATTTATCTAGTCAGTCTTGAGAGTTAAATGTTCAGTTACTGGGGTACAACACATTAAGGATATGTCTGTGTGTTTTTATTACAGAAATAAAACGGAAATATATTTCTTAGATTTTACTTTGAAAATTTGAAATAAGCTCTTAGGGATGGGAGTCTTTCTTACATTGTGTGACACAGAATAATAGATTACAAGTGGTTTAAGCTAGATTGAGATAAAAAAAAATACCAATTCCAATCTGATATGATTTGTACATATCAATTTATAGGCAAATTGAATTTTAAAAGGGGTTTTATTTTACCACTAATAATTAACTAGTTTTAGAGGAGGGCTAACATTTCTTTCATCATTGCTTTCAAAGACATCTGTGGAAGTGTCATTCCCAGCTGAGACAGCGAGTCATCAAGATCCCCCCTTCTCATTTTTGTCAGACAGATATGAATCCACTGACCTCAACTTAGTCTTAGTCATACACCAATGTCAGGTTAAATGGAAAAACAAGTAATAATATAATAATAATAATAATAATATAAAGGGAAAATTGATACAGAGACAATGTGAAAACAGGGAGCAGTAGAGAGAGAGAGAGAGAGAGAGAGAGAGAGAGAGAGAGAGAGAGGGAGAGAGAGAGAGAGAAGCCCTCCAGTCTCATGTAAACATGTAAAGGCAATAGAGGCTTTGCAACGCTCTCGGTGCCACTCTCTCAACAACGCTAATTATCAACCAAAGACATGCTAATTACATAGAGCTTTATTGCTAATGTAGCAGGCCTCCATGCCAGCCGCCCACACTGAGCTCCGCTCCCCTACCTCTGCCTCTCCTCCCACTACACCTTCAGGCACAGCAGCTACAGAGGAGGGGGGATATATACATTTCTGTATACATCTAAAGGCAAAAGTATTTAACAAATTTGACATTTAACATGAATGCCGTCTTTAGCTGATTATCATCCATGGAGTAAACTAAAGTTTTTAATTTTATTATTGATCTCCCTTTTTATCATCTTGCCACCTTAAGAGGAAATTTACTGCTGCTTTCCTCCCATTAAACTCAACAACCCACCCACATTCATGTACCCATGATGTAGCTTTGCAGCAGCACTACACGCTTGACATGAGAGAGCCGACCCCTGTTCCTTACCATGAATACACCCTCCTCCCATCCATGCTGAACATACTAGTGTCAGCCCAGTGGCCAATCCCATTAGCACACTAAAGCTAAATCTGAGGGCCTCTTCAGATCAATTTCTCCCGCTGTGACTTGCTCTGAGAATGCAGAGCTTGAGTCCTCCGGGGATCCTTGTGCAGGGAGGGCTCAACAGTTCTCTCCCCCACTAGGCTTTTTAGCGTCTTTGCCTGACACGTACGCTATCCTTTGCCTGCTAATGGAGACAGTTTAACAGAGAGCTTCAAAGCAGGTAGCTCTCATCACATGTACTTGCTGAATCATGTGACAACTCTGCTCTTCTGGTTTTGCCAGAAGGTTAATACATTGTGGTTGAAGGGGTGATACACTATGGCTGAAGAGATTGCTGTGTGGAGGATCTCAGTACTTATGAGCACACAAGTTATATGAGCTGCCAAATGCCAAATACATTAATGTAAATGATATAATGCATAGAGGATTATTTTTTATCCTTTCTGATTTACTTGGATATGGTGAATTTGTACGAACTGTGGAAGTTCATGGTCTACCTATCAGACTCAAACTGAGCTTGGAGATATGGTGCGGTAAAAGCTTTGCTGATTATACACTGTTTTACAGTTGTATAACATCTTGTAGCACATTTCATGTCTAAAATGAATATAAGCACGATAACCACATTAAGTACCTCAAAATAAGGCTTTATAGAAGGAGAAAAGGGTATAAGAATCTGAATTTAAAATTGTACCTGTTACTGTTTCTAGATAATGCACCCAGTACTGTCCATAGCCCCAGGTCTAATTCAGGTCAGCCATATAGTAAGTAGAGTATCATTTGATGTATGAGCTGGATTAACATGATAATTAAATGGAAATTGTGATGAAACAGAACCCCTGTTAATAAGTTCAATCTGTGATTAATTTTTCAAAATATCCATGCCGTTTCTTTAAGTACAAAAATGTATGGAAAAAGAACAAAGGATTGGAATAATGTAAGACATTTGATCCAACTGTGCAAATTCAAAAGGTTTGTAGTCAGGGGCAGAGTGCCATCTGGAAGAGCAGGAGTGTACCTGGTGACCATGTCCACCCATGAATGGGCAACAAGCCCAGTGACACCCCTATGAAAGGATAAAGCGTGTTCCATGCTGTTTGATCCTGTGTCGGACATGCAAACCAGATCCATAGGAGTGTGTGTGGCATCGGCATACATTTAAACTCTTGGTTCAACACTTTTATTTGGTAGGTTCTGAGATAACACTGCAATGCAATAAATGCATAAGGCTATACTGTACATAGTCTCATGCAGTTCATAACTATGACTCTAATTACCTTTTGAAATTAAATTTTAAAAGTAGGTTATGCATTTAATAATTTACCCATTTTGTTTAATCGCAAGACATGTCAAAAAATGATAGAAAGACAAAAACAAATCTAAAATGTACAGTTACATACTCTTTGATCGGTTGTTGGTGTGATTGTACATGTGTTTGCACTGAGGAAATAGGGGATAAACAAAGCCCACCAGGTTGGTAAGGTCTCTAGCTAAAATGTTACATAATAGGTTAATGTTAAGAGCTCACGGTTCCCGGAGAGTGCGAGTGTCATTTCCTGCAGTAACAACCCGCATGCTGGCTGGTCTGACAGCACTGTTCCTTCAAGGGTTCCCATAAGCTTTTATGAAGGAGTTTATGCCAGTGTTATAGTTAAAACAGCCACAACTCAAGATGAAAATTGAAGTTATTTTCAAAAATTCTCAACAGCACTGAAGTGAATGGTTGATATGTTACTGAAGTAAATTGTTCTTACACTTTATTTAGATGTGAAGACGAAAAGAGAGAAGTACAGGTTCCTGAATGAGTCACAAATGCTTTATCCATCTGTCTGCTTGTCTGAGCATGTGTGTGTGGTCCAGTGCATCTGTGTGCACTTGCATGTGTGTCATATGTGTTTTCTTGTAACTTACCTCCACTATGTCAGAGTTGGTCCTGCTCTCATGAGGCTCGTTGTACTCGGTGTATTTAAGCAGGACTTTGTCCATGTCTGTGCTGGCATACTGGAACAGCTTGTTGGTGCTATTGAAGATGATCAGGGCAATCTCACAGTCACAAAGCACACTCAGCTCATATGCCTTTTTCATCAGGCCAAACTTTCGCTTTGTAAATGTCACCTAGGTAAACGAGAGAAAGGAAAAGAGAAGATAATGATGAGCTGTGATAGGAATAGAAGATAGTAGATTTGCTTCAAGCTTGCAGTGTCGCTGCACTGCAATCACAAAGCCACACTGATATAATCCTACCCAGAATTTTGTATCTATAATAATGATTTTATTAGAACATTAAAATAAAACACCAAGGAACTGAAATCTGAAATAGTAAGGGTTTTCTCATTTTATTATTCAGGGAATCATAATAAATGGAAAGGAGAAGTCTGCTGAAAGTTCAACAGTCCCTGATTGTAACAGTCCAACCATTATGCCGGGAAAAAGAAGTATTTAAGGAACTGAAAATACTTGGTCTCAGAAAAAAAAGAAAAAGACAGAGGGTTAAAAAAAAAGAAAAGAAAAAACCGTTATGAGAACCTGCTATGGTGCATCAAAGCACACGGGAGATATATGTCAGATAAAATGTAAATTTAATGCAGTTTGAAAATCACTTTTTCATTCTCTTTAACAGAAACCTCCCATTTAACACTATCTTATTCTAAGACACCCAAGTTTCTCACACCATCAACACACATTGTTTAGTGAATCGTGAATTCATAACTGGCCACCATTGTGATTAACAAGCTACAGACATAAATAACAGATGGGCTCTGTGACTGTACTCTAAGGTTTGTTAGTGCCTAAATGTTGAGAAGGACTTCATGAGTATGTATATGTCTTTCTCCATTTATAGGTGTGTGCAATCGTCCAGACGCAGGCACACAAGAGCTGATAGTCTTAATTAACAGCCTCCCTCTATTCTTCTTCTAAACCAGAACTATAAGTGAGTTGATTTCAGAGAGATGCACTTGTTTTATGGCATGTGTGCTATGATTACACAGCGCGAGAGCTCTGTCTCTGAGCAACACTGCTTTTGTTTTTTTAAGGCTTCTTTTATTTTCTTTTTTGAATCTGTGTATTATTTATATTGGGGTTTTGTACTGACAAAGCTTTTTACAGACAAACTCAGCCAGAGCTGCGCTCAGCTGGCATGGATCAGTTTGCTGATTAACTGCATGTTTGTCTATTCTCTTCTGACACTTAAAACGGCCAAAAGCCAGACCCCCTCCTCCCCCATTAACTGTGCTTTGAACACAATGGAAAAGACTAACTAGCCTATAAAAAAAAAACAAAAATAAGCCTGTAAGGTGTGGTCAGTCAAGGTCATATCTGAATACATTAGTGGCATAAATCATACATTGCCCTTCATGTTTTATCTTTACAGCTTTGAGACCTGAGAGAGGACTTGGAGAGTAATGGATATTGATAGATAGTTTTAGATTTCATGACACTATATAGCCCAGGATACAATAGGGAAACTAAATAGCAAACAATTTCTCACCTCCACCCAGTCTATCTCTCTGTGTCCCGCTCTACTGCTAGACAGTTTAAGGTTTACCTTAAACTGTATATTATTGTATTCTGGGCCAGCTGCTTTCATAAGATGGTTCTCTACCAATATTATGAGTTTGTATAAAGCAATTGAAGGCTGAAAACAAGAGACATCAAACTACTGACAAACCCGAGTGTGCAATGGCAGGTTCTGCACCTCTGTATAAACACTCACCAACAACATGAGGACAAAAAGCTCCCAAGGGCTCTAAATACCATGCTGACATTTAAACAATCATACTGAAATGTGAAACAAATTATAAAAAAGAAAAGAAACAAAAAAAAAGAAAAAAAATCGGCACTGTGAGACCAAAAGTTATCTTATGATGGTAAGATTAACTGTCATATCCACGACACATTGAGCTGTACAACAGTATTGTGCGGACTCCAGTCTCTCCAAGTCTGAAATATAAATCAAGGATGAGCACACATGAGATGAAACTGAAGGAAGTAATGTTGAAGCAGACTTATCAGTAACTGGCCTTGCAGAATGTTGCATTTGATCGTCAGCAGGTAGCTGAAGCCCCTGCTGACCTGTGTCTTGTAAACCCACACTCTCAGTAATTCACTCTGTTGGAGATATTAATCTTACTAAAGGCACCATGCAGCACACAAAGGGTGCTTGAATGTACAGTATTCCTGAGGTTATGAGCTGGTTGCTGCTCACGTACTATTTGACAATGGACAAGAAAGACAACTAACAAAAACCAGGAAGTCTGGGTATCTGCTCACTACTTCTCTGCTCAGTCGTAAGTTGTTGAGTGAGCAACTTCATTTTCATTTGACATTTGTTGTCATTAACAGTTTCGACAAAGGCACAGAGGGAGAAAATTTCTCAAATTTCTCAGCAGGCTGAACTTGAGAAACAATTACACCGATCACAGCACATCCCTAAATCTAAAAAATACCTTGTGGATTCATAGTATGATGATATCTGTAATGATACCAGCAAGGCAAGAAGCTGTAAATTGCACAGAAGACCCATAGATCTCTGAACTTCCTGATAGCGAGTTGAATACTACTGATCTGGCAAAACCCAGAATAAATTACATCTATAACATATAAGAACAATTCATTTTAGAGGTATGTATCATTTCCAATTCTTTATGAAAAAAGTTTAGAAACGAGTTATATTTCTTTTAAATGTTTGTGATACTTAAAAAGAGGTAGAAGCCCTTCATAAACTAACTTAATTTGCCCATGTTGGCATTACTACCAATATAAAAAAAATAACCATATTTATGCTTTCCCTTTTCTTCACCATACATGGGTCATAAGCTGAGTGAGTAGTAAGGGAGTCAATTATAACATTTCTCATTTTGACAAATCATACTTTCTGGATAAAAACATGCGCATCATGTTCTATTTATGTGCGTGTCCTGCTTCATTTCATATGGCTCCCGGTATCTACCATTTCAAACTTTGATTTTAAGCACAGATCACTTGTGCTCTCAAAATGAAAAAAAAAGTTAAATGAATATTTCAACTTTCAAAGAAAGCTGATTGTTGAAGTAAAAAAAGTTATCTGTCATATTTTATCAAAACTCAATCAAATACAAATTAGCAGGGGGCATCTCTCAAATCAGCCTACCAACAAATTCCATCAGTTCTCACTTTTTTTCCTCAATCTCCCACTTAGTATATAATAAGTGATTTAAATATGCATTTTTGTGTGATAAGACAAACGTAGTTACAAAATTATGTGAAATGATGTAAAACACATATAAATATAATCAGTTGTGCTTGACATGTTAGATTTCCTAGGGAAAACAAGGAGAAAACGCCCAGAATAAACAGGGATATGAAGAGTGGAGAGATACTGGCAGATTCACTGCCACATGGGTGAAAGGGGAGACAAAGCAAGAGGAGGAGGGAGGAGAGAGGGGGTGGACGCTCAGGAAGCACATTTGTATGCATTTCCTCTCATAACAGGAAGAGGCCAGTGGCTTCCCCTTCACAATGGCTTCGCTTCTGCTTCCCACCTCCTGCTAGCTTCCCTGGGGGAGGTAGAGGTGGTGGGGGAAGAGGAGGAGTAGAGAGACAGGCAGTGAAAACTACTGGTTAGAAAACCAAACATGGCGACACACACATGTCAGTCAGTCATGGAGCAGCACAGTTTGTCTTGAGACAAACACTTATCCCATTGTCAGGGGCCAAGCAGGAAGACATGGACTTACGCAAAAAGAAATAAAAGGAACCCAGGACCTGAGCCTGAACTCTGCCTCAGAGCCAAGGAAGCTGTTGAGAGGGGCATAATGACAAAGGAAGCTTTGTCCTACCTCTAATATATGCCATGCTGTTCACTTTTTTCAAAACCCTCCTTTTTATCCTTTTCAGTGTGTCGTCATTATACAGTAGAAACAAGGGCCACTAGAGGTCTGAATTGAGAGAAACTGAATAAAATATCAACTGACCAGCTAAAATTGACAAAGAACTCATAGAACGGATGGAGAGTGGTATACAGTAATGCCAATTTTTATGCAAATAGCTGTTAGGTTGGCTTTTTTGTTTTGCTCGAGAATGATGGCTTGCTATTTTTTTCTTTTTACATGAGTTGCGTTTCAAGGCCAAAATTAGTTGGCAGAAGAACAAAACTAACTTGTCATTTGCTTGCTCATACGAAACTTTAAGACCAAACCATAACTTTGTTCATCTCTTGTATAAACAAAATCTCCATACATTCACATATTTTGAGTTTTTACTGCTGATTTTATTTTTGTCACCTTTGATATTTGTATATTACATGGATTATGTGCCCACATTCAGTAATTATAAAGTTACTCCTGCAAAAAAACAGTTAAAGCGGTTTTCTGTGACTGCAGTCTTTGTAAGACAAGAGTACCAAAGAGATATTGAGACATTATTTTTTTATTTTCAGTACATTTGTATTTTTAGACTAATTTTCACGCAGGTTTTCTATTGTATTTTTTTCCCAAGCACAGAGTAACTATTTTTAAACATTCGTAAGAAGCCCTGATCAAGTCCCATATATTTTTTTCTGATAACAAAAACACCCATACATCAAACCAAACAGTTGAGAAAGGAGAGGAAGCTAGAGAAGCCATCAAAATATTCCCAAGTGTGCGAGGAAATTAGTGGTGGAGGTGAAAGAACGTAATTAACCATGTGATGAACAGGTGAATTAGGAACAAATGAAAAAATAGTTGAGAAACCAAATGAGACTGTGTAAACAGCAGAGAGGTGAGAGCTTAGTGAAGAACCCTTTTCAGGTGAGTTCTTGCAGAGTTGAAGATATGACAGTGAAGTGTGCCCCTGGTACTAAGGTGGGAAAAAGGGAATAAAAGGAGGGGTGCAGTGGTGAGTAGCTACCCTGTGGGCCTCATTATTTTCCTGCTGTTAATTTCACTCACACGTTTTCTCACTCCACTGCTGTTGATTGGATAGACTAATGCTTTGTCGTAGAAACAAGACTTCTGATATCAGCTGCTGTAGTGTACATTGTGTGGGAAGAGGAGAGGCAAATGAAGTACAATTTAAATGCCTTATTTTTCTGTTTCCAGCAATGTATGTGACTGTTGTTTGGAGGAATTGAGAGATTAAGTTGTTTCGCTTCCTGACACCGATGACCTGATTCCATGATTAACCTTTGGCTCCGGGTCCTATCCCCCTAACTAATATACCACCCTCACACACACACACACACACACACACACACACACACACACACACACACACACACACACACACACACACACACACACACACACACACACTCATAAAATCCCCCCTTAAACAACACCAAGGAGAATAATGGTTGGCTAGGTACCAATAATAATAGGTTGTCTGAGTTAATTAATTGCTGAGCTCTTGCAATTGATATGGATATGTTTTTAACAGTGCAGGGATTCTCAGGCATGCATGCCTGGCTGCATCAAGTCAAAATGCATTTAGTCATTTTTTTTTTTTTATGTATAATCCGCAATTTCTCTAAATCTATGCTTGGGTGTGTATTCGCTCTCACCTGTGTGATTATCTTGTACTGTATGTGTGTCTGTATCTATGTGTCGGGGCAAGAGAGTCTCCTGTTTGTGTGCAATCCATGACTTTATGGCACAGGGGGCTCTTTCATGTGCCCGAGGCTGGGAGAGGATCTGAGTGGTTGGGGGGCTTGGAGCCAGGGAGTATACACTGCTGCCCACTGTCCAGAGCTCCGGGCAACCAGTCAACACCAGGGAGGCCTGGTCCTTCTGCCCCTACCCTGGGGAAGTGTTTCAGGGCCTGGGGTGGCAGCCCAAAGTGGCCGCCCAGGGAGAGCACAGTCCAATGCCCACTGTGATGCTGCCACTGCTGGAAGGGTTGTGATTCGGGGGAGGCTCTAACATTGTAGGTGGCACAGTACTGCTGACAGCAACAGATATTTTTGACATTTCATCAAAGGCTGCAGTATGTGGCAAGAGTGTGGACAGGTGGGAAAAGGGAAATTTTAAATATGGCTCATATTATACTTAAATAGAAAGTGATGGTAAGATACTATATCAAGTTTTTTTAATCGTTAGATACAATTTAGCCAACTTACTGCTGTGAAATGTCCAAAATATACTAAATATAAACTTTCAGGTATTTAAACATAAACCCTTGAGGGTATATAGATGATATAAGGTGTAAATCATCACTGTTGAAAATGTATCTGATGTTTATTACACTTTGGCCCTGGAACATTATTTTCAAAAAGGAAGTGAAAATATGCAAAACCAAAACTTCTGTTTTCACTTTTGTCTAAAAAGAAATTTCATGTTTCCATTTCTCTCTCAAATTGCACATCGCTTCACATTGTGATGATGTAATCTATCCAGGTCATAGTGTGAATGAAGCTGCTCTCCAAAACCAGGTGGTGTTTACCATGTGACTTGGTAATATATCATACCAATAACAACAATTAACAATAAAAACAATAAATAAGTAATTTATCACTTAAAGGATCAAAACAACTGAGTCCAGTGCTATATTGATTCTCCTTTCCCTGAACCCCTTCTCTCCCCTGTCTCCTCTCCCTGTAAGTAAAGCCCGGATATCTCAGGCATCGATTCCCCTCAGGTGTCCTTCCTGTCTCCCTTTTTCCCTCCTTATCCTGAGGAGCCGGATTGCCTGGTGTAACTGGCGGGCCTGTCCTAGGTGGGATGAGAGAGAAGGGCTGAGATAACAGTGAGGAGGAAGTGGGTCCTGCCGCGACATGATAGCTTTAGTCCCCATCTAAAACTCTGTGACCTCCTATTTGGTCTTCTGTATTATATTCAATCTGTCCTCCAATGACAAGTATACAAAATACATCCCAAAAACATCTGTCATTTACCCTTTTTCATTTTATATTCCATTTCTTAAGAGGTTGACTTACTCTCTCTTCATTGTCCTTCAAAGTTGCTATTTTCATGTTCTTTTTAATACTATCTCAGTTGTCAGGATATGTCAAAATCTATTGAATTTACCTATTGAGTATTGCTTATACATTAATTGTAAAGATACAATTTGCTGATACGCAACCAAAGTGCTTGATGAATAACATGAAGAAAAAAACTGATACTATATCAAATATATTTCTGATCTTAAGGTGTAATAAAAACAAAAAATGAAGCAGTCCTATGTGTATACTAGCTGTTTGCGTGTGAACCTATGCATGTATTTGACCTATGACCATTGGCCATGTTAACAACGTATGGATCCAATTGGGCTGCCAGGAAGCTGACAAAGTGTCAGTGGTCAGTTGTGCCCACAGGAAGTGATCGATTGGGAGCCTCGGGGGTTGTCTGTGAGGTCTGTCTTAATCTATTTCCTGCAGAAAACCTGACTGTTTAGACCACATTGTGCTGAGTTTTGCTACATCCCTCAAAAATAATGCTAACATTTGAAAAGTGACCGTCCAAATTCAAACTGTGCAGATTTACTTTGAAGTTTCTCAGATTTCATCTTTTGAATAAGTGCTTATAATACTTTTAACAATGATGTACTTCAAGACAAATGAAAATTCAATCTTGATTTTCCATTCTGTCATTAATTTCCACCCACTTGGCTCAATCCAACCCACTGTCCATGCTGCAATGTGCCATTTTAGACCATATCTCAGTTTACTTATTTGTTTGCCCTCTCCCAAGCTGCCACTTTGGTATGTCCACCCTCTGCTGGTAATATTCCACTGCTAGTGAGCTAAAAAGGGTGGTATGATGCGAGTGGATGGTGAAAAGGGTGCTAATGTTATGTGTGAGCAACAGTCTTCAGAGTCTACAGTGTCATAAGAATGAGTCTGAAGACTTGCAAATATTCAGATGTTATTCCCCTTCTTACAAAAATCATTCACGTACCCAAGGTAGGTTTGTTGAAGTGGGAGAAAGAAACATTATAAGCTACTAAAACACCTCCACCCATAGAAATAACAGTGTTATACTCCAATATGCCTCTCTGTCCCCGAGTTCATATTTGCTACACTCTCAGAAGACTCTTATTGTTGAGGGCTGTTTAGGGTGTTTCTCCTTCATCCCCCTGCTACCCACCATACTTACACTCATCCATCCTCCTATTCCCTTGAGACTTACTTGTCTGTTGCGTTCATCCATAATCCGCGTGATCTGAATCTTTTTCCTCCCCATCGTCCCCGTCTCTTTCTTTCTCTCTTTCTACAGAACTTTATTCTTGCTTCTCAGTCCTCTTTGTTCTTCTTCCTCTTGCCTCTTCTGCTCTTTCTTTATCTGTCTTTTTCTGCTTTCTATTTGTTCCAATCAAATCAAAGATTCCAACATCTGTACCTGCAAGAAAGAAAGGGGGAGGTGGAGAAGAGGATAAGCATTAAATGATATGAAATATGGCAAAATACTGAGAGAAAAAAATATAAAAGTGGCATCATGGCAGCCACAAGGGAGGGTGAAGAAAGACAAAGAATCTGTCAACAATGTTGTGAGAACTGCTGTGTTTTTCACTGTCGATATCATGCAAATCAGTTTCTGCATTTTTTTTTTTCCAAAGCACAGACTATGAGAGGAGACAGTGCTGTCAGGATCTCGCCTCGTTCATAGAGAGTTTGACAGTGTTTTGGAAGTGCCGCTAACTTAAACGCTCTAATCACCAACACTGTAACATTACCTTGAGAATGAGAAATACATTTTGTTTCTTCCCACGAAGCTTCGCTGTATTGACAAAGAAACTGGCAGACTTTGTCTGCTCTATCTGCAACTCATCTCCAAAATGGCAGACTTGAGTAAGTGGATAGAATGCAGATGTAAATCTAAGCACAGTCTTGCCACATTTTGGCACAACCATGTCTTAAAGAAAAAAACAAAAGACAAAAAGTGCCAAAAGTGATCTCTCAAAACATGGTAAATGCACAGTTGAGAAACAGAAATCAAACAAAATCCCTTCATGGATTATATCCAGATGGAGACATCAGTGGGGGTATCTGAGAAGCATTGGATGACTTAAGGTGGATGGCTCACTCCGTGCACATGTGTGTGTGTGTGTGTGTGTACAAGTGTGTGTTCCTGTTTAAACCTGTGTTTGAAGAATGGAGGCCAACAGCTGATGTGTTGGACTTCATGTGCAAAGAGAGAGGCAACACACCAAAAGTTTGCATGAGCAAGTGTGTGTCTTGATTGGATATTCATGTGTGCGTGAGTGTGTGGGTGTGTGTGTGTGTGTGTGTGTGTGTGTGTGTGTGTGTGCGAGCGTGCGTGTGTGTATGTGTGTGTGTGTGAGTGTGTGTGCACATGTGTGTGTGCGTGAGTGTGTAGTCTTGTGTGAGCTTGGCTAAGCCAGAGATCCAGTGCATCTCTCTAGAGTGCTAAAGTAGGCCAACCCAATCTATCTCAGGGAGGAGCAGAAGAACTGTTGTTGTGTTTTCTTTTGACAGTAGAGGTGATAACGTCCCTCGTTATGCAAATGAGCATCCCATTATTTAAGCTCAGTGCAATGCAGGGAAGCTGTCATTGCCGTCACATAAAAAAAAATCCTCCATCTACCCTGCCTTTTTTTCTTTACTTTCTCTTTCTTCTCTCTTCTCTCCTTTCTGAACCAGATTTCCGGCACCTGGCAGCACAAGCATCAGACATTGATGTGGAAGACGACACTGCTTCACCAAAAGACATGACAGTCTCAGTCTCCCTCTCTTTTTCCTTCTCTCTTCTCTCATGCACCCTTGCTCTCTTGCTCACTCTCTCACATTGTCTCATTTGCACACTGCCTCACACATATGTTCAGATTTTACTGCTCTTCTTTTCCCTCCTCCCCTTTTTTATCATTTCCTTAACCGATGTATGTATTGGACATAGTCCATGGGAAAGTAAAGGAACCTTGATGTGGGCACAAAACATTGCCGTGCACTTGACCTCTTTCTAATAGGGATATGAACAATTGAGTAATGCAAAATAAATATTGAGGGACCCTGAGATAGACATAGACCCTAGACAGGAAACTAAATTATTACCTATTAGCAACATTGTGTGCAGGATTTTCAGAACCTCCCTTGTATTATTTTAAGATTTTTCAACATTACAGATGACAAGTCAAGAAAACCTGTGTTAAGTTTGGACCAGAAAGAAGTGTGCTTTTAGGGCCCCCAGAGACAGTCATTTATTAATTATACTTCCCTACTTCATTGATTATTATGCATAGTTGGGGGGTTTCCAGTAAAAAAAAAATTCCACCACAAAAAACAGACAAATAATGCAATCTGAACAATAATTGCTTGAAAAAAAAAACAACAGCAACAGAGTTGATGGTTTGGAAAACACCCACTTTTGCAAGAAATGGGATACAGACATAAACAAATGTTGGCAGTGAGGAAGCTAATAATAATAAGACTTAAAATTAACTCTGTGGCAGCTCTGAGGGTGTCATCCTGAACATTTTAGCATTGCTCTGTGTGTAACACACCCATCCTTAGACAGAGAAACAAAGAAATACCCTCTAAAAAGGAAAACAAAGAGGGATGTTGTCAGACGAACTAGGATTACAAGCCAGCACTAAGGCGCTTGCTACACGACAGCCAGACAGAATATCAATCAAGCCAGCATACCTCAATCCTAGGCTGACAACATCATCCCCTCCCAGTCTTTGTACTCAACACTAACCAGCTCGGGCATCACTCCAAAATACAGGGGGCTACCTCAGTGATCCCTGCCTCCTGGCTTCCTCCTCCTCCTCATTCCTCCTTCAGCCCACTGAACCTCTCAATGTCAACACCCGCTGGGGCAACACCTTAGGCCTTATGTAACAACGCTAAGACTAAGCCCATGTCCTGAACATTTAATCCCTGCTCTTGGCTTCCAGTCTCAGCCAACGGTCCCTGAGGTGAAGCTCTTTTGCTGTTTAGCCCCATGTCAGTTGCTCCCAAACTCTACAACCTCCTCCTCTCATCCTTTCTCACTCATGCCTCCGTTACCTCCTCCTACACAACATCGCATGGCCCCCTACCCAATACTTTACCCCTTTCTTCACACCCGCCTCCGTCCCATATGAGTGCCAGGCAGCTCATGGATAAAAACTGATTGCCCACCTCCTCACTGGGCTCCATTCCCTCTCCTTCCCCTCGTGGTGGATCGAGCATCAGCTAACTTAACAGATTACCACTGAATCACAGAATCCAATTTAGATTCGGGACGCCATGATAGAGAGGTGACCTGAAATGTGGGAAAAAGGCAACACCTTGTGAGCATGGTAAAGTGTTGGTAATTTTTCACAAGGGTTTGACACTGATGCCTGACCTTAAGAGGGCAAATATGGTGAGCAAGAGGTAAGAAATTAAATCAAGAAACACAATCGGAGATAGTGCACCAATTACAAACCAGTCTATAATTCCAAAATTAGATATTACAAAGAATAGCAAAAAGACTTTCTTTTTCTTCTCTGCCATGCGTGATTAATGGTAAACTTGCATTTACACAAAAGTAGTGACTGGAAAGATGTCTAAATGGGTGACCACTGATGTCAGAGAGCAGGCTGGTACCAGACAGACAGAAGGCTGTTTGATCCTCTGCTTGTTTTATACCAGAGGTCCCAAATCTCTGTGCTTTGAGTTGGAGAGGTGACAATAAAAGAGAAGGAGAATCAGAAAAACAAAGAAATTGAGAGAGAAGAGGGAAATGGAGTGAAGCGGGGAGATTTTTTGAACAGGCACTATGCCTCTCCAGGGGGAGGGGAAGAGCTCTACCCATGACCCTCCCATCTGTTAAGCAGACGGACAGAGAGAGAGCAGGAGAGAGAGAGGGAAAGAGAGAGAGAGAAAGAGAGAGAGATGAAGGCTGGGGGAGGATTTCGTGAAATGTAGAGGGAGCAGCGATTCAGCACATAGATCTAATGAGCATTCTCTCTCTCCATGTCTCAGAAGTGGGAGCTGAGAGGACGATGAGAACATCTACACTCTGTGCGCCAAAGGCTTGATTCTAGGTCGCCTCTTTCCCAAGTGTTTAGTCACTAAAACCAATATACAGCACACAGCTCTTTTTCACATTCTAATAGACGGTCTGTAGGGTACTTGTTAATGTGGCTTTGTTACCGAGGACAGGCACTGAAATGACTAAATCAATGAGATGACAAAAGGAAGAACTTTGACTGAAGCTTGGGACAAATTGATCGCTACAAAAAATGTTGTATTGCTGTCTCTGTGAAATATTGAAGGCAGCTTACACAAACTAATGGGAACAATACAAATACAAGTTGTGCACAGTCATCTTTCAGATGATTTCTACATTCAGAGAATTGGAGGAACGTGTTAGAGGAACATGTTGAAACCAAAACTGACAATCGAGTCAGTGCAATGTGTGCGGAATTGTGCTGACACTGATGTTCTCGAAACCTAATTCTACATGAATAGCAAATTGGGCAAGGTGATTTATCATGACAGGATTGGCTATGTTTTTCCAAGAAACCCCACCTCTACCACACAGTTTCAGCTCATGGTACATCTGCAACACATTTGGTAAAAGCATGTGTCCTGCAAAAAATGATATATTTATATAAATATATATATTTCGAATACATGATACCATTATTCTCAACCCCCCTAGGAAATGTGGTAGTGAAGATATTACACTAGGTAAGTAAACCTTTTAGGAGCTGTATGGTACATTAAATAAACACTCTCTCTTTTTAAATAAACTCTCATTTCCTTGAAGCTGTGGATGAAAATAAAGTCTTTGATACAGTTTACCAAATACATTTTTAATGTCAGCTGTTTTTTTTTTTCTCGTATGAATGTGCGTTTCCTTAAAATAATAAAAAAAAAAAAACCAAATAATACATAGTACAAGATTTATTCAGTGATTTATACATTTTTTGGAATTTGGACTTCTGGAGGTTTGGTGCATGCTGGTTTATTTGACAGTATTTACTATGGCTTATGTGATGGTGGTGTTTTGGAATGAGCTGGCCATGGCACTATTCAGACATAGTCCCTTTAAGTATGGATGAAGATACACCAACATAAATTAGATGAGAAGACTCAAGCAAGACGCAAGTCGATGGCCAGGCTGGATGAGAACAGAAAACTGTGTATCAGGCCTCATTGTGCCTCTAATGTCATTATAGGCAGTGACTCTTCTATGTGGCATGCCGCTCTCCCCATCTGTCAGAGCAAGATAGGCAGGATGACGAATGGCTATCACTGTTACTCCCCCCGCACACCACCATCACCACCCCACGCTAATGTCTGTATCTTTTTAGAGTGCTAGGGGAGAGAAGTGACCCAAACCTGGGCGGTAGCCCATGCGTGGGAGGGCCTCTACGGCTCTGAATCTCTGTAGATATTAGGGGTAATTTAACATGTTAGCAGCTAAAGAGATTAGCAACATCTGGGGATTAGTGTGATAGTGGTGGATCATCTTGTAATGTGTTCATTCTTTTTGTGAAGGTTCTAGCTAAAGTTGAATTGAAGAAGCCATCGGATTTGTGTTTGTGTGTGTGTGTGCACATGCATGTATGCATGCATGTGTGTGTGAGTGAGTGTGTGTGCATGTGTGTGGGTGTGTGCATGTGTGTGAGTAGTTATATTTATGATGCCTTCACCTGTCTCTCTGTATTAGTTCATGGTTTACTTAAATCATTAGCAAGAGTGAAATGATTTCGTATGTATACTATTTTAAAATACCATAGCAACCAGGCACCTGTCTATTGATGAAAAGGAGTGATCCAATAGATTGTGATGTTGTAAGTTTCACAATGTCAAAAACTCATAAGTGTGATTGGCTTCATTAGGTGAATTATGTTGTTATATGTAACACTCAAAAGCTTTAAGATTAGCTTTGAGTTACCTGCCACCAATGGCTACACATATCTTTCCACTTAAACTCCATGCTGTAACTTCAAACACACATGACGTTTATATTAATGAGATTGCCGACGCTGGTTCCACTCTCAGCCTTCATTCTTCATTCTTCTTCATTCTCAAACTTTGCCAAACGGTCTATGAAGACAGAAACTCAGGAAACACACGCACGGCTTAGTGGAAGGATGTGACATCAACATATGAAAGATAATTGGATTTTTTGAAGGTGCTGGCCTGCCTTTACAAAATATGAATTTAATGCAATCAAAATGTTTTGATTCAAGACAAGACGCTCTGTGGGTTTTGGGACTGATGTACAAAATATACATTTTGCCTTAACTTTGTTGGAGTGTTTTGATTCCATTTTTCTTCAACAATGTAACCTCAGAAAAAGGTAAGAATTTTTTTTTTTACTTTTATACAGATGCATTCTAAAAATATTAAAACTGACAAAGCAGTGATACATTATGTGGACTCAGCACCACCATAAAGATTATTTATTTTTATTTTTGCAAATAATTTGTGCCAAATTAGGAATACAAAAGGAGAACATACTAAAAACTTTAAGAATAATCACTTTGCTGAGAATTATTTTTTCATACTATATATTTTCTTTCTTACTTGTAAAAAAGTATTTTTCACAGACACATGTTGCATATGAATACAATATACTATATACTATATAATGTTTTTTTTTCTTGATTGCAGAACCAATTGCTGGGTTTTATCCTACAGTTATAATACAGGTTGAAATGAACTAGAATATGTTGCTCAGTGCATCGTTTGGGCAGCTGCACATCTCACTCAGCACCAGCAAACAGGGGCCTTGGGCCATCAGACCTAAATGGAGACAGGTTGCCATTCGTCAGAGGCAGTATGGAGACAGTTGAGAGCCATCTTTCCATAGCCCATTGCAAACTTCCCCAAGGACAAAATGACTTGACACAATGCGTCAACCCCATCTATGAAAGGAGGCCAAGGGCTGCAAAGCCACAGCTGCTCGGCCAGAGGCAGACAGGAAAGAGGACGCACATTTGATGGTGAGTCGTAGCTAGCAAGGATAGAGAAAGATTTGCTGCTTAGAATAAAGGGAGCATTCCCTATTAATTTTAAGCAATTTGCTATTGTCACAGTATTTATAGAATTGTCCAAAGAGGAGACTAAATTTTACCGCACATATACCCATGTGCTTGAAAAAAAAAGGCAACAGAAAAGGAGGAGCAAACGCAAACCACAATTTTCAGAAGCCCCGGAAGAGTGACAATGAATCACCATTTAGTGTATTCTTTCTGTCAGTGTCATAGGCAGCAGAAATGGCATAACATTCAGTCAATATAAAGCAGATGATAAGAGGAAAATCTACATAATAGAGTTAACAAATAAAAGTGTGTACACAGAGGAGTTTGATAGAGATATAACAGTATAACAGTTTGGAATATGGAAGTGATGCAGATTGTGGTGAAGCACATATCTGATTTTACACACATGTAACTGCACAAAGTTTCACATTACTGCCACAATTTCTCGCACTTCTCATCACGGCACCTCTCTTTTTCCTTCCAGTCATTATTGTCCGAAGAAAAGGACTTACGGGTAACGTGAACTGCTATTTCAAGTGTCGCACATGCTGTAACCGACGGTGGACAATGACGGGATGAGAAGCAGCATACACAAATACGCTATCACATAAAAACAACATTCTTTATTCACAGAGAATTAAACCTCTTTTTCATATTACAAAACAACAAACTAAAACATTGCGACATTTAAACATGGAAAAAAAACTACGTAGTGGAGTTACTGTATCAACCATCAACGAGTGTACCCAGCCCCCACAGGGACAGCCTCAAGTCATGTCACTAAGAACACAAAGCACTAACATATTCACCCAATTATGTTCCCTGCTGAGCATGACAATGTCTCAGGATGTTAGCAATGCTCTCTATTTGGAGGGGGCAGAAAATGAGTGACCATTTTGATTGTGTATGTGTGTGTGTGTGTGTGTGTGTGTGTGTGTGTGTGTGTGTGTGTGAGTCAGATTGGACGATGAGGATAAAGGCCCATCACCACAAGAGGCATACTCACTTAGGTATAAGTGCAACAACCCCTCCGGCTTCCCCTCAGTTTATCAACACCAGACATCGGCGTAAAGATGATCCACTGATGATGTCATCACACCCACAGCCCTCAATCCTTTTCTTTGCCTTAGCATTCTAATCACCCTAATTAAATGCTTTGTTCATTTAGAAATCTCTGATGACAATTTGTTTCACTCTACCCTACAGCAGTGGTGGCTGTGAAGAGAGGAGAATTAAATTTGATCTTCTGACAGCAATTATTAAGTGCTCCCTCCTGGCCTCAATCAAGACCCGCAGGCTAATGCTAACATGGCTAACCTTCATGAAACCACGAGGTGCACTTCTTTTTTCATCAGCGGCTTCACTTTGTCACCCCTTTTATTGCATTAACCGGCAAGTGTGTATCTGTGCGTGACAGACACGCACAGATACACAGATTCCTGGTGACAAGGAAAGAAAAAAACCTGCTTGCTCATTACAGTCACAATGGTTTACATATTTGCTGAAGGGGAGAGAGGCACATTAAATAATTTCCCTTTTTGGGTATTTGTCGTAACTAAGTCAGCATATTGTCAATGTCAGGTCTACGGGGAAGTTGTGGAATTCACATTTAACTTTTTTTGTGCTTAAACGGGACGCGTGTATTCCAAAACAATTTTTTTTTTTTTTTTTTTTTTTTAAGACTGTGACCGTAACATGTTAAGATTAAAACTGCTGATGTATCAAAAAGATCTCATACTGCTGACAGCTCAAAATGTTTGCCTGTATTCTCTCTTGTCATCTCCTTTCTGATCTCTGTTTTCTTCGGATCTCATGTTATTACCATGTAAGAATCCATACACCACAAGCTTTACACACTTTACACACCCCGTGTCCAATTGAGAGCATTTGTTTTCAGTCACATTTATTGTTAAAAAGAGGCAGAAAAACAGTTTTACATGTCATAGTGACAGGCTTGCTGAGGTGAAAAGAGAGAGAGACACACATTTATACACAGGGTCTATGCACAGCATGTGGGTAATTTGCGGCAAAGTAGAAGGTTGCACACTTCAACAAGGATGTCCTTCATAGAGTCGACCTTCTGTTTTTTTCCTGTCTTTTCCTGGTCCCTGTGCTCAGCTAGGAAACCGAGTAACCTAGATTGTGGAGCATGTAGAGGGGGGGGATGTGACAAAGAAATGAGAGACAGAAAGAGGGAAAGACATGTGCCAGAGACCATCTATACAAAAGCAGTGATAAAATGGACCGAGCACAAAAAGTGACAAATTATGTATCATATTGCCCCACCCAATATGAAGCACGAGAGGAAAACAACTTCTGCAATGATGTCAGCTTTATGGTTCTCTTTTTTCCTGCGTACTGCAAGCTGATTGTGTTGATTATTGGTGAGGATTGTTTCCCTGTTGATGCTGTGCATCATTAAACAGAGATTGTTCCGCTGTTAACATTTGTTTGAGCACAGCTGGTATAATGTTTCCTGGCACTGTCTCTTAACCACAGATGGAGACACAGACAATGTAAACTCAATACACAAGCTGTAGGCTCTGTATGTATTTTTTAAGTTACATGAGAGCAAGGGTTTATAATCCGAAGAGGATTGTTTTGAGGAAAAACCTTAGAAAGCCTTTCCTTTTGGGATTATCGACGACGTAAAATGACCCCGGCAGAAAAATTGTAAAATTATGAACGCCATTTATCTATTTTTACAATGCTTTACAGTTCCTTGGGCAACTGGTTGCGGGGAGTATGAGAAATAAGGTTGCATGGAGTGAGGAGGGTGTGTGGCAGCATACAGTACCTACAGATCAGCCTCTGTTTAGGGGAGTGGCCCCACCAAGGCCAAAGCTGGGCTAGACCCACTCCAAGTCTTTCATTAGTCAACGGCTGGGTGCTGTGCTTCTTTTTGGAGTGGTTAAGGGGGAACTGGCGAGGGACTGGCAGTTTGACTGCACTCCACTCCCAGCACCATCACAACCTGACCTCATCAAAGCGAGCGCTCGTAATTTGTCACAGAAAGCAGCCAATTAACATATGTTAAGGAGGAGGGATGACGAGAAGAAGGGAGGAGGGGAGGGGACGGCAAGTGAAAAAAGATAGCTCATGATTAAAGAGTCTGCACAGCTGCACAAAATCAAGATAGCAAAGAGAGGTTGAAAAAGACCTCAGACTTGGTAATCTGATAAAGCTCACTGTTACTTAACCCCCCGAAGCATGAGCAAGGGAGAAAGAGAGTGAAATAATAGACAAACAAATATTAAATTACTGCTGTGAAGTTACAAGCATTGGCAGAGTGCCTCTGCTCCAATATGTGGATACAGTCAGTGCCACTATATTACATGGAGATGACCTGTCAGGCCAGAGAACCACTGCCGTTTGACCACGTTCTAAATATAGCTCAGCACTCACCATTGAGCTGGATGTAGTTCACAGTTAGGCTAAAAAGTGCCAAGAGTTTTTAATTCTAAAGTCTGAATACTGATACACTGCATTTATGTATTTCCTTTTTTTATGAAAAAAAAAAAAAAAAAAAAAAAAGCTTAAATTCTGACTTGTTTATTTGGATTCCAATTCTTGTCTCTCATAGTTGATTTTTAACATGCGGTGTGTGGTTATTTATGTATGTGTGTGCGTCTGTGTTTGGCTGTCTCCATGTATGTGTACGCACTTATATCTCTGTTATTGTTGATGTTATTGTAGGAACATCTTGTGAGATGAGTTATATGATTTTTGCCTTGTTGTTGGATATGGTGGCAGGTTGAATGCATTAACAGTGCGCACCGATGCTGTTCTGTGTTCTGTCATTTCTCAGCCACCTCTGCCTTGTCTCTCAACTGATCACACAGGCTGACATGCAAGTTTGGGTCCAAGTCTGCCATCATCCTTTGCTACGTGCTATTTCAGTAAGAAAAATAACATGGCTTAGGGAGGAAAGTTACAATAAATCTGATTTTGGAATTGTATATCATTCATTTGGGAAATCCCTGTGATTTGATATGTAATGACAGAATCACATTTTGCCGTTTAATTTCTTATTGTGCTGTGTGAATTTAAACATTATCATTGTTACACGACAGTCATTGGGCAGGAAATACAAAGTAAACCAGAAATGGGGGGCAGAAAAGCATAACCTTAACTATATGCATAAATCATGGATGTTTCCTTTTTACTCCTCTTCCTCTCTTTTGCACTCCTATCTTTGCCATCAAGCATCAATCGTTACTTATTTATTTTTCCTATTTGGGAAGAAAAGGGCTCAAATTTAGGAACAGAGGAGTAAGGGAGTGGGGGGACGGAGAGAAGGCGGACAGAGGGGGTGGCGGCGAGTTGTATTTAGTTCACAAACCCTACTGCTTGGTTGAATTTTTCTACTCTCTGCATTGCGAGCTGGTGGTTCAGCGAAGGACCTGGCTGCCTGGAGTTCCCCACTCAACTCAAATCCCTCGGCTGCGAGGACAGCTGCACCGTTCACATAACCTCGCCTGCCCCCTCCTACTCCCCACCACCCCTTGGCTAATGATAGCAGAGCACGTCCCTTCTACACTGCAACAGCTTTTTCCACTTCATGTATACACACGCACACATACAAGGTGCACAAAAATGTGGAGGCATGCACGCATTAGTGGGCACAATTTATCCTTTTCCCCTTTCTTTGTTTCTTTGCCTCATTTTTCTCATATCATTCAATTTCTTCCCCTGCTCTTCACCCTGAGAAAAATTCCCCGGCCTTCTGACCCTGAGAAAGCCTGAGAACGTAACCCCCTTAAACACACACACACACACACACACACACACACACACACACACACACACACCCACACACGCTCAAGTGCTCACACGCTCACACACACATGTGTACCCGCATGCACGCACACACACACACACACACACACACACACACACACACACGCTCAAGTGCTCACACGCTCACACACACATGTGCACCCGCATGCACACACACACACACACACACACACACACACACACACACACACACACACACACACACACACACACACACACGACAAACACATAACCCTCCCTTCCAACTCTAAACTCCTTGTTTTTCCTCTCTTTACAACTGCACAGCGAGTGATCTGCATCACAGCTGTGTGTGGGAATGTGTATGTGCGGGTATATTTGTCCGGGGGTTGAGTGTGTGAATGAATGTATTTGCACATACCTGCACACACCAGTGTTCACACTGCATATGCTGTCTGTATATTGCAGCATAGCTTGAGTGTTATGCAGTAACTGGATGTACATATCCACTGTCTGTGTGTGTATGTGTGTGTGTGTGTGTGTGTGTGTGTGTGTGTGTGCGTGTGAACGATGGGGGGGTTGTGGCTCTGGCTTCTGCTGCTCCTACTGTGCATTATCCCAAATAAACAACTTATTACACGTGTACTTAACAGAGGGGAGCTGGTGAGCACAGGAAGCTAATCCGTGTTATCGTTCCCAGCGTTTCTTCTCTGATTAGGCTACAGCGAAGAGGAACCCATGAAGGAAGGCTGCTCAAGTGTAGGAGAAGTGTGGAGGAGAGAAAAGAGAGTAGGAAAAGAGAAAAACCGTTAACTTCCCACAATTCACTTTAATACTTAAAGTATCCATTCTCTCTCACTCTGTCTTTCCCGCTCTCTGTCCTGCTACCCTCTTGCCTCCTCTCAATTTGTCTCCCTGTGGATTTTGCACTGTTCTTCCTTGTTTTCAACCATCTCTCACAAGTGGGTCATCAACAGACCATGCAGCAGGATTTTGAAGAACATGGGAAGGGAAAAAAAAGGATGCTCTTTCTACAAGAACAATCCCAGGATTCTTTAATAAGTTTCTTGCTTATCAAATTAAGCTGTCAAAAGAACATTAATAACAGGCAGCACAATTCCCTTCATAGAGACAGGTTGGGGGGGGGACTTTTGAGAGAGAATAATTTATCTTTCGTGGTGTAAAAGGACACCAAGGGTATTAGAGATAATCGAAGATTTCTGCCTCTGTCTATTTGTTTCTCTTTCCCACTCTCAGTATTATTTCCGGACCCTAATTATAAGGTTCTAACAGTGTGTCACTCAGTCATGCATAAAATCATACGATTATTCAGAAAGATATAAATGAACATTTAATGATGATTTGTAGTTAAGTCAGAAAAAAATAGCCAAAAAAAGGTTGCTACATTTCAGGAAGCCTGATAAGAAAAATAAATATAAGAAAGCATTTTGACACTTGATAAACCTTTTGCATAGATAAGATTTACACTGGTGTAAACTATGAACAACTTAAAACAAATTCTATCCACATGCTCACCAGCATCACTGTCAGTAAACCAACAATCTAATCAAACATGTTGGTT
This sequence comes from Fistularia commersonii, assembly GCF_037954325.1. Lineage (NCBI taxonomy): Eukaryota > Metazoa > Chordata > Actinopteri > Syngnathiformes > Fistulariidae > Fistularia > Fistularia commersonii. Next base: position 8,680,861 of record NC_141309.1, read on the forward strand.
CTTTATTGAGTTCTCCAAGCGAAATAGTCCTGTAAGAAAGTGAGAGCAAGATGTGAGGGAAACACTTTTATGCCCGTGACACAAAGAGTTAGTTAACTCTCTCAGAGCTCATCTACCTCAGATGCGGAGCAGAAACTATCAAGACACCTCGGCATACAGACAGCAGAGGAGAGAGAGAAAACCACCCTATGACCTTACTTGGAGTCGAAGGGCTGCAAAAGCAAGTCCTCACTTTAAAAGTTTCCTAGATTTCCTTGTGTTGCCTAGATATTTTTCCATGTGAAAAGAAATGTCCTCATTTTGTTAAAGTCATATTTCACGGAGCCTGTCAGTATCAACAAAGATTTCTCATGCTAAATGGCGAGCACTACTAGAGTTTTACTACAGACACTGATTTTCTCACACCCCCGATTGGAGTCCCATCCTGTTTTCTTGGCCCCTGGGAGTTGCTCTGAGTGGGAAGGCAGTGGATGGATGCGGCAAGGAAGCTGAAATTGCTGGTGGGACACTGCAGCCACAACAGGTAACCCCCACACCTCCACCCACACCTCCACCCACACACACATGCATTTCCTCAACAATTCTAAAAGTTGGGCAAAAAACATTACGGGGGGAATTTTTAATCACAAATTGCAAAGTTGGCTTACTCCATTATTCCTGTGTTCTAATACTAACACATAGTAATTTATCATTTTCCACACAACTGTCAAGCACAAAAACATGACAACAGAGCATACTTAAGTGGAAAACTACCTTTTTCTTTGTATTGAGCATGCTAAAAAAATCATACAAACACACAGATGGATGTAAGGACACACACACACACACACACACACACACACGCACACACACACAAAAACACAAACACGCACACAGAGCAGACAAAAGTCAATATCAAGGCTGAGCTATTTCTGTAGAGAGCACTATTTAGGAAGTGTGGGCTGGGTGCCAGTATTCTCCTCAGTATCGTCTGGGCTCTCACTGCCTCGCTGTTATACAAACTCACCTCTTTCCTCTCTTACCCACTCCTTACCTTTCCACCCAACCCTTGTTCAATTGTCAGTATTGACACTCTCTCTCTCACACACACACGCACACATACATATAAACGCAAACACACACGCACACACAAGGCTATTTGTTTTTCCACTAGGTCGAACCATAGTGCCAGGTGAAAGCATCTATTGGCAGGATAAATAAAGTGGCTGGTTTGAGATCACAAGGCCCCCCTCTGCCCAGCAAACCTTGAAGTGAGGCGCGGAGCTGAAGTTTCAAACAAAGTGCCCCCTCATTCATTATACATGCAACTGCACTGAAAATCTCCTTCCGCAACACCATCCCTTCTCCTCTCTCCTTCTCTTCAGCTTCCTGCTCTCTCTCTACACATTGTTCCTCAGCCTTTTCTCTCATTTTTTTCTTTTTTTTTAACTTTTCCAGACAGAGCATCCATAAAGAATGAATAAAATTAATGACATCATGAGCTGCACTTTGGAAGAGCCACTGTAGGAAAAAGCCATACATCACGAACCAGAAGGACCGGGGCTTAAAGAAAGTCAAAGGGCGACAGAGAGATAGAAGGGTATGTGTCATATTGCATTTTTTGTGTTTTGTTAAGTTTTTATCACAGGTATACTTTTGGTAGATTTTTTTTTTTCATGTCACAGCAACTACTTCAGCCTGTTTCCACATCTTTCTCCGTCTTTATTTTTCCCCGAGTTTTTTTCAGTCAGCTGATTCATGTAAGCATTGAAGCCTGCCCCTGTGTTGGGGATCTGTTTAACCGACTCAACTATGGTGTGCGAACAGCCCAGATGACAGTTGAAAGGAACCGTGTGGACTTTGGCAGGACACTAGTGGGTGAACCTGTGTGCTCTGTGGAAGAGGGAGAGCACTGAGTATGGATTCTTACCGAGAATTTTTTTTCAGATAGTGTTAACAGCATTTTCAGCAGCGCAGTCCCATTGGAGTTCATCTGCACGGATTTTAAGTTTACAAACCTTGTACAGACATCTATGCCTCAGGGTGAGAAATGGACATTGCATTTGAGACTATTATTCTTTATTAGAGAAAGAAAAATAATATTATTTAAAATTTTGCTACTTAGTGTTGGAAATTTCCAACACTGTTCCGTTATGGGATAAGATCACAAAACAGCCCGAGTTGGTAAAATTGGAGTCCTACTAAAAATACCTGATAGGACTGAGAAGCTTACCAGCAGTATGGATTGGGAGCAGTAGCAGCAGCACAGATTGTGACAGCCGGGTGTAGAAGGAGTTTCAGATGGATGTGAGCTTGTGTGAGGCCAAGGCACAGAGCTACCTCTGTGCGTCTCATTGGACTATGTTGCAGAATGACTCTGCTATGTTGCAGTCGTGACAAAGATAAATTACAGCTACTGGAAAACATTTCTGCATTTTTTTTTTCACACTCTCTCTCTCTTTCTGTCTCTACACCTCTTTTCTATTTTTTTGCCATTGGGTGTAGTCCAAATGTGTGCCACACCAAAGGAGCACGGGAATGGGGTTGGGTGGGGGCTGTGAAAATACATTAGGGGTTGAAAAGTTGCCACTCACGGTTTACAGGTCAACATGCCATCCGATGCCAGGTTTATGATCAAACTCAAACTCAAACTCCCTGAAACCACTAAAAACAATTCCCCATTAACTCTGGATTTATTGTTTGATATATTCATATAATTTCAAATGCAAAGTATACATGGTATTTGATTTGAGGCTGATAGGGTTTCCTTTTTGACATAGTCTAAATCACTGGAGGGCAGCTAAAGTAGGTGTTAAGATGATTTGAGGGGAAGGTAATTAACAATTTAACAAATGTGTTAAACTGTTAAGTTCAAAACATTTGAGCCCTGATGCAGAGACAGCCACCCTGAACAGAACACTTCAATGTTTGGACAGGAAAATACGACTGCCTGCTCCTCTCTAAATGTTTCGCTCTATCTTATCAATTATAGTCCTCGACTCCTTTCACTCCTCCAGCCTTCTTGGCTTCCAGAACTTTCTCCTTGTCTAAATATTTCAGAGAGCAGTATGGTAAGGTGTTTTGGGTGACTCTTTTGGTGGGCTGCAGCTGACGATATGATTGTGTGGTCAGCACTGCTGAGCACAGACCACCCAGCAGGCAGCTGCTGCCATAATGACCAACAGGCCAAGCAGGAAACAGGAAACAGGAAGAGGAAGGCAGGACATCCTGTTCATCTAGATCAGCATGTTAATTGTGACATCACAACAGCATCATTTTCTTGGAACAATCGATCAAATCCAAAATATTAAGTATTTCACTAATTTCCACATTGATATACATGAATATGAAAAAATACACATCACCCTTTCTCTCTTTCTCTCGCTGTCTTCTTTGCGATTTCTCCTTTTTTCTCTCTCGTTCTTTCACTCTTGTCGGTCTGTGCATTTGTCTTTTCAGTTTGCCTTTTCAGCCCTTAACACTGACACTGTTTTCTAGACTGCTCTATCATCCCAGACATCAAATCCAACCCTTTTTTGGGAGCGAGAAGAGAAGAGAAAAAGAAATATGTGCATTTTCATTTGAATATACACCAGCAACAACCTCACAAAACTCAGACAAAAAAAAAACAACAACACAAGAGCACAAACATTCTGATGTGCAAACAGACGGAGACAAGACACAAACTCGAACGCACGCATACACACACACAAACACATACACACACACACACACACACACACACACACAAACACACACACACACACACACACACACAAACACACACATACACACACACACACGCATACACGTACCCGCATACGAACACGCACCTCCCAGACACACAGCGCGTACTGACAGACAAACACACAAAGAAACAGCAAACACAAAGCACGGCACAGCCAGAAGTCTACTTTATGGAGAAATATTCTAAAGTGTGTTTTACAATACAATTAAACATCAAAGGCTGATATATTCCTCTGTGATCTTTAACACCCAAGTGAACAAACCCCATACACCCTCATCCACTTACAGCATACAGAGAAAGTTGCTGAACGTCACTGCTAATTACTAGATAGAGACAGAGGGAGACTTTGCATCATTATGGAAAAAAACCAGGACATATTCAAATATATGCATTCAATCCAACATCAACCATTTAAAATGGAGTTATTTGCTTAAGATTAGTGTCTTCAGGTTATGAAAGTGAGTGACGGTCTGTTGGAGAGACACAGAGTGTTGCTGAGGCAATAAAACAAACGCATAAATAAATAAATAATGAATTTAAAAAATATATACATCCTGACTTGCACGACTGGATAATGGAGATAAATACATTCAACATGAGTCAATAAAAAGACTGTCTGTTGTGTGTCATTAGCCTAAAGTATATCAAAATATAATTTGGAAACTTTGGTAAATGCAAGGCCACCTGCTTTGTGTCATAAGCACACACATTAAATGGGACAAAAATATAAGACTTTTTCATATGATTACGCTTAATTCAAGGAACATTTATTCTCTTAAAAAGTTTGTCCTTGTAAAACCTCTTGATTTTAGGTTTTGAGGTCTACTTAAAATGTATGCATTTTGAATAGATATACATGTCTGCTTCTTCATGGTTTGAGAAATTATATTCTGTGTCTATATGAGGAAAATATGGTTCTCCACAATTGACTTTTATATTACCTCCTTGTTTGAGCCAAAGGGTAAAAAGTCCAATTACAGTACTTCAATATCTACCTCCACATCTTGCCGACCTGCAATCTACAAATGGGTGTTTTACTGATGTTAAACTGAACAAACTGCAAACCCCTTCCAAAATATTTGAAACCATTAGTAGAAAAAAAGACATTAAAGCATAGCAAAGGGGGCTATTAAATTATTTACTTAAATATGAATACTTGTGATGTTTCCGTTACGAATGTTTTCATAGATCTGGCTTTCCATACGGAGAGAATTCTGAAATGTGCCTTTTGCTACAGTATTAAATGGCAATGTGGTGCACTCTGTATATTTCATGCCCCTTTTTAAGATACACACTTGATAACAAACATTTTTACTGCACTCCGAGGCTAATTCCCTCTTCATGGTCATGCTTGTAACAGCCTGGCAGTAAAAGTAACTATTTGCACATTTATGGGAATTATATTAGACATTTATGATTAATGATATATGCAACAGTCCATCCCATGCTGATTATGTGTAACCACTTCATAAAAAAAAAAAAATATGGCAAACCCTGACCATGGTACACAAACGGTCCCTCCCTTCACTTAACTAAAGCTTTACTGAGCCCCTGGTGTACAGCAAAGTGCCCTGACAATCGGCTCAATGCCCTGGCCAATCACAAGGACACGTGACCTGCTAATCCCTCTCTGAGAAGGGTAAGAGTGTGTTGTCACTGTTGGTTTTGTGAATCAGCGCCCAAAATCCCAAATGATTTGTCAAGAGGTAGAGGTCTTAGTGAAAAAGAGAAACAAAAGTAGCACTGGCCCATGTGGGTGTTGGTGCGCGCACATGTGTGTGTGTGTGTGTGACTGAGTGTTTTAAGTGTGTGCACAACTGAAAGACTTGAAGACAGATGACAGACCTTTGTCTCTGAATGTGTGTGCCTGCATTCGCCTGCGACTGCATATGTGCATGCATGCATGCATGTGCGTTTGCGCAGGGTCCCTGAGATTACAGTGCTTGGCTGACAGAGTCCTCTGTGTGTAATCATGGGTACACATGCGAGCGCTCACCTTCCTCTGAGCGGATTAACCGAACACTAAATCCCAAGAGAGCAACAGGCCAGACAGGCCTCTCAAGACAACTTCATTGACACTGGCCAAAACTGTTAAGTGATGTGTAAAATCTTTTTATAGAGTAAGATCTTTTTACAGACCACAAAAAAGGTGATCTTATTTAGCAGCTAATTTTTACAAACTAAAGATTTAAAAAGTAATGTGGAACAATGGACTTGCAATCCATTAGGAATTCAAAAGTGTAGATCAATCATTTTCTATTCATTTTGACAGCATATCATTTTCTCAAAAAAGGAAAACAATGACATGCAATCAAATTCAAGTTATTCATAAAACGGGCGAATGCTTTCTTCGTAAAATGTATTCCTTCCTTTAAATTCTGATTATCAAATGCATTTAAAATGTGATAATGCTCGAATGTTTTTTTTTATTTTGTGAGATTAGAATGTCAGTTTTTTCAATAAAAGAATCTTCAACTTTTTCCAATATAATTATGAAACACACTTTTTAGTTCAAAAGTGACAGAATTTTCTCTTTTGAATTTAACTGAAGGTACAACAAAAATGAACAGATAAGAGTGCGGGTGCACATTTATGTTCATATCTGCAGAGTGGATTAAATGCACACACGTCGCTAAATTAAAGAATTCGTGCTGTGGCACTTTTCAAATAAATATTCCGACATATTGCATTTGGATATTTCATCATACTGCCCGACATCTTTACTTTAATTATTAGGAATGGAAATTTTGGTTTAGTTTTAAACCAACTGTATGTGAATTTTAGCGGTGGGGGGGATTACGGTGTCATCGTCTCACTTCAACAGGTTCAAGTGAACAAAAGAGACGATCTAGCACTGATCTAATAAATAAATCATTTCATCAGGAGTGAAGTACATTCGCATCACCCTAGTCACAAATTTCCGGAGAAGAAATGATGTGACGGCAAGAAAGTGCCTAAATCTTCTCGCACACTGATTCACAGACAGGATCATCATTGTGTCTCGGGGTCATCTTGAGCTGACAGTTTCTATAAAGATAATTTATTATCAGTGTTTAAAATTACATTTTTACAAGTGCACTTTTATTAAATGACTCTTGGTCTAATCTATACAAAAAGCAACGGTTATGAATCATCACTTCCCTAATGTTAAAATTATGTGCGGTGGGTTTTTCCCACACTGCAATAATTCAACATGTGATAATTTACTTTAAAACTTTTTAATATTTTACATTTTCTTTTACAAGTTTCAAAATATCTAATATGGCTATTTAACTCATATATGACCAATATTGAAGGTGATATAAACTGGGGACTGTAACATTTATAAAGTCCAACTTTTAAATGTTGTCCCATTAAGTGGAAAAGTAAAACATTGTATTTTTTAAGGGGAGAAGGGGGCAGCCTAAGTGACTGTGAGTTAGGACTGTGCGCTGCATGTGGACATGATAAAGCTGCATTGGGTCGACCCAGCATTAGCACTGACTAAAACATGACACAAGACCTTGTCCCCCTTAATAGACCATAAATAGCCCCTTGATGTCAGCGTGTAGACTAATTGTGTGACATCGTTGTCACAGGCAGGAGCCGACGGGGGTCAGAAAAAAAAAATCAATAGACCCAGCTACTTTACTTAGTTGAAGGAGGCAGCCGCGTCAAAACAAGACCCCGAAGTCCCCCCCCCCTTGAAAGGTAAGAAAAAATACAAAGCACAAACTTGTGACCCCCCCCCCTCCACCACCACCACCCACCATCTCCTGCGCGTCCGAGCGCGGTACTTACTTTATGTTCGCCTGAAATCATCCAGCTGGGTGTGCGCGGCACGGTTGCGTTGCGTTGCTGTGCTGTGCGGTGCGGTGCTGTGCGGTGCGAGCGGTCCGCCGGTCGTTTTGGGGTCCTGCCGACTGACAGGGATGCGTGGCCGAGGACGGACTTCGCCGAGACGCACTTAAAATCCAGGAGCGTAACTTGGCGGAGTACGTCGCGGGGTGGGAAAAAAGTAACCTACAGTATGTGGTTGGAGTCTCTATAATGTCATCGAGAACTAAAGTCTCTCTCTCTCCCTCTCTCTCTCTCTCTCTCTCTCTCTCTCTCTCTCCCTCTCTTTCTCTCTCTCCCTCTCTCACTGCTCAGAAGGCAGGACGCTCGCACTGCCTCTCATCGAGGTGTAGGTGGAGCGGAGAGCCGGTAGCACGGCGCGTTGCTGCGCTTTGCGGCGCGGTGCGGTGAGGTGCGGAGCCGGCCGGTGGAAGTGGGCGCGGGTTTGTATTGCAGGACGTCTGGGTGCTTAATGATTTCGAAAAGGCAGTTTTCTCTTCCTTCCCACAATCCTACCCGAGTCTTTCCATAAACCCTTCTCCTCTCTTGGCGCAAGGAGAAATAATCGATTTTTTTTTTTTGCCTCCTCTCCCTCTCTCCCTCTCTCGCTCTCTCTTCTCTATCTCTCTCTTTTTACTTCTGAAAGGGGGCGGGCTCACATTTCCTAACTCCACTTTAATGAAAGAGGAACGGCTCTTAATGCTCTATTATCGCGCCAGCCCCGATGAAGTGGACGCACAATTAACTGCTCAGAGAGGACTACTCCAGGAAGATGATGGGGAATATGTACTTTAACTAATGAACCAACGGGGAGCATGCTAAGCATCAGCTGCTGACTTCTGCTTCCCCCTCCTTCTCCTTTCTTTCTTCAAACAGCTAAATCTGAGTTCGGACCAAAGTTTTGTTTTCTTTTCTTTTTCCACTCGCAGTTTGTTTCCTTGTAGTCGCCCCATAATAAGTAAAAACTTTAGTCAGTCTGAAACTGACAAGGTACTTTGAACTATTTGGTCGCCCCCCTTAAAAGAGCTAGGATTGTCTTTTTAATAAAGGCAGCACGCTCACAGAGAAAAAAAAGAGAAGTTATGAAGTTGAAATTAAGAAAGAAAAGCTGCTCCCTTTGCGCACATATTATAGCCGGCCACATTCCCACAAATTTATTTCCTCCTCTTCTGCACTCTCCATTCTCAGCCATTCCAAACTTTCCACCTCCCGCATGCTGCCAATCATTATCTTAGAAACCAGCTATCTTCAGCTGATAAGCTGTGACATAGACAGTAAGCACGGGGGAATTACCAAGCCTTATCCATCCAACCAAATGATTTCAAAACATCCACTCTATTAGTGTGAAGATAACAATTAAAACAGCAAGTTTGTCACTCCAGATAAGACCCAGACAGGCATCGCAATGGCTTTATGTGCTGAGATGTATCCCAGATAGACCTTGTAATACTGCAGCTCTATTATACTAATATTATATGGCTGATTACCAGTTTAAAAGATTCTGAAGAGTTAGTCTTGAATAGACCCGACGCCATCAGCTCTGTTTCTCGAGTGTTTATCAGTCCACTCTCGTGTAACTAAATGTTACACTATTGTATTTTTCAGGCTGTTTTCATAAAATTACCAAGTAAATAATAGCCTTAATTAATGTATTGATGTCTATGTCAGGTCATCCTCTTTCTAGACCTTTTTAAATTTTACATTTTCCTCAAAAGGTACAATTATATTACCAAAAAAATAATTCTGTACATATGGCATATCCATTGACACCGGCTCTAATGTGTTTAAGTATTAGAACTACTACAAACTACCGACTGCTTTTCTTACTGGATTACCGAGCCGACTGCCCGTGTAGTGTAAATGGACACTTTGCAGTGTCCTTATCTTTTATTCCTTTGACATTCACCTGCCAAGCATAAGGTAAGTTGTATAGAGTCAGTCAGACCCTCAGTCAATCAGCATGCCAAGGAAGGAAATTGGGGGATACAAAATCAGTTAATGAATAAATCAAGCTTGCTAATCTGCCTGACGGGTGAACATAACATTTTGTAACTGAACCCTCTGGTGTCTTATGACTCGGGATACCACCTTCACATCACCTGACCCTTTAATCTTTAATAGCATTTCCTCTGGCCCCCGAGCCTTCGTATTAATCAATAAGATGCAGTCTATTGCCCACAGAAGGTTCATCAATTTAAAATAACAGATATCAATGGCATTAGGTATAAGATGATCTCTGCAGATTACAGTGCACTGAATTAAATCAGTCAAACGGGCACCTATGTAATCACACATACCACTTTCAGTTCCCCTTCATCGGCTGTCCTAAAGTGATGGTTCTCAACGCTTGAGGTTGTCTGTGTCTGGCACCTGGAAGGAGTAATGACAATGAGGAGCAATATATTTCAATGGTGAAAAATCATTAAACGCAACAAACACTCACGCATGCATGTTCAAAAATTGTTCTGACTTGTCTACACGGATTCATGGTTGAAAACATCCTAACAGGGTCATTCTGTGCTACCACAATTTATGCAAAGTTGGGAAGACCTGCTGCCTATTTTGTTCTATAGAGTGTCAGCCAAATCTAAATATTGCTGACAGGTACTGCAAAATTATTATTACACTGTATTGTGTCACTGTAGATGATCCTTTTTTTATCTTGATGAGTTAAGACAATAGGTGTGTTGTAGGTTAATTGATTTTAAGATTGTGAAATTAGCTCTTTCCTTCAACCCAAGTAATTACTTAATTTCATTTCTTCACTACAATCCTTTTTTATTTTGAGGTGGTGATTATAAGATCAAGTAGAGTTGAGAGAGTTGCATTAAAGACCTCTAAAGAAATCAAAATCAAAAGTTTGCCCAAACAATTATGTAATTTGAAGAATATCACAGTGTGTATAAACACACTTAAGTCTTTTTGGCCCACGCAGTTTTGTGAGGTTTGGCATCTGCTGCATATAAAAAGTGAGGGGAAATTACACTTGGATATTAAGACAAACACAAAAGTGTGGTTTGCAGATACTGATCTTGCTTGGATTGTTACTTAAGTTTCTTCATGCAGTCACATAGCCTGCAAGACACACACACACACACACACACACACACACACACACACACACACACACACACACATACACATACACATACACATACACACACGTATGTACGTGTGCATGCTTTCAGAACAGCTGGCTTAAAAATGAGACCGTTTTTTTGTAAGAGAGGCGGAAAGAAAGGAATGCTTCTCTCAAGAAAAAGATAAATAAAAACACATTTCTAGCGCAAACAAGAACAGCCCCGGCTCACTGCAATCTGTTGTCGATCATGCTCACGTGAAAACACAATCTGCCTGTCACAGTAGATGATGTTAAGCACCCTGCTCACTGCTCCTGAGAATTAGCCAGCTATTACAGAAGCACTACAAGACAAAGTGTTTGCCGTCAAATACGTCTAAAGATTTGTAACAGCTTCATCTGAGTTTCACTGTGGGTCTTCCCATAGCCTCTCTTGCCTGACTTTTTTAAGTGAATGCATACTATCCCAATTTTTATTTGTGAAAATGTCTTCCGCAGAAATCATTAAAAATATCATGTGTCCTTATATTCTGTGGCAGAGGTATTTTTTGCAAATGCAATATATTATTAAAAGTCAAAATGAAGACATAACTGAAACAAATTGTGCAGGCTATCATTACTAAATTAGAACAAGATGACATCAAGTAGTTAATATAATAGGTCAATATATTTAATTAGACAAAGATGTGCACAGCAGGTGCCTGCACGAGTATAATATTAGGTATTAAGTTTGAGTGTCATTTCACAATATTTTTTTTTGGCCACAATAAAGAACACATTTACATCCCCTAAATTTACTTTGTGTGAAATGTATATATCCATATCATAAGTGACAGAAAATCTGCTTTTGTGTTTTTTTTTTTGGGTTACATGTCCCTGTAACGGGAGTCATGTCACATTCCAAATGAGAAATTATCCGCTGCAGATCTCTGTTTGGTCTTTGTATGAATCTTCCAGAGCAGTGTATTACACGTGAAGTTGAGCTTCTTAGTAATGACATTCAGAATGAAACTGAAGGTAATATCATCAGTAATTTCGGCATACATTGCATTGCATTGGATTGAATTGTAAAATATATTTTGGCACGCAAAGGTGAGAGAAAATTGCTTTTAATTTAATAGGAGTATGATGTCATATTATAGAAATCAGAAATAATCCATCCATCCATCTTCTGCTGCTTATCCTCAGGATCGCAGGGGATGCTGGAGTCTATCCTAGCTCTGTCATCGGGCAAGAGGCGGGGTACACCCTCGACTGGTCACCTGTCAATTGCAGGGCCACATACAAAGACGGACAACATTTACTCACTCACTCTTTAAGGGCAAATTTGACTTATATCCTAATTTAAATTCCTAATTGTGGGAAGCATTCATCATACCACATTAAGAATGCAATATCCTCTAAATACTTTTGAACCATGGATCTGATGGTTCAAAAATATGCTTTTGCCTTTCATTTACATTCTGCTATAAGTGTGACAATAATGAACCAGATTTTTTTTTTTTTTTGTATGAATGGTAAGTGCAGGAACACTGAGGAAAAAAAAAGTTATGGCTAGTTATCAGTAAATGTACTGTTCCATTAAGGTATGACTCACTTCTCAGTGAAACTAAAAAGAGCTTTAATTTCAATAGAACAGTATGTCTGTGTCGTTTGGAGCCATTAACTCTGTCCTACAAAGATGACAGTAGTTCCAAAGTATTTCAAATGTATGCTGGTCCTCATAGATCTATTTCAGAGCAGAACCCTGATCCCAATACCCAATAAAATCAGGTCAGGACTGGAAGAGTGCAATACCCTTATTCAACCCCTTACTGAGCAGTGCTCAATATGAGACCGGTACTGGTACTGGTGATTTGCATGTGTCGTGTTTAACCAACAGTTTGCTGTCTGTACACCTTGTATGCATTATGGATGAGGCACAAGCTGAACAACAAGCTCTGCTTTTGTTCTGCTCGATGCTCCAGTTACATCATAGGAAAAGCCCCATGGTCCTGTGACTGCGCTGCATTGGCTAAGATACAGAGCTATCAGCTGAGCTGTTGACTGTACCTGTTGCTTCTCATGTTAGTAATGACATTTGACTTTTGAATGGAAAACATTGAACTCAAATATTCATTACACATGGATGTTTATTTGTAATATAAGTTCCAATGCAATTAGTAAGACATTTAACAAAGAATAAGTTTTTTAAAAATGATGATATATATATATATATATATATATATATATATAATGATATATGATTTTCCTAAGTATGTATAATGTGTATTTTGTAATAAGAAAAGAGGACAGAATTGACTGATATCTGCAATCTGCACAATGACTGATTTTATAATCCCATTACTTTTTTCTCCCTCCGAATTTATCTGCCATCACAACCCTTCCTCATATAGAAATGTGCAAGGTCTTCTAAGAGGTGCATTTGGACTCTGTGAACTGTGTAATTGACTGTGCTGCCTGCAGGGGAGCTCTGTTTCATTCTCAGCCGCCTGAATGGGTTAAACTGGAGGCATTGCTGTACAAAATTCAGCCAGTCAGTTTTATCCCCTCATAAATGTAATTTGGTTGACAGCATAGTACCATCAATTCTGTGGAAAGGTCAAAACATTTACAGAATATTATTTTTTTTACAGAATCCAAATATTTCTTGTTAATTTCACAGCATTTCTTTATCTATAGACATGCAAGCAATATGTTTTGTTCTTATATCATTGGTTCAAAGTTCTCTTTGTTTCAAACGAGATTGCTTCATGTTAGGGTGAAAATGGAATTTACTTTCTGCTAATGATTTTTCCTCCTTTTGAATAGTTGGAAAGTAATTCCCTGTTAACTGCTCCAACACAGGCACAGTTATTTCATTGTTCTAGCTGCCCTTTCTCTAATTGTGCCCATAAAGGCAAGATGCCAATGATTCTTTTTGTTATTTGTTCTCACCGGCATGCCCTGAAATGGTTCAAAAGCTATACATGAAAAAAAATGCAGCAATAGATATTTCTCATGTCTAAGAAAGTGATACTGCAAACATATGTAATTGTTATGAGTTACAACTGACATAATATATTGCAAAATCAAAATAAGCCAAAATATTTTGGAATTTGGTTTGTTACTGCAGATAGATTGACTATCTTAAGCTGCAATTATTTGTTAAATTATGTAAAACACCCTGTCTTTGATATAATTCATTTTATTCAATTCATTGTCATTGATCATTTTTCATTTTTTGTTCTTATGTTCTTTTTTTCATGGTCTACAAGTTCAGAAAACACAATTGTTACTTCCTCTTTTGATTTGTTTTGATTGATCAAACTATAGGATTTTAAACTGTATTTCATAATACATTCACATTACTGTAAATATCCCTGCAGCCATTATTTCCTCCATTCCCACAGTAACAATTACATAGCAGAAGTCCTCCTGCAGCTGTTGTCCTTAGCCAATTCCTTTAAAATTAAAGATCACTCAGCATGGCCATGCAACTTGTTCCACACTCTCCACAAGCAGCTGATAGCATCTGACTGTGAACAGAAGAATATAATATATCTGAATGAGGCCTTGTGACCAGTGATATAGGCCTGCTTTACACACTTGATCGCAGCAAATGAACGGCACCGTCTACAGCTTTGTGCCTCCAGGATCACCCCCAACTCATTCTTATTCAGACATGATCAGAGGGGAGGCAGGCAGCTGAGATTAGCTCCAGATCAAAAGAGCTGCCTCGTGCCAGCACTCATGTTTTGTAGATTTAGGCGGCCCCTGCATACAGGCGTTGTATAGTGGCACTGTAGCGTCTTATTGTTTTATGGACTCAGAAGAGCTGGGGGTGTCATTGGAAAGGGAGTTTTCATATAAGGAGGTCTCACACCAGATGGAAATGTTCAAAAAGTAACTTAGTACATCACTACTGTAAGCTATTATTCTATTGACCATGCCACCGAAAATACAACTGCTTCCATAAAGGAAATCGATCCAGGTTCGGTGGCATTTTGCTTTAAAATATGTAAAGTACATTCCGTAATAAAATCTACTGTACATTCACTAACAACCACAGTCAAATTTGAGGTATTGACAAAAAAACAAAAACAAAACAAACAGAAATAAAACAGTGATTTAAATCTAAGCTGTATCTTAATCCCCCTTTTGTATTTACAGAGGTCAAAACATAGAACAGCATATCTGCATCAAATACCTTCCGACTAGAAGGAAACAAGCTCCAACAAGCATGAACAGCTGTGCCTTTGAAGGCTCACTTAAGTAATTTTCAGTTTTTATTCAGGTTAGGGCATCAAAATATATTCTATTGTCAGATTGCCAATGAAAATAAACAACCCTTAGCAACCTCTACAGTATTAATGCATTGCAACAATGCAGTGGCATTGTAGAGATAATATGACAGGATGAGGTAAGTTTCAAAGGCGCAGAGGCAAATGTGCAAGAACACTCACCTCCCTACAGAGAAAGAAAACAACAGAGTTCCTCAACTCTGCTGACCATCAAAGTGATGGAATTGAGGGACAGAAAAGCTAATAAGTGAAGACTGAGCAGTTATTGTAACCTGGGTCAATATTTCTCAGGTCCTGTCTGTTTAGATTAACAATGAGAGGACAACAGCTCTCTGACTTGGATGCAGGTGTGAAAGGTTGCATAACTTGCAAAATTTAATGACGTACAATTGAAATATAAGATGCACTCTTCCAATTTGCCTTTTCTATTTATTTGGATATGATTAATTTATTTTTAGTATGTGATGCTCTCTTTTAATTTCCATGTGTCTAGTCTATGATCTGAAGGTGCCACCCTGTTGTCTTTAGGAATGAGTGTGTAGATAAGTATCAAAGCATAAAATGGAAAAACCAGGGCATTCAATCAATATAAATGAATAAGTATGAATTCTTCACCATTCATTCAAATCAAGTATTTTCTTGGGAATAAAGAGAGGAGTTTTTTTCTTAGAGGATAAATGCCCTGCTGTAGAAACCATTTACTTTCATTTTGCCTCCTGCAAAACCACAGGGTTAGGAATAAATCTTCTCCTGTTCATTTTATGCCAAAGGTATCTCATTTGTCTTAACGGTTTGCCACTATGTCTGAACTGAAAGACCAAACCTTGACACATATTGTTATTGAAGTGTGTATTTACCACCTTAAGTTGCTACCTTAAGGAAATGAGTCATTTTTAAACCAAACAGCATTCTGAAGCTATGCACTTTCCCCTCACCAGTGATTCCAGAGTGTGCAGTGAAATGTTGTAAGCAATTATCTTTAAAAGAACCAATAAGCCAAAGTGACTGTGAAGAATTTGAAACAGAAGAACAACATTATTAAGTTCTACTTTAGCGCCTCCAACCATTTGTCCTGCTTTGGAGGAATAAAAATGATGAGTTCTAAAACTATCACACACACACACACACACACACACACACAGACACAGACACACGGTTCCAGGTGTCTACATCAGCCATTCCCCAAGTTCTCCACAGAGATGATTGGCAACAGCTGGGATATGACTGCTCTTGCAGCAGCAGAGCTTCTCTGGTGTCTCTCAGCTTTGTCAAGTGCAAGGAAAACTTTAAGTAAACATCAATTAAATGTATCTTTCGGCTTTTTCACGCTGGTACAGCAATTTCATTAATGGGCTCTATGACAAAGAAATCATTCACTAAATCCAAGAAGGATATAATAAATCCATTAGGAAACAGCCCCTAAAAATAAATCTCCCAAAGGTTAGGAGGCTCAAATATCAAAATGATGGCCTAATCTATTTTACATATCATGACCAACCAAACCCAGCGCCATTTTAAATTTGGGAGATTGGAAAAAAGAAAACAAGGGAATAGTTGTGCTGAGAAAACTCACCCGTGCCGTATTTTCTGCTTCCCCAGGAAGTTACACCCTACAGCACCAGCTGAGGATCATCATTTGCAGTTCACAAAATTTAAATTTAAACAGAAAACAATTATATAAACACAACCTGCATGATTTCAATGTCCAGCATATTGTAAAGCCAGACCAGCTGGCTTTGAGAAAAAAAACAAACCCTGGTTTGGGTTGTGTTTGCCCCTGTTGTCTATCTGTATCTGAAACCAGGTAGTTCTTTGCAACCACCCCCAACAGCCTCCAGCCCTACCCCTGTCCCAGCTTAATCCACCTGCCCCTGTCAATCCAAAGTAAATTTAGCCCACTGAAGTATCATTGGCACTCCCATACATAAGCAAGCAAACACATCCCAGACCTTTGTCAGCAATGGCATATACTTCATAGCTGAACCAGGATTACTGCCCCAGCAAGAATGCTGCCCTGTTCAGAGTGGCATTTGTGATGCCATTTTTGATGCTATTTCGAAATAGAGCTGTTACACGGGCAGTCATATACCCACACTTTGAACCTAACACTACTTTCCTCACCTATTTGTAGACGTTTGAAAAAGGACCTATGGTGTGCTACATTTGGATGTACTTAGTCATTGAAATCAAACATGATGCCAGACTTATTAATGCATTATTTATTTATATTCAGTGACGATGAATAACATCACGACGGTAGTGTTTTTTTAAATATACACTCTGCTTAGACAGCATACGGATACTCCTTTTATAGCTGACATCAGTTAAAGCAGTGTGAATCAAAAATAAATGATCTGAGAGAAGAGATTAGCCGTTATTGATTGTATCTTGTTTAATGTGAAAATACCAGGTGCAATGGGATACACCTATAATTTGGTAATTACAAGCTCATTTTACCAAGTATATCTATTACTGAAATCCACCCACAGTAGTTTGCCTCAAAGAGTTACAGTCAAGAAACAGCCGTAGTCCCCACAACCCATCCCCCCACATAAACAGCTGATACAAATCTCACCTCTCCAACAGACTTTTCCAACAGAAAAGTTATGACTTTCCTTAAGCTGCTGCAGCCTGACAATAATTCATTTCTCAATTCTAATGATATTCAGTATAATGTAAGTATCAACAAGCTTAACAAGCCCAATATTCCCTGTGACATGTTTCTGATTAGCAGAGCTTTGTGGGGGCGGCAGAGGGGTAATTGTATTTTTATCAAGCATTTTCCAGCCAGGGGTCTTATACCTGCTGCCAAAATCAAATGATGATAATGGCAATGAATGATCTCCAGAAATTACTGTCTTATAAATGCCTCTTAAATCAGGTAATTTGTAAAAATGGAGATTGATGATATAAAGGAAACATGATGGGAAAACAGATTTTTCCTCAGAATACATCCAGAGGAGGAAATCCACCGCAAGAGAGGATAAAACAGTTGTGTCCCCTTGATGATTCTTATTCACACTCCTCTGACAGCAAAATATGTTTTGTATTGATCTGGTTGTATTGTTTACATGTTTCTGGGCACAGGTAGTCAAGTAATCTGATTATTTCTGGTCATTTCTGTCACCATGACTCCCTGTGCCCCTATACATTTAGGGATCTGTATCTGGCCATTCTGATATTTGAATGACCTAATGGACATGAATTTAGTAATCTTCTAGGGTGGGGCTGGGTTGTGATGGGATGATGGATAACAGGGGAATTTAATTCAGTTATGATGGTTCTAGATGGCTGAGTGATTCAGTATGGAAGTAACTTTCATATGGTTGCTGTACCTACAATGGTGGAATTGATATTTAACAATTTCATATGTATACTTTTTTTACATATCTCCTTATAGAACCTACATTATAAATTCCAGGTGAAACTTGGGGACAACCAAAGAGAATGTGAATTGATTAATGATTGCACAGAATTCTGTACATGTTGTTTAAAAATACTATGAAGAAAATGTTATCTAAAAAAAACAAACAAAAAAAACATTGTGAAGCATTCTCTGATACTAATCAGCAACTCAGCGCTAAACACAGTAAAGTCATGCTGTGGTGCCAAGTGCAGAATCAGGTTTTTCAAGGTTCTTCAGAACTAACTGCTGAACCTATTTTGTTTTTTTTGCAGAATACAATCATAAATTAAAGAAAGATTACTGTCCCCTGTTTTGAGGTTCATATTTTAACATTCTCATGATTTACTAAACTCCTAACAAACTTGTGTATGTCTCTCCTATATTACTAATACCTTGTAATACTATCTGGCACTAACAGCAAGATGAAAATTTCATTCATTCTATGTTTACAGAAACTCATACAGACTCCCCAAGATAACTGATGAACTATGTATTTTATAGAAACAAACTATTATACCATCAGCTACAGACACTGAATATAATTTCCAGTTGTTTTGGGGGAAATTTTGTTTTATACTCTGGCATTCAAAAGATGTGGCCTACCTGGCCTACCAAAGTTATAATCATATGTGCCTACATATATACAGTATATATGCACTCATGTATGTGTGTATGAATATTTACAACTGTATTTGTATGTCATTTTCAAATTATTTGCACACACACATCCACACACACACACACACACCCACACCCACACACACACACACACACACACACACACATACACACACACACACACACACACACACACACACACGGTTCCAGTTGTCAGCCATTCCCCATAAAACTTGTATTTTTTATCATTTGTAAATTTGCAATCTTTTTAGTTTAGTACGACATATTTAGCCTACTTAGGACTGCATAGCGTGAGCTGACTTCTGTGTGTGTCTGCCCAGCCCACTGCTCTGCACAAGGTTGCTCTATGTGTTCAGCATCCGAGAATGACGGGAGGCCATGGCACACAATCACAACTAAGCACATACCTTCCTGCCCCACAGGCCCAGCAATCCAGACACAAACTGGGGAGGTGTATGTTTATCGAGTGTCTCAGAGTAAGACTGATGATTTAAGACTGCTGCTCAGGTACGTTAAATTGTCCTCTTCACCACCAATCATTTCCCATAGATTTGATATGTTGAATTTGAATCAGCTCTCCAAATCTGATATTCTTCATAAACACTGACCAAGGCCTCAATCTAACCTGGACCGCTGTAGATGGTTGACCAAGCTGTTTCTCTGGAGATCTATCCTGATGAGCTGTGTTGGTTTTATGAGAGGCCTGCTGTGACAGAATCTGATAAAACACAGCAAGAAGAGGGTTAGAAAGATTTAGAGTACCAGAGAGAAAGATTGAGAGGAAAGGAGACAGAGAATTGAGAGTACATGAGAGGGAGAGAGTGGGTACGCACCTCAATCCAAAAACAATATTTTGACTGAAACCATACCCTCTCCATCTGGCTCTTTTGAGGGGTGGATTATGACTGGTGCCATGGCTAACTCTTTATCCCACACTGTTCAGCCTCTAAGTGCAGCCTGACATTTTTCTTAAAAGGACAATGTGACTAGTATCAGGCATATATACTATGCATGACTTAAATTTAAAAAAAAAAGTCAATTCAATGTATGTTTTCTACTTCTGAAATCCAATATTTAATGTAAATGATAATTCCTGGCCGGATACACGGATGACCGAAATGATGGTATGTGTGCATTTACTATTAATTAAGCCAAATAAAAGCGGAAAGAAATATTTTAGTTAGAGCATGAAATATTTTAGTTGTAGTTAGTTTGGAAATATGCATTTTTTTTCCACATTTCGTAAAATAGAAGCACTCTTTTAAGACCTTTGGGAATTGTATCTTTCTTAATGCTACCCTGTCTCAGCTCGTGAAACTTGAATGTCAGTTTCCGTTGTATGTACACACACATACACACGCACCCAAGCACAGACACACACACACCTGCTAACACATGCATACGTGCTCACACACACACATACACACACACACGCACTAGTGATGTGTGTATACGATTATGTATGTGTGTTTATACATGTAGCCTATATGCACAACCTTAACAATCCTTTATTACATCAAACATTGCCCCTTCCAAATGATATTTTCTCTGCCTCCTGGTCTGTTCCGCATTTTTTCTTTACAGATAAACAAAAAGCATTTCCAGGTGGCCATGGTAACAGAGTGAAGCACTTACCCTTGCACTCATTGCTCTGTGTTCATGTTAACTTGCAAGCTCCCTCATGTTTCTGTATCCATGTTTCCAGGGTGCTGAGAGCAAATTGCTATGAAGAGCTCTTTTCTTGTGACCGCAGCAAGTCCTCTGTTTATTTACCATGACAAAATATACCAATAAAGCATGTACAAAATGGTGCTTTCAGAACTTTCAAAGTAGTCTTTGTGATACTATAATTCCCTCTTTTTCTCCTATTCTTTCTCACCATTGTTTCTCTCAAATGGTGATCCTAAATGGCTCAAGGCACCATCTTTAAATTGATGGGCAATCCAATTGAATGTTCAGCCACATATCTGCAATTTAAGAAAATGTCAAAGATATTAACAAAGAATAATAAAGGGCAAAAATAGCGTGACTTTTTAATTAGCCACATCTCATAAGCTGTGTCAAGTAGATTGGGCCAAAGTCACAATATCAGTAATACATACTGGATTAATATTCATGCTTTTAATCAATGATGTTAGAAACAGTGCAGCCACATCACTCAATTAAATCTCAATCCTTTAACTCTTATTTTCATCCCATTTTGCTCTTGGACCATTTTCCCCCACCTATTAAACCTCCATGACAGATATTTTGATTTGAAAGTAAATAGGAAGGGAAGCAGTGATGAACTTGGGATGCCATTTGAGCCCAACTTAACGATATTACACACTTTAATCAGTGAGGCCATAATAACTCAGTAAATGTTCCTGACTTCCTTTGAAAGCATGCCAGGCAAGAAATTGCTTATTAGTGTATATTTCATAGTCAAGCTATACATAGTATCAATGCGTAATATGTTGATCTTCAGCTTGTTGAAACAGGGCATTACATACTCGACTATTACTAGATGTCTTTGTCACATCAAATTAATTAAATGTGGCGACAGAAAGTAACTTCACACCGGGAGTTCTTCAATTTTGATGAAAGCATGAATTATATATTGAACTTGAGGATAATGCAAAAGTGATAAGGAGTAAATATCTACACCATTAATATTTTATTATTTACTCTTTCATGCTCTACTCAGTATTTTTATGATTAACAATGCAAAGCAACAATGAACAGTTGAAGTCTCTGTAGCTTCTTCACGGGGACACTGGGACAAACATTTCTCTGTTTCAATGCTCTTTTTATTTTTCAAAATTTTCATTATTCATTGACTAGCGCGTGTTGGTAAGTTGAGCTATAAGCCATGTTAGAGAGTGAATGGGCTGACAGAATACCTCCTGAAACAAAACATCAGCTTGGCTCTGTTAAAATTCAGTCATTTGCATAGTTTCAAAAGTAACAAGCCCTTGTATCACATGAGAACTGAGAAGCAAACTTTCAAGTAGGAAATTCCTTTGGTGAGGCCATCATGAGGGTGAATTTCTGGTCTGTGAGCAGAAAGGGTGGTCAAGAAAAACACCTTTCTTGTGACAGAGTATATCTGCACCTTAAGCATCCGGAGTGGTTAGGCTTCGCTCAACATTAACTAAACACTTGCAGTTTAAACTCACTCTGACATGTCTATGCTCACTGACACTGACGTCCTACTAAACTTTGGAGACTATGGGACTGATGCAGACAGCTTGCGGTGTCTATTGCCCTTCAACTTTGAGTTGAGTGTGTATGCATCAGTGTGCGTGTGTTTGTGTGTGTGTGTGTGTGTGTGTGTGTGTGTGTGTGTGTGTGTGTGTGTGTGATCTAAAAATACGCCGTGGCATGAATGAAATGAAAATAATAGTTAAATGTTATGAAAACAAAATAATATATATGATCTTATTAATTTCGATGAATTTAAGGGATTTGAGGATTAAATTTATTTCCAAAGAAATTGACCGCAACGAATCACTTCTTTAACATTTTTGGGAAAAAAATTACTTGATTGAAACTGGTAAGAAATGCCAATTATTCTCATCAATGGAAACAATAGCCATGGCAACCAAAGTTGTTACTGTAATAATTTAATTGTTAAGAAAAAGCACACACACACACACACACACACACACACACACACACACACACACAGGTGTATCCACATTAACTTCACTGCAAATTAAGGATAAGAGATAAAGATAAGTCTTTGGTTAACCTGTTATATACCTGTTTCCATTTCTTTAAGATTCTTAATATTTAAAACCTCAGTGGAAATACACCAGTAAGCTATTGTATATGGTCTCAAGTTCAGAAGCAAAAATGACAAAAGAAAATGAAGACATAAATAAAAAGGGCCAATGGTGGCCAATCACATGTTAAAATAATTTACTGTCCACTGAGTCCCACCACCAATTTGGGCCAACATCATGTTTGCAACTGATTGGGAAATAGATTGGTAATTAGCTTCCCATCCATCCATCCATCCATCCATCCGTCTTCTTCTGCTTATCCTGCACTCAGGGTTGTGGGGGATGCTAGAGCCTATCCAAGCTTGACAAGAGACAAGGCACACTCTGGAATGGTCACCAGTCAATCGCAGGTCCACATATATAGACAAACAACCAACCATTCACTCACTCATTCATTCAGAGCAATTTTCCCAATTATTTTTTTCCAATTTACCTGGATGTTTTTGGACGGTGGGAGAACCCGGAGGAAACCCATGCGGACACAGAGAGAACATGCAAACTTCACACAGAAAGGTTCCTTGGTCGGAATCGAACCAGCGCTAACCACTGTACCACCGTGCCGTCCAATGTGCAGGGAAAGTGAAAAACACTCAAGCCACATCCCCTTACTGTGACAAAGTAAAACTTTCCTCTAAGTCACAAATTTCATTTCTTCCAAATTTGACACAGCAAAAACGTTGAAGATTTACAACTTCACTTTGACAGTAATGCAAATGGCTTATGAAGTCACATGGAGGTGAACCATGTGATATGAAAGACTTGAGCGTGCCAACCACATTTCCTTGTCTTCATCCAATTCTTTGCTTTGGATCAATCCAGAGAGACAGTGGTCAATTTACAAGAGAGTTGAAAAAGGCTGAGTATAGAAATGCAGAATTTTTGTGTTTTTCATTGACTGCTATTTCAGCTGGTCACCACAGCAGTGACGGTTCCATATCTTTTTCTATAACAATCTTGCATTTTTTAAATCTGCAACATGCAGATGTATTCTTAAAAAAGAACAAAAGCACAACAATATTGCTCAAATTAGATAACATTATTGAGCCTCCAAATAAGGAGGCTTCCATGTTAATGCTATGTTTTGATATGCATCATTTGGTCTGGATTTATGAAATTGACTGCAAAGAGAAACCAGACACTCAACACACTCTCGCCAAGCACAAAAATGTTAAAAAATCACTGTGCCTTGGAAGCAAATCAGCTTAATTTCCTGTATGTTATATACCCAGCATGCATGTCTTTTTATGATGTGTATGAGCTGCTTCTTGCCAAGGAGCAACATGGACTTGAGATTTGTGTGTCTTGATTTTGAAAAGTGAGACTTATTTGCTCCCATAAATGAAACTAAATTAAATGAACATAAAGAAAGTTTTCACAGAACATTTCAAGTCTCTACTTGTAGCAATACACGTTGCTAACAGATCTATTGACATGTTGCATACTCACTGCTGCATTCAAAAATAAAAATTATAGATGTGTTTCTTTTGAGTGCCATAACTGTATCAAAAGAATGCATATATTACGAAGCCACATGGGTTTAATAGTAGGATACTGGGAAAGCAGAATATCAATGGCCTGCAGTGCACTACCAAAATGAACACAGTACAGTGAATTTCAGGCCAGGGGTTTTGGGTGTTGCCTCGCTTCTCTGTCAGCTACATTTAACCTGACAGACTAAAAGTATAGCACATGCTATATGAATGTCATACATGCAAATGACTGAAAGTAACTTTAATATACTCTAATTTCACTGTTGAAACTGGCAGTGGTGAAAGGGGATGACAAAAAAGTACTGGAAATGGGACCATTCTGTATGGATTTCTTATTCAGGCTGCTCTAAACATGTTGTATGAATCTCGAGTCCTTTCAATAAGGAAGGTATGAAAAATAATACTTGTTTTGACAGGAGAACTACCATAAGTTTTGTATCTTGCTGACAGATAATGAGAGAAACACAGACATGGCTTTATCTGCACATACAGTATGTATTGACACATAAAATGAACAAATCTTTGCTGTGTTGGGCTGTGAAACCTGGCTGCAACAAGTCTTTAACTACATTACATATTTTTTGAAGTTGTAAGTTTTTATTTGTTTCAGTCGGTTCACTAGCTTTTTTCATAAGTTTAAATTAAACTTTTGAGAAAAATATGGATGTCTTCAATTGCTGTCATTGTTAACAGGTATTTTTTACAGCTTTATTTCATGCCATATTCATGAAAGTGCCCAATTTAAATCCCGACAGGGGGTCAGTCCATCAGGAAATCTTCTTGTCTTGGAAACTGGACTTAAATATCTTCATTTGACGACGTTTCACCCCTCATCCGAGAAGCTTCTTCAGAAGAAGCACTGAAGAAAAGCTGAAAAAGCCTCTCAGATGAGGGGTGAAATGTCTTCAAGTGATGAAAGTTGAGTTCAGTTGCCACAACAAGAAGTTTTCAACAAGAATTCACTATGATCTGGATGACTGAGAACCTCCACAAACAAAGTAGTTATTATATAACTTCGTATTTATGGGGACGTTGGTGGAAATACATTCTCAAAAGGCCATTTTTCAAGGGCTACTTGAAATCAAATTTTCTGAAACTAAAAACGATGCTCTTGGTCGATTGAAAAATCTCAATTTCACTTTATATTGGAAGAGTTCAAACAATTCCAAACAGTAATTTCCCCCAATAGGAAACCACATCATGTAAAGCTAAAGCCTACCTACGCCATTAGATTTTCAAATATATTCCTGACCAAAATGGGTCATTGCATTATCATACATTTTCTGACCCCCTCTGCAAAAATTCTTGGAAAAAGAATGGCAGAGAAGAGAGTGGGACTTGTCATCCACCTGTCAGGAAAAGTAATGATTTAGTGTTTCTCCCTGTGGCCTCTGCCACACGCTTTCCATGTTGAACAAAGGAGAATAATCATTTAAATGTCTCCCAATCAGCCCTTTCGCCATCTTCAATTACACCTTTCCACTCTTACATTTGTATAATTTTCTAATCTAAGTGAGGTGTGGTGCTGTCAAATATGCCATAGAAAGCAGCAAAGCACAAGCATAGACTGACAGATGGATCCACCAAGATGGAGAGGCATGTCAGTGGATCTTCCATATGCCTTGGCACTGCTGTTGGATTACGGTTCACGTCCGCTTGGATTTTCTGTGTCATTATGGGGAGCACTAATGGTTATTTCTTGTCGTATAAAAACCCTGTCTTCCTTGAATGAATCTAAGAGTAATAAAACAATCAGAATTCACCTAATACATTAATGCATTATATACTGTTTATTTATGTAATTAATTCTATAAATTCTATGCTATACCTCATCATTTTTTAATTGCTTTATTCAAATTGCTTTGAGGGCAAGAAAGATTGAAAATAGAAATATCAACAACGGCAAAAGGGGTTAGGTCCTGGAATTACTTCTTTTGAGTTGTGCTCCAAATTATTTCAGATTCGACTTAGTATTGATTTTTTCTGATACAGTCCATAACACACTTTTGTGTGGAACCTCTGGGGGGTAAAAGGATTTTTGAAAGGGCAGCTCTTGGTTGAGCTTGGTTTCTGTTAGTGCTGTTAGTGCTGCTCCAAGCAGATGGATGTGGAGTGCCAGTATAACCCTGAGTTGTCACCCATTACATTGTTTTAGGTTAAAGTGCCCAACTGCCCACCACTCTTAAAACTGAAAAAGCATATAAAAAGGACAGTAAATGGGGGCCCCTGCTTTCTTCCATTTTACTTTTATTTCTGGAACTGAAATATACTGCTTGACTTCAGCATCATTTTCTCCTTGTTATTCTCTTTGTACATAACTAAAATACATGTAATCGCCCTTTTTCCAACATGATTAACTCAGGATCGCAAGTCTGTACTGGACTGAAAAGTTAACCTTTCTACAGCTCCTGAAGACAAGAACTGATGGATCATAAGAGAGAAAGAGAAAGAGACTGCCTGCAGCTTGTTATGAACAAATGTGATGCTTTAGCTCCACCGGCAATACAAAGAGTGTTGGATTGCAGTTGTACTCATTAGATCTAAGAGATCTCTTGAAATGGAACACGTGTTCTTGGTTCTGATTCAAATACCTGATCAAATCAATCAACTTCCGAAATGAGCTGGAGCCAAGTGATCCACATCAAGACACGCTAATCCTCATCTAGGAATGTGAATGGATTAGGGGAAACACGTGACCTTATCTAACCTAAATGAATTAATAAATCAACTTAAATTTGGGTTATTTGTTTATTATGGGAACAAAACCGCTGATATGATATCATTCCATAGACAGAATGACAGGAAAGACACAAGTATGTATTCATTCATCGTCTGTACTGCTTACATAGGTACTTGGCTGTCGCTGGTGAGCAGTGAGCTTCACCCTGGACCAGTCACCAGACGATCACAGGGCCATATACAGAAACATTTGACTGTTCTCCCTCTGATTTACAATTTAAATTCTTCAAATAACCTACTGCATGGATTTGGATTGCGGGAGGAAACTGGACAATTTGAGAAAAAAAACCCACAGGCGAAGGGAGAACATGTCAGAATTGAACAAGGCACCTTTTTTGCTGCGAGAGGTTGGAGTGCTAACAACTGCGGCACACGTGCCACCCAAATACCAAATTCCATATTTAATATTGATTTCCCCTACACAGTCACAATGACTGCCATTAACCGTCCTACAGTGTGTAAACTGTACAGCTATAATCTATATTCATCTTCCAAATATTATATTTCATGGCCCGATATTGTTTAGGCACCTCACATTACTTGGCAACTGACAGCGCTAAAAGTACTTACATCTAAACAACTCAGTAACAAATACATTGAAATCAATTATCGGGTACTTTGATCGCCATTTCATTCTTTTATCGTTTTTGTCCTTTTAAAACCAATGCATATGAGAAAATATACTGAATTAGGGAGAAAATCAAACTTCTCAGTGCCACTCTTGAAAACAATTTTGTTTTTGACTAATAATGTGGTGTCGGCCTCTATATCAGTCTGAAAGTAGAGGGCATCTGCTGATAATTTTGTTGCAGTGTTCTCTCTGTGAAATGCACTTCCTGTCTGCTCTGAAAAGACTCCAAAAAGAAGTTGGCTGCAGCTTTACAACAGTTTGATATTTTTTATTTTGTGTGGTCTTTCCATCAAAATACCACCCTTTTTTATTGCCATCTGTTTAGAGTAGTTTATACCAATGTCCTGTATTAGACGTTAATTGCAATTTCTGTTTTATGACAAGTAGTTTGATCTAGCTGAGTGACAAGCCGGAGCTGAAAAAAGCAGAGTAAAATGTGGGCATACACTTTCAGTACGTGTGAAAAATGCATCTGTGATTTTCCAGAGCCAGTTTCTGGGAAAGTCAAATCAGACTTGAGACATTTATTTTCCAAAACATCACATCACAGACCAACAAAGTTTTTAAATATGGCTTTTTAATTTCTCATTTTATACAGGCCCCTATCATTAGCTATCTTTTAGATATTGAGATATGAGGATTTTACCAACTCCACTCCTGACATGCACTCCCACAACAGAAATGCATCACCTGGGTATTAGATTCCTCACCTTAGCTGAAGAAAAGTGGGGGAGGTGAACAGGGGGGAGAGGGGGTTGTGTTTGCGTTTGTTCGCACTCATTTACAAGCGGCCGATATGGAATGAAAATGTTGGTACGTAACGATATTAATGCAGAACTATTTAGTTTTCCTGACTTTTCGGAAAGCACAGAAAATCAGGGGAGAACGATTTGCTCTCACACTGTCTCATCCGTCAACCCTATTTTCAGACACAGTCTTCCATGGATATCAAAACTAAACTGGGCTTTCCTTTTAAAATCTGTAGAGACAGTTGACACAAATCACACAAAATAATCTTTATGTTTAAAGACAGCTGTACTAAATCCTTAATTGAAAGTAGGAATCAAATGTACCATGACTGATCTTCTTTACAAGTTTAAGGGAGCACACAGAAATGTGAAGTAATCCACTATAGCTGTTTTATATGTTGAGGCATAGCGAGTCACTTTTATGCTTTTCCAATAATGTAAAATGACACTAAAACAGCAAAACTAATGTTTAACATTGACATGTGGAGGCTGAACATTGTTCTTTACATGAATTTTACATTTCAAGGTAGTCATCGTGACTCATCGGGCAACTCTGTCCCGTGGCGCCTTACACAAAACCTGTCAAGTGATAAGCATTTTTTTCCAAATACATTTTTTTTTCTTTTAAGCTTAACTTGCAATTCATCTCGGTAGCGTTATAATTTTCTATTCCCAATCATGTAAAATTAGACTTATAATATGTTCAGATTTTTTAGACATAGCTTTGGCACTCATCATATGGGGTTTTCATTCTTTTTAAATAAAATAATCATTTGATCAGTCAGGTTTGGTGAAAATATGTTTTGTTTTGTTTGCTCATGATGTTTTAGCGGTGACCTCACTGAGGCTATCTATAATCGGGGTAACAACGCCACCATTGTGAAACTGAAGTTTGGTTTGAGTTTATCACCCGTAGCTCTGAGGGGATTTTTACCTTATATTTCCTCTTGTATACTGTATCTTCAACAAGGCTTTCCAATGTCCTCCAAGTACATGCAGTTTCTTAAAGCCTGTCAACTGTGTGAAGCTTGCAGGGAGGATGATAAGCATCTTTTTTGTATTTAGTGTTAGTTATTGTGCTATTTTAACTATTTTACTATTATACTTTACGATTACGTACGGAGTGTACCATTTATACTATTAATATTAAATAAAATAATATGCTTTGTTTTTGATATTTTGGAAAAAACTCAAAAGTTTTTCCATGTTCACATTTCTTCATAATTGTATTCAACCTTTATTTATACAAGCTATGCCATTCAAACATAAGTGCAAGTACTGCAACGATGAACAAAAAATATATAAAATGTAATTTCCATAGTAATTATTATTGAACTTTGTATTAATGGGAAAGATGATGGAAATACATTCTCAAAAGCCATATTTTTCAAGGGCTACACAAAATCAAATTTTCTGAAACTAAAAACGATGTTTTTAGGTTGATTGAAAAAAGTCATTTTCACATATTATTGGCAAAGAGTACAAACAATTCCAAACAGTAGGGATTTTCTTCTCCTATATTTCTCATTGTATTTCTTCAACTATGCTTTCCAATGTCCTCCAACCACCTGCAGTTTCTTAAAGCTTGCCAGAGCTTGCAGGGAGGATGATATGTGACTTTTTTTGTATTTAGGGTCAGTCATTGTGCTATTTTAACTATTGTTATTTTGTACTTTACTATTATGTCCTTAATGTACAATTATACTATAAAATGTTTTCTTTTTTTCTTCTTTTCACAGTGGTGTAGGCTTGAAAGATCCAATTATGTCACAGGAGGCTATTTTGATATATTGATAATAAAATTAAATCGGCACAGTTTTTGGCGTTAAGCGTTTGATAATGTCAGATCATCTTTTCCAAAATAAGAGTTTTATTTTGTAACAGTGTATTTTTACATTTCAGACTGTAGTAAGATAACTGCATTTAATTTGAAAAACAGCTTTCAGGTTAACTTATCCTGTATTATGTTGCGAAATAGTATGAGAGACAATGGTTTCATCCAATTTTGATGCTTTGTTCTTGGTTTAGCATAATCAATTCCAGGCTTTCAATCTTTAAAAGACAACAGTATTCTGTACATTATAAATCAATAATGTCAAATACATCTGGTTAGTAATAAGTTTTTAGTGAGTCTGAAATGAGGTTTATTTTTGAAACACAGCAGCTTGACAAGATTTATCAACAATCACAAGATTATGACTACTCCGTTAAGATAATGGGAATCCCCCCGCATCATAATTAACACACGATTTAAATTGAAAAAAAAACATAATGGTCAATTAAAATAAGATTGCAAATTATAAATTAAATCAAAGGCTTCAGCTCAACTTCAAGAAGTGAGAAATCAAAATGATTGTGCGTGCCAGCATGGAATCTGGAAGAGAGCTGAAGTGTAATTCAAATACAGGATAAAAGTTTACTGAGCAATTATGTTTTTTATTGGTACATAAATGCAGACATTAGCTCTGAATAGTCATTTAATACTTGAAAACTTCAAATTATGGGCAATTAGCCAAACACGAGTAATTATTCTTCAAGTAACAAATAAAGACAGAAAAAATAGAGAGCGATGTGTCATGGCCTCTATAAGACCCTGCAGCACAAACCACAAAACAACATCTAAATTGCTGAAAGAGCATATGTCAGGATAGAAATATTCAACATCCAGTCGTCTCAGTGAAAATCTCTCTTCACGCTGAGAACCAAAAGCTGGGACCTCAGTTGCAGTTGATAAGGCTTTGTGTGCATTTATGTATTTTCTGGGGGGAGTGGTGCAAGAGACTTTATTGATTCAAATTAATTAATCCACTTACAGAGGAAGGGGATTCTGTTGCTCTGGAGCAATTTAAATAGTCCACAAGAATTAAACTCACCGAACGTGTTGACTTAAATGATATTCCAATTAATTGAATTGGAGGAATGTTTAAAAAAGTGTGGCATTTGCATGCAAAAATCAAGTGTTTTAGAAATGGATAACCCAAATAAATTTGATATTAATTAATTTTCGATACGGTTAAAGCCTATTTAGTATGATTGCAATTGCCATCTTTGCTGTGGAATAAAAGCATGTGGGTTTTAAGAAGAGCAGATAAAGCTAATTCAAATTCATATTTCAGATGTTAGTAAATCCTATACATAAAATACATGTAAAAGGGATATATTTACATCAGTCAATAAAATACATTACTTCAGTGCTTATATTATCCACAATACTTAAGCATGTGTAGCATTTAATAGTTTTGCCACTTTCATCAAGTCTGGAAATGAATACCTGGGTAGATAACGTCTATTTCTTGAGCTCTCGCATCCTTTTCTTTAAGTACTGCAGTTCATCTGACGGTAAAGTTGAATGTGTCCTATATCACTGATGCTCCTCTTTTTTATTCCTTAGTGTTTCATTACAGCCATACCATGATGTGCTTTGGTCATCTAAACAGAAAAAAGCACAGATGTGACATATAATACCTGCACAGCTGATTTTAAAAGTACCTCAACAACTGCCTCTATATGATTGTGAAATAGATTAAATATATTGGAATTATCAATTGGAAAATTAAGAGATTATTAGTTTGGGCAGTAATTATCAGATAATTTTGTACCCACATATAGGGACGTAAACAGTACTTGTATGTGTGTGTGTGTGTGTGGGTGTGGGTGTGGGTGTGGGTGAGAGAGAGAGAGTGAGAGAGTGAGAGAGTGAGAGAGAGAGAGAGAGAGAGAGAGAGAGAGAGAGAGAGAGAGAGAGAGAGAGAGAGAGAGAGAGAGAGAGAGAGAGAGAGAGAGAGAGAGAGAGAGCATTGGCAGTGGGATCCATAATGATTAGTGATTAGATCAAGTGCATTGAAACAGACATAAGCTTAAAACCAACACCAGTGAATGCTGGTTGGAGTGAACACCGGACTTTCTGTGTTTATCTCTGTGTTCTGCGGCACAGAAAGAGCTTAGCTTTCAAAAATTACAGTAATAAACACGCATAATAAAGATACATTTAGGGTTGACTCTGGCAAGCTTTCTAGAGAAAGATGAATTAAGTAATTTCATTACATAAAAGTAAAATATCTAAATTTAAAGAGGAGTCAGTTTGATTTTATACCATGTTTTCTAGTAAAAGGCATGAATAAGAACATTAAGTACTTTGTCTGATTTCAATTAAAAGTAGTCTACTACAAAGGCCTATTGCAAACAGTGTCTGTGTGAGGTGTCGGTTTTTATTGTTATTACTTTTTTTTTTTTTTTTTTTGCAGAGATGTTGTGCCTCATATATTTTCATCAACAATGCTGAATCACAGTTGATGGGATACCATAACAGCTGACGCAATAGCCAAAGCCTAATCTCCCTTTCTTTAAAAGGACCCTATGGTGAAGGCTAATGAAATACAGCGCTTCCCTAGCTCCCCAGTGAGTGGAAGAGGATTTCTCTGATTGAAACCTTCCTGAAGCTGTCTTGCTTGGTTTGTGAAACGTTGTAATTACTGTTGGGGGTCTCCACCCGCCCTGTTTGCAGGGGGGCTGAGCAGCATTTGCCTGCGCTCTAGGGTTCTCCTTCAGTTCAATACACTTAGGCCTGTCTAATTAGAGTCTCTGCCACGTTTCTGTGCCGTCTTCATGCACAACCTAGGACAGCCCCAAAATCAAGCTGTGTTGCACAAACGTTCGCCGACCGATGTTCAGTGAGCAACAACAGGCGACACTCCACATGTGATGTGAACATTAGCTCCTTCCCTCTGTCTCCCTTATTCATCCCCCCTTCTTCCTCTCGCCCACCACCTCAGCCTTATTTTCTCCACCCTTCTTTTTTCTTTGGCTTTGTTCTCCCTGTTCTCCTCACTGAGCTCAGGCACAGCGGCTACAAAGAGCCCCACATAGGAAGATGAGAGGGAGCAGAGAGCGAAGTGAGTTCAGATGCAGCACAGCTCTTGTGTGTTAGTAAGTGTGTTTGTGTTTCCGTATGCGTGAAACTCTGGGAGTGTGAGGAGGCAGGAGATCGCCAGGGTAGTGAGAGTCAGTAGTACACCCGGAGGCAATGAGAAAGAACAGAGAGAACACTTGCCCCCCCATCAAGAGTAGTTGTTCAACCCCCTGAGGCGAGGTGATGCAGGGATGGGGGTCTGGGAGGAGGGGGTGCAATGGAGGGCAGAGAGGTGGCTGGGATAGCTACACTCGTCTGCTTTTTCTTTCACCTGCTCACCTTTACAGTCTCTTCAAACTCTCCCCCACCCGTTACGAACACCCAGCGGGTGTGCGGTTTTGATTTCTTTTTTTTTTTTTTTTGTTTTTCACTTGTTCTCCTTATCTCAGCTGAAGTTGAGAGTAGATCGTAAATCTATAAACTCTGAGATGGAGAGCTAATCTGTAGCATGGATAGAAATCTCAGGGACACAGTGATGAGTCCGTGTATCGAGTGAACTACATAACTGCAATATGAATATTCTTTCTAAGCTCGTTTTGGACATTGCAATTGGATATTTATGCACGTGTGTGTATATGCATGTTTTCTATTTGTATCTGTGTGTGTGCGCGTGTACATGTGTGTGTCTGTGCTTGTGGAAGTAAGTGTGTGTATTTTTGTTTTGCTTGTGTGTGTGTTTGTTTTTATCCAATGAGGCTATGAGGAGTCTTTTTGATCAAGATTGAGGAATGCATAAACACAGATGGGAACAATGGCCCTCGATTCATATTTAAGATGAAACATCATGCAACATAGAATATGATCCACGCGTTGGGACTCATTTGTATCTGTGCATGGATACACATGCAGAGGAACATACAAAACCTTTTTTTGCTGATTAAGAACATATGGACAAAAGCTCAAGAAGTATTGATTATTATTATTATTATTATTGATAATCTAATTTAATTAATTAACTAACTATATTATCAAATTTTGCTGAAAAAAATGCTGATTTCACTGGGTTTGTCCCATGTCCTTTCAGACTGGGCTATTTGTCGAATGCTGATAAACCAATCTGATGTTTGTTCCTCCAGAGCCATGTGTCATATCAAAATCCTACTTCCGCCAGCGGTGCGGTGCGGAACAACTTAGCAGTGTCTCCGGGAGTAAAATATGACAGTTTATTGAAAAGGTGTATAACAAAACAAAAAAGAATGAAAATACTCTCTGCACATCCTTTCCCTCCCATAGATGTTTCTGATACAAAAAAACTAAATACAAAAGAAATATCAGAATAATATGTATTTGTGAGATACATATTTGCCAAAATATTACCATATAGCAGCAGCAGTGCTTTGTAGGGGCTGATAGAAATGTGTAATTTTGTAATTTGCCCATCATTAGTCGATGTAAATTAATTCTCTGCCTCCGGTGATCCATTTCTGATCTATTTTCAGTCCTTTGTGAACGGACAAGACAAATATATATGAAAAGGGGTGCAAAACTGTGTTCTGTCTTGAGCTGAAAGCACCTTCCTTGATGATATTGGCCTGGATTTTTATTATCAGGAGAAGTTGACAAGTGTTTTTTCAGAGTTTAGAGTAATGAATAGATTGTTCATTCTGAACCTATAATACAAATACCATCAGTTTACTGTAATAGAGAAGAAATTCAACTGTTTTTTACCAGTTGCAAGTCAGCAGTCTTCCACCTATTTTTCTATACTGACCAACAGAAAATTCATCCTGTCCTGCAGTCTCCAATTTAAATAGATTAATTAAAAATGTATGAATAAAAAATTTAAAATATGAACATAATCCTTTTTCTTTTGGGTTCTGAGACATCTTAACATTGTCACCTTGAGTTTTACACCACCATCAGTGTTATCTAAAATGAGTTGTGCCCAATAGGCTCCAGCATCCCCCCGTGACCCTGAGTGCAGGATAAATGGCAGACAATGGATAGATGGATGAGGTGTGCCCGATAAAACTTTAGACCAGGCAAAGAAATGTCATTTACTGTATCGTGCCTCATTTTAAGATCAATGCAAAATCAGTTCTTGAAAACAGTGCGAGTGGATTTTCTGATCTGGTAATCAACAATAGAGTTAAAATAATTGCAACTGCAGGGGATTGAAAGTAGTAATAGCAATGACACAACCACTAGTGGCAAAACATTACCAAACCAATAAACTTTAAATTCTAGGAATGTAACCAATGTAGTAGAAGCACTTATTACCATTCAAATGCCAAACAAGGTCTTATAGTAAATGATTATGGATCTATATTAATTTTTCACCTACATTTGGAAAAAAAAATTTAAGTGAAAGAGAATATATTCATCTTTTTACATGGGTGAGCAAAGTCATTCCGACAATGTTTTTGCACCTGGAGAGTAAAAGGAAGTGACCATATCTAAGTACACTCTCAGTTCTGCTCTGGACTTCCTCACAATTCTCCCTCCCTCCGCTTCTCACATTTGAGAACACACACCTGCAGCCTCGAACCACATACCGTGCTTCAGTGATCTGGTGACTCCCTCTTGCTTACAGCTGTTTTTCTGGTGAGTAGGACCTTGAATGACTGGCATTGGGACATTAGTATAGGACATATAGTATGGGCTATACCAAGTAGTTTATATCGGATGATAGCAACACATGTTATGTTTGGGTTTTCTGAGTGGACTATGTAACTAAGTTGGCAGGAATATCACATCTTGTTACCACAAATTTCTTCTGATTTCGTGTTACCATAAACAAATTTGGTGTCACTGTATGTGAGGGCTGATACAAAGCATTTACTTTAAATTTGGGTTAGTTTTTGAGATTATTCCAAGCAATTTTAATAGCTTTTATCATAAAAGGGTTTTGAAAATACCTTTTACATCTTGTAACAGCTACAATTTTTGGGCCTCTACAACTTATTTGGACTACTTTACCTCACGATTTGAACAATAGCCGAAAAATGTCATTAACAAGCAAGTGGATTTCAAAGCTCTGCATACCCTGTTTCTTCTTCTACAAGGTAGCCACTGGGGGCTGAGTTGTCACCAGTTTAGTCCTCACCCTTGTTACAACACATCTCCAGGGATCCCGGCATCTATAGCGCACACATGCATTTTCATTTATTCTTTCACACACTTCTTTCCTCTCTAAACTTGTTTCTTGGCAGAGTGACCTATCGAGAGGCAGCTCAATGGTCCTTCACAGCTCGTGGATCTGTGTTCAAAAAGCTGTTCATTCTGTGTTCAAAATGCCTCTACTGGTTTTAGCCTCTTGGGAGCTCCAGGGGATAAATATTTCATCTATTTTAAATTCAAGAATATACAATTTTGTTAATAAAAAAATTAACTACTCCATTAATCTGGTGTGCATTTCACATATGAATGCATAAATTATGCATCAATTTACCTGCTTGGGTTATACACGGGGTGAAATAGAAAGTTTGTATTTTTATGATGATTTCACACCTTTCTAATTAAACTTTATGTTAAGACCAAGTGGTACATGAGTGACAGTTTTATCTACTGATAGAACTGAAGTGTCTTTTTATATGGAAGAAATACAAATGCTAGAGATGTCTTTGGCAACAAGTCTGGGAGGTTCAAGATATGCACTCGTGTAAAGCACTGCAAATGGACATACAAAAGCAAAATTGACTGTTATCCATTCAGACCATTCAATGTAAGTTACAGGTTTGTATGTGAGAGACATTAAGTGAGACGACAGATGAAGAATCAGCCCTATGGCTTCCAGTTTTAAGGAAAAAGAGTCATATAACTGAGAAAGCAGGAGGATGTGGGAGGCAAGCGGGTGGGTGATGGGTGAAGGGGAGCCCAGCTAAACTCATTTTGAAAATCAGAACTTCTTTTCTAAAGTCAGCATTTAAAATCAGAGCGTGTCCCCTTTCATTTAATGCATCATTTTGTGAAGTGATAAATTTGTGAATTAGACATACATCCTTTTTGCTTTTAAGATACGAGGCATCATAAGGGAGGGAGCAGTGTGGAAGATTTAAGAGCGTTTCGGCGTGTCAAACATTAAAACCCACAGGGAGAGCATCAGCACAATTAGACCGGGGTGAAGAGAAGAGAGAGAAAAAAAAAAGCCACAGACAAAATCAGGATCTTAAGAGCAGCAGCGTTATTCGTCTGTACAGTAACGTGGTTATCTGTCGAGGGTGATCCTTTTAAACGCTTCGTTTGCAGGGATAAAAGCAGAGCAGAGGAAATAAACTTAGTTCTGCCTCCAATCTGCAAATCCTTGGTGGTCATGGAAGATGATCCCAATTTGGTTCTGAGCAGCACTGTCAGATCTCACAATAATAAATAATTTAAGACTTTAAGCGGCAATTATACTCGATAAATGTGGAAAGCCTGTAGACCACTGCTTGCCGGAGCTAGACACTGGTGAGGTTTCTGCAAAAATACACCAAACGTCAAAATCTGATACATTTAGAAGAAGGTAATCAGAAGTATTTGTTTTCATGACAGGTATAATGCCGAAGTCACCAGAAGGAGATGAAGCCAGTGAATAAGTAACTGATACATTATTTTGATCAGGCATTCCACATTCCAACATCTTTCAGTCGGCAGGAGGTTAACTATACTTCTGACCTTTCAAGATGCGTTACTTTACAAAACAACATTTCTGTAACATCATGATACTTTACCTTTCCCCTGGCTTTAAAACAGTTGCATAGAAACTTGACTTAAATAAAAATGGCAATCCAATTTTTTTTTTGCAATTTTTGGTGGAAAATTTCACTAACACTACAGATAACTTTTGTACTGTCTTGTACTTCTCCTTTCGGCCTTTCCCTTCAGGGGTTGCCACAGCGAGTCAACCTTCTCCAAACTCTATGCTCTGTATCCTCCTCTCTCACACCAGCCACCTTCATATCCTCTCTCACTATGTCCATAAATCCTCTCTTTGGTCTTCCTTGAGACCTCCTGCCTGACAGCTCCAATTCCAGCATCCATCTACCAAAATTGTCACTATCCCTCTTCTGTACATGACCCAAACATCTCAGTCTGGCTTCTCTGACCTTCTCTCCAAAACATCTAACATGTGCTGTTCCTCTGATAGACTCATTCCTGATCCTGTCCATCCTGGTCACTCCCAAAGAGAACCTCAACATCTTCATCTCTGCAACCTCTAGTTCTGCCTGCTGTCTTTTGGTCATTGGAACTGTTACTTGGACATACAGCATCGCTATATACTTTTCCTTTCATTCTGGCTTATAGTCTTCTGTCGCATAATACCCATGACACTTTTCTCTACCCATTCCAACCTGCTTGAACATGTCTTTTCACCTCTTTTCCTCACTCTCCATTGCTCTGGACCGTTGACCCCAAGTACCTGAAATCCTCCAGTTTCTTCATCTGCACTCCCTGTAGCCTCACGATTCCACCGGAGTTCCTCTCATTCACACACATATACTCTGTCTTGCTGTGACTAACTTTCATTCCTCTCCTTTCCAGCGCATAACTCAACCTCTAGATTTTCCTCAACCTGTTCTCTGCTCTCACTACAGATCACAACATCATCTGCAAACATCATGGTCCATGGAGATTCTCTTCTAACCTCATCTGTCAGCCTGTCCATCGCCATTGCAAACAAGAAGGGGCTCAGAGCTGATCCCTGATGGAGTCCCATCTCCACCTTGATCTTGTCTATTACCCTTACAGCACACAAGCACCACTGTCTCACAGCTAGCATACATGTCCTGCACCTGTCTAACATACTTCTCTGCCACTCCAGATTTTCTCATACTATATCAGAGCACCTCTCTTGGCACCCTGTCATATGCTTTTTCTAGGTCTACAAAAATGCAATGCAGCTCCCTCTGGCCTTCTCTGTACTTCTCTATTAACAAAGCAAATACTGCATCTGTAGTACTCTTTCTAGGCATGAAGCCACCCTGCTGTTCGCAAATGCTGACTCCTCCTCTTAGTCTAGTTTCCACTACTCTTTCCCATAACTTCATTTTATGTCCCATGAACTTTATCCCTCTATAGTTGCCGCAATTCTACACATCCCCCTTATTTTTAAAAATGGGCACAATCACACTTCGTAACCATTCTTCAGGCATCTTCTCACTCTCTAACGTCCTGTTGAATAATCTAGTCAGAAACTCTACCACTGCCTCTCCTAGACACTTCCACACCTCCACAGATGTATATCATCAGGACCCATTGCCTTTCCACTCGTCATCCTCTTCAATGCATTCCTAACTTCACTTTTACTAATCTGTGTCACTTTCTGGTCTACAATAGTCACCTATTCTACCCCTGCCTGTCTTACATTTTCCACATTTATCAGCTCTTTCCATCATCCCATCACTCTTCTAGCACCTGTCAATACATTTTCCCCTCTATTCTTTATCACCCTGACCTGTTGTACGTCCTTTTGATCTTTATGTCTCTGTTTCGCCAACCTGTATAGATCATTCTTTCCTTCCTTACTGTCCAACCGAGTATACAGGTCATCGTACGCCCTCTGTTTTGCTTTTGCTACCTCTATCTTTACCTTACGTTGTATCTCCCTGTACTCCTGTCTGTTCTCTTTAGTCCTCCCAGTATCCCACTTCTTTGCTAACCGCTTTCTCTGTGTATAGAGTGTATACCCCTGCACTTCCTCATTCCACCACCAAGGGTGCTTATCTACTTTCCTTCCAGATGACACTCCAAGTTCTCTCCCACCTTGTTGTTGTCCAATCATCTGGTATCTCTCCCTAACCACCCAGACCCTTTCTCAACTCCTCCCTGAAAACCATACAACACTCCTCCCTTTTCAGTTTCCACCACTTTGTCCTCTGCTCTGCCTTTGTCCTCTTGATCTTCTTTGTCACCAGAATCATCCTACAAATCAGCATCCTATGCTGTCTGGCTACACTATCGCCTACAACTACTTTGCAGTCTCTGGTCTCTTTCAGGTTACCTTGTCTATACAGTATAAGCTGTAGTCTACCTGTGCGCTCCTACCTCCGCTCTTATAAGTTACCCTATGTTCCTGTCTGTTCTGGAAAAAAGTGTTCAATATAGCCATTTCCATCCTTTTTGCAAAATCTACTACCATCTGTCCATCTGGGTTCCTATCCTGTATACCAAATCTGCCCATCACTTCTTCATCCCCTCAATTGTCTTCACCAACAGGCCCATTGAAGTCTGCTCCAATTACCACTCTCTCATCTCTGGGATATTCTGCATCACTTCATCTAGCGGATTCCAGAACTTTTCCTTCACCTAAAACTCACATTCCACCTGCGGGGCATAGCCAGCAATAACATTGAGCATCACTCCTTCAATTTCCAGTTTCAGACTCATAAGTCTATCTAACATTCTTTTCACCTTCAGAATGTTCTTAACAAACTCCTCCTTCAAGATAACTCCTACTCCATTTCTCTTCCTGTCAGTGCCATGATAGTACAACTTGAAGTCTGCTCCTAAGCTTCTAGCCTTACTTCCTTTCCACTTCGTCTCATGGACGCACAGTATATCCACTTTCCTTCTCTGCATCATCTCAACCAACTCTCTACCTTTTCCTGTTATAGTCCCAATATTCAAAGTTCCTTCACTCAGTCCTAGAGTCTTGCCTTTCCTCCTCTCTCTCTGCTTCCGAACATGCCTTCCTCCTCTCCTTTGACCTACAGTAGCCTAGTTTCCATTGGTTCCCTGTATGTCATCGGTGCCAATGGTGCTCGTTCTTAACCCAGGCCTCGACCGATCTGGTATGATCTGGTTATTATGATTGATTCACATGTTTGGTTTTAGCAAAAGTTTTACGCTGGATGTCCTTCCTGACGCAACCCTCTGCATTTATCCG
Source organism: Fistularia commersonii (assembly GCF_037954325.1). Taxonomy (NCBI): domain Eukaryota; kingdom Metazoa; phylum Chordata; class Actinopteri; order Syngnathiformes; family Fistulariidae; genus Fistularia; species Fistularia commersonii. Next base: position 8,721,903 of record NC_141309.1, read on the forward strand.
GGCTTGGGACCGGCTCAGGGAGACACTTGCCCATGGCCCCCCCGAGGCTGGCTCAGGAAGGCACCGATCATGCCGCCCTGAGGCTACATTTTTGTATTATCTTGTACTATTGTACTATATTTGTTTCTGACCTATGGAACTCCCATTCATACAGTGTGTGTCTTGCCCTGCTGCCCTTACTGTCACACCTCTTCTGTCTCTATCATCTTGTTGTCTCAATATATGATGATATATTTGAATATTTTTAACTATCAGTACTTTTATCATAATTCGCTCTTTGTCCGTTCACTGTATTTAATGGTACTTTTATATTTTACACAGTGTCTAGTTACTCTGTTAACTTTTGTGTATGTTTTATCTTCCTGTCATTTGTAGATATCCGGTTTTGTGTCCAATTGTTTTTTTCCCTCCACTGTTTCCCCTATAGAGAGATAGTGGATGAAAACTTCCATCCATCCATCTTCCCCTGCTTATCCATCGGGTCATGGGGGCAGCAGCCGGAGCAGTGAGGCCCAGACCTCCCGCTCCCCCACCACATGGTCCAGCTCCTCTGGGGGGACCCCAAGGTGTCCTCAGGCCAGCCTGGAGACATAGTCTCTCCAACATGTCCTGGGTCTTTCCCATGGTCTCCTCCCAGATGAACATGCCCGCAATACCTCTTCTGGGAGGTGTCCAGGAGACATCCTGACCAGATGCCTGAACCACCTCATCTGACTCCTCTCTATGAGGAAGAGCAGCGGTTCTAATCTGAGCTCCTCCCAAACTTCTCGCCCAACCTTAAGGGAGAGTCCGCCCACCCTGCGGAGAAAGCTTATTTCGACTGCTTGTGTCTCCAGTCTCGTTCTTTCGGTGACTACTCACAGCTCGTGACCATAGGTGTTAAGTGGGAACACAGATCAACCAGTAAATTAAGAGCTTTGCCTTCTCGCTCAGCTCTGTCTTCACCACAACAGACTGGTAAAGAGTCTGCATCACTGCAGATGTCACACCAATCTGCCTATTGATTTCCCACTCCATCCTCCCCTCACTCTTCAACAATACCCTGAGATACTTTAACTCCTTCACTGGGGGCATGACCCCTACCCGACCTGGAGTGGGCATTCCACTCGTTTCTTCTTGGGCACCATGGTCTCGGATTTGGAGGTGCTGATCCACATCTCAACTGCTAGTCTGCTTGTCTCCACTTGTCTGTGAACCACTCCAGTGAGAGCTGGAGATCATGCCTTATGAAGCCATCATCTGCAAAAAGCAGAGTCTCAATCCTGCGGCCACCTAACCGAATCCCCTCGATGCTCTGGCTGTGTCAAAATATTCTGTCCATAAAAGTTATCAACAGAATCAGTGACGAAGGGAAGCCCTTGAAGACTCCAACTCGCACCGGAAATGGGTCCAACTTAAAACTGGCTATGCTCGGACCAAGCTCAGAAACCGATCATACAGGGACAGAACAGCCTATATAATGCAGTTCGGTACCCCATACTCCCGGAGCACCCCTCACAGGATTGCCCATGGGACACTGTCAAATGCCTTCTCCAGATGCACAAAACACATGTAGACTGGTTGGGCAAACTCCTATATCCCCTCAAGGACGCTGCAAAGGGTATAGAGCTGGTTCACTGCTCCACGTCCAGGACTAAACCACACTGCTCCTCCAGGATCCGAGGTTCAAGGACCCGGCAGGCCTTCTCCAGCAACATTGAATTGATCTTACCAGGGAGGCTGAGGAGTGTGATCCCTCTGATTCCCCTTTTTAAAAAGGGGGATCACCATCCCAGTCTGACAGTCCAGTGGAACTGTCACCGAAATCCACACAATGCGGCAGAGGTGTGTCAGCCAGGACAGCCCTACAGAATCAAGAGCCTTGAGGAGCCCAGTGCTGACCTCATCCACCCCTGGGTCCCGCTACTGAGGAGGTTTTTGACTGCTTCAGCAACTTAAGCTTTGGAAATAGTTGTGTCTGCCCCAGAGTCCCCCGGCTCTGCTTTCTCATTGGACGGCATTTCAACAGGGTTGAGGAGATATCAAAAGTATTTCTACCACTGATCGACAACATCTCACGGAGTAGTCACCAGTAGCCCGCTCCCACTGTTCACAGCATTGATCGAGTGCTGCTTCCCCCTCCTGAGACGCCAGATGATGGACCAGAATTTCCTCGACGCCCAATGGAAGTCATTCCCCATGGTTTCCCCGAACTCCTCCGCCTGAGTTTTTGCCACAGCAATCACGTGCTGCTTGGTCTGCCAGCACCTGTCTGTTACCTCTGGAGCCCCACAGGCAGGCCAGAAAGGCCTGTGGCCTTAGGTGTGTTGGTGCCAAGTGCACATATGGACACCTTTATGCCTGAACATGGTGTTTGTTACAGGCAATCCCTGACAAGCACAGAAGTCCAATAATAAGACACCACTTGGGTCAGATCAGGGGGCCGTTCCTCCCAATCATGCTTTTTCAAGTTGCACTGTCATTGCCCACGTGAGCACTGAAGTCTTCCAATAGGATGGAGTCCTCTGTAAGTGCGCTCTCTAGCAGCTCCTCTAGGGACCCCAAGAAGCATGGGTAGACTGAGCTGTTGTTGAGTGCATAACCACAAACAACAGTCAGAACCTGTCCCCCCACCTAAAGTCGGAGGGAGGCTGCCATCTCATCCACTGGGTTGAACCCAAACGGACAGAGTCAAAGGACAATCAATATGCCCACACCCGCCTAACACCTCTCACCAGGGGCAATTCCAGAGTCAAAAAGAGTCCAGCCCCTCTCGAGAGGCCTGGTTCCAGACCCCATGCTGTGTGTCGAGGTGAGTCCGACTATATTTAGTCGGAATCTCCCAGCCTCGCGCACCAGTGCGGGCTCCTTCCCCTCCAGAGTGGTGACATTCCATGTCCCAAGAGCCAGCTTCTGCAGCCAAGGATCGGATCGCCAAGGTCCCACGCTCCGGCTACTGTCCAGCTCACACTGCACCCGACCCCCCTGGCTCTTCCTGTGGGTAGTGAGCCCTGCGGAAGAGCGACCCATGTCAGCTCTCCAGTCTGTGCGTGGCCAAGCCCCATGGGTGAAGGCCAAGCCCCACCACTTGCTCACCATTGAGCCCCACCCTGGAGCCTGGCTCCACTAAGGGACCCCAGTGACCAACGTCTGAGCAAGGGAAGACTGGATCCATAGTTTTTCTTCTTCATTGGGGTCTTTGTCTTGTCCCTCCCCTAGAAACTGTTCACCTTGGGTTACCCTTCCAGGGGCATAAAGCCCCTGACAACATAGCTCCCAGGATCACTGGGATGTTCAAACCCCTCCACCACGGTAAGTTGGCAGCTCACGGAGGGGTGGATGAAAACATACCAAACTAAAACTTGAAAACGATATGCCATCCAGCCTGAAAAAGTTTAGACCCACCGTTGGCATGGAACTGACTATTTTTAAACAGAGGAACTGCTCTTGTCCACATACTTTCATCAAATATTTATGTTAACAGCAGAATTTAACGGTTATCATGTATTTGCTAAAAAATGTTAGGAAAGAAGAAATGTCCAGGAGAACAGCTTAAAAGAACACTCAGTTACAATCATACGTTAATGGATTTCTTGGGTTCTATTCATTCCTAGAATATTATAGTGATACTATAATGATAGACTCAAAAGCTTGTTCACACAGTGTATTATATATCCATATTAAAGCCTTTTTTTAATGCACTAAATACAGGACAACAGCTGACATCCACTAAACTGACTGGCTCCCTCCCTCATGGCTTCAAGACTAAATAAACATTTGACAGCACAATTACAACATAACAGGGATACTAAATAACCTTTACCACATAAAACCCCCTCTTTAAAACAGTTAGAACAGTCATTTCGCCCCTATCCCACCATATCCCACAGTCCTTGTCTCATATCTCACCTCTGACAATAACATCCTTGAAAATGCAGCAATAGAAATATAAGTGAGAAGTATCATTACATTTCCATTAGTAAATGAGTTCAGTATTGCATTAGTTTGAATATCATCGATAATGAGGTTCTTGTTGATATGCGACAACAATTGATTAAATAAAAGAAAAATAGCAAAAGGACAAAGAAAAACACAACCAACGAACAAAACCGTCCTGTATGAAGAGTAGGTCTAAAAACTATTGGAGACAAAGACTGTTTGAAGCTATTACAGTTGGGGGTCCGACCCCTCTCAGATGAAAACCAATGAGTCAATTAGCCAAAGAAGAAAACTTAAATAGACAGTAAATCAATCAAAAATCGGAGCTGAGGTGTGCAGGGAAATAGAACTTTCTGGTATCAGAAGGCAGATCTTGGTTTTGATTTTGCTCTCTGTGGTGTGGTTTGTACTCTCATGAGCTGTCTCTGCCTCATCAGTAGCCCCATATTTGTATTTTGTTTCTGGCAAGAGAATACCAAATCATTCACTTCTCCTCCAGTCCACCGTAATGCTCAGTTGAGGCGCTAAATGTAGAATGATAATAATCATAATTACACAAGTTACCAATAAAATAAGGGAAATTACTCTCTGTTGCTCAGTACATTTGTTTTTCACAGTGTAATGTAATTTGATACATATTTATGTAAACGGAATGGAAGCATCGCAGTCCAAACCGTTATTTGTTCCTCTTTTTGAAAAAAGATAGCGGCAATGTAGTGCTTATGTTATTACTGATTAATTATCTGATGTAAGTTATGGTCTGTGCAACAGCATGGCAATTTTCAATTTTTAGACAGGCATCAACAGCAAAGGGAAACAAAGCCAGGGAGCACCACAAACTAACACAGGGAGTCTATGTGAGAGAAGCTCTGAATTTTCGATTTTGCCACTGGTCACTATTTACCTAGAAGAGTCACTGTGTCTGTTTGAGTAAGAGGTTTGGTGGCCAGTGGAATCCAGTGTGTGAATACCTGCATTGAGCCACCGGTGCAGAGGCAACGCTGTGAGGCCACGGACGGCCAGGAGCCACTGGTGACCACAGCTTGAAAATGGTGCCCTCATGCTGTTTGCTTCTCAGCTGCCGACTCTCCTGTATGGCCAACTGTGTTTGCTAATGCTTGGATATGAAAAAGTAACAAAAAAGGATGTGATGTGCTGAGCTGAGAGCCATCTTGCAGGATCCAGGAAGAGTGTTTATTTTATGTCATTATTTGTATGTGTGTGTGTGTGTGTGTGTCTGTCTGTCTGTGTGCATGCATACGTATGAGTACACACAAATGCATGTGTGTGTGTATTATTCCGACAATCTGAGTCTCGATGAGCATATAATGTATGGTAAATGGTTTACACTAATATAGTGCTTTCACACCTTAGGGGTTAAAAGCTCTTTACACTGGAATACATTTACTAATCACGCTCACAAAATTAAACACCAATGGCAAGAGATCTGCCTCCAAGGCAGTGACCAGACTATTGGCTACAACTAGGAGTTCAGAGAGGGAATCAAACTGTCAACTAAGTCACACTTGCCTTAACATAAATATATATATATACCTATATATACCTATACATACATACACACGCATGTATATGGTTCTCACTTAACAATGGGGTTACGTTCCGAGGGGTCTGTCGTTACGCGAGTTCGTCGTAAGCGAGACATTGTTTCTACTCTGCTACCATAAAGTATTTGCATACATATCGCCCATTTGTACCATGCAATTTTACCTTTTTTCTTTAACATTTATATTTCCATGAATATAGGCCAATTATAAGTGTCTACAGTACATAACCACTCACAACTCCGCTGCCAGTGCATTCCATGTGTATTTTAAAATTATCGCTAAGTCCGTCATAACTCAGAGTCGTCGTTAACCGAGTGCGTCTTTAAGTGATGACCACCTGTGTATATATATATATATATATATATATATATATATATATATATATAATATATACATATACACACATACAGTATATATACACATACTGTGTGTGTGTGTGTATAAAATTGCGATATCTCAGGCAAAGTCACTGTGTGATTGTGAGAAATGTCTTCTTGATTCCTCTGTATGTCTATAGGATGTGGAGAAATTGACAAAAGCTGTCTTTCAACTTTGAACTTTGAACAGCTTCTCATAGTTCAATTTTATTGTTCTACTGGTTTTGGCCTCCTACCTAATTAGCCATTTTTTTCTGCGCTGGCCCACTCCCCATTCATTCATTCATTCATTCATTCATTCATATCAATACCACTTATCCTACAGTCAGGGGAAGCTGTCATTGGACGAGAGACGGGGTTCACCCTTGACTGCTCACCAGTCGATAGCGGGGCCACATAGCGAGATATACAACCATTCATTCCCTTGTTCACACATCGCTGCAATTTAGGGTCTCCAATGAACCTAATACTTGAGTTGGGATTCTCCCCAGCTGCACAAGCTTTCAACAGAAATTTTACATTTATTTCCACTCAAATGAAATAAAAACACTCAAAACATGAGCAGCAATCTCATTCCAGTATTCAAAGTTGCTTTTAAAATATCATACTCAATATAATTGAGTGAACAAAGGCAGAACGAAGGAAGTTGACTGATAATTCTGATAAACAACAGAAACAGATTTGTTATATTACTACTTACTACTATCAGTTGCACCAGTATGTTGCTGTAAAGGCTCAAGCAAATGAGCACTGAGTCTAAGTATTCCTAGAATACCATGCGGACACAAGGGACTAAAAACCAGCAAAGAAGGCTGGAGTTGCGAGGGTTTGAAAGAGACACCAGGGAAAAAGTGTGAATTCCCAGAGATTTAATTCTCTAGCATTCTTTTCTCAAGGCCAAAAAGGACTCTGCCTTCCCTATCATTAGAAGCTTGAATCTGACTGGGAATATTAGAGAAATGAAATGGCATTATATGAAATGGAATTCAAACACTATGTGCTGTCGACAGAATCTTTTTAAAGTGAACAAGCCATATAACTCATGCACTAAAATATTAGTCCCTTTCCCAAAGGCTGGGGTTAATCATGGAGAGTTGGAAGGACTGTTAGCTGTGGGGCTGAAATAAGCTTATTATCAAATTTGACCATGAAACTGCCTCATTTCTTGGATGCATGAAATTTCCTGTCTCTTCTGCGAGGGTGGCTGGTAATGCTGAGTGGCAGGTACTCCTGAACAGTGCCAGAGTCCAGTTTGTCGCCAAGGTGATGACGTTATGGCAACCCACTGTCAAATGGCTGCATAACTGTCGCTGTTGTTAAAGATGCTCACCAGAACCAGATGTTGCAAGCATTTCAAGCAATTTGGAGTGAGGGACTGTCAGGGAACAAAGAGACCAGCAGCTAATGGAGAAGCAACACTGTCACAAGACCATGTGAGTGACAGAATTATGGTAAATTTTGGAAATTTCATCAACCAGTTAAATTGAAAATTAGGAAAAAAGCAAACTACTACTAAACATATATGGATAGCAATGGGAAAAGAAAAGAGAAAAACAAACAAGCAGACAAACAACGTCGCGTTGAGAGAACACAAAAGTGTTACAAAAGTGCTCTCTTGAAGTGAGGAGCTTTGGTTTCTGCTAATGCTTGTTCTGAATGGAAAGTAATTCAGTGTCCTTGAGTAAAAGTACACCCTATTGTTTGAGAATTAAGCCCAACCTATGGGCCTGTAATTATACCTCCACAACAGTGGGTTTTCAGAAAACAACTGAAAATAGCTTTGGAGGCTTCTGGTCTAAGCATCAAATAACAGAATTACTTAGAAAATGACTATAAAATGAAAAAGTGAGAGGAAAAAAACAATTAGATGTTGCCGTTGTTTTACTGCTCGTGGACAGTAGCATGTAACAACCATTGTCCTGTCACTTCCTGTCTGGCACTGGAGGGCATGAGTTCAGTGTCTAGAGGACCTTGACATTTACGGACGCGACCTCCAGGTAAAACATGAAATACACATAGAGACTGTAGGATGTGCTATTTGTTCAGATTGCCTTAGATAACACCCGTTTTAACCACAATTTTGTAAGTTACATACCTGGCATGATGCCTAATTGCCCAGCAAATAATGGGGATAATATACAATCCAGGAAAATCCCAGTGGTAAGCAGGCTGCATGAACAGCTGTCTGATAAAGACAGAAGGCATGCACACATCTGTGTGTCTGTTAACTGTAATAAAAAATAAAGTTCAGAGAAGTGTAAAATGTAAAGTGGTCATGCAGATATGTTTGTGAGCTTTGCCTTTGAGTTTGAGTTTATAGCAGACTCCTGGATAGATCTTTACCGAAGACTTAATCGGTCTGTGCACCTCTCTGCCTCCTGGGACCTCCCAAGTAGATGATTGTGTGTATGTGTGCAAGTAAGACTGACATAGTGTGTAAAACGAGAGTTTTCAGACGCACTCTTTGAACACAGTGGACCTGTGGGAGCCGGTACAACACGTCCTTCTCAGTTCCAGTGCCCACGGCTCTCTCCACCTGGCCTCTGTCAAGGTGATCATCTGTTCCACAAAACATACCTCACTTTGCACACACACATACATGCAATGAAAGATGAAGTCTGAGGAAAACATAACATAATATACTGGTAGTCAGCTTGGAATTTCACTTTTGTATCAATATAAAGAAGACAAATCAAACTGCCACTCTGCTTATTTATACCCTTGCGGGCCAAACACACAAAATCCAAACACAGCAGCACCTCATTGCTTAATGCTGGAAAATGAGTTAATATATTATTTTTTCCATAGGCAAATCTTGTTTGCAATAGAATTTTCAGGGAAATGGCTTGCTGAAATTAAACAACTTTAAATGTAACACCCAAATACTTTTGACAGTATTTACAGGAAATGGCAGTCTTTGTCTGGATTGGCTGTTTTTGGCAGTCATACTGGATGTATGGCTGGATGTTTGCCACACAGAGCTTCATGAAACCCTGGGCCTCTGTCCTGAGGATAAGAGAGGGTTCAGGGGAAAACCCTGCACCAGTCAACTGCCACTCCAACACTTGTAAGGGCATCCACCTGGAAAATCACTTTGTGTTGCGAAAAAGAGGCTACATCGAGAAGAAAAGGACACCAGAGAGAAAAATGACTGTAAGGAGGGAAGGAAACATAGTGTTACCATGACAAAAAAAAAAAAAAATCAGGAAAATAAAACACAAAGAGAAGCGGGTGGCACAGGGGTTTGTCAGTAGCAAGAGCCGTGTCAGTTTCTTCAGCAGGTCTGGCATCCTCTTTTACAGAAGTCTGGTTTAAAGAGAAATGTTGTCTATTCCTCCCCTCTCCTCTCAGTTTATTGTATTCCATAAAGTCTCAGTAAAAGACCCTCTTTTAATTGTTTTCTTTGAAATTTAAGCTGTGTGTGTGTGCGTGTGTGTGCGTGTGTGTGCGTGTGCGTGTGCATGTGTGCGTGTGCGTGCCGGACATGAAGTGTGGATTGTGCTGAAGTATGTTTGTACCTTATTTTCCATGCTCTTGGGCTACTAGTTGTGACAGGAAGATCACCTGTGGCCAGACAGTGGGATTTAAATGCAACCTAAGGCAACTCACTTATAGAGTGTTCTTTGTGTGTAAAGACTGAATTCCCTCAGTGGCTCTATGTGTGTGTGTGTGTTTGGTACTTATATCTTGGGGAGATATGATTACATAGTTGGGACTAACATTTTTTTTTTTTTTTCCGAACAAATGAAGGCCCTGTTTTTAAATTGAATCCGGCAATTTCAACCATGGAGACGATTGCAGGGTTAAGGTATGTTTAAAGGTTAAATTTGGGCAAGTTGTATGTACTGTATATGTTTCTAGATATCCCCTGAAGTGATGAAAACACATTTCAACTGTGCATTTGCATGTGCAATTTGTGTATGAATTTGATTTTGTTGAAGATCACATACTTCCACCAAATCTGTTCTCCCGGCTCACAGATGGGTCTGACAGATAATGCTGGAAAGACAATAACTACTTGTGACAAGTTGACATACTGTGACGGACCTGGCAAGGGAGAGATGACTATTTGTTATGGGGGGAGGGCAAAGACGATAAAAGATTTATCGAACCAACACAGCAGGGCAAATGAGCAACAAATGAGAGGAGCTCAGCGAAGGATAAAATAACACAGAGGAGAGGAGGTGTCCACAAACAGCGGTAAAAGCAGTCCTGTATCGATCTGGAAAAGTAAGCCTGCCAGCTACTGCTACCATCCTCTTTCCAGGAAGAATGATCACACGGGATACCCTTAAGGCCATTCCCTGTTTGTGTGTGTGTGTGTGTGTGTGTGTGTGTGTGTGTGTGTGTGTGTGTGTGTGTGTGTGTGTGTGTGTGTGTGTGTGTGTGTGTGTGTGTGAGAGAGAGAGAGAGAGAGAGAGAGAGAGAGAGAGAGAGAGAGAGAGAGAGAGAGAGAGAGAGAGAGAGAGAGAGAGAGAGAGAGAGAGAGAGAGAGAGAGAAAAGGGAGAGCGAGAGCGAAAACACAGGTTAAAGAATGTGCAAATGCTTTGCTTTATGATCTAACAACTGGTATGATCACTTGATATGATCATTATTAAAAGGACCAACTTATACCTCACAGCACATGATGTCCGTACTTTATTCACTTAGAGGGTACTGAATAGTTTTTTGTTTGAGACATAATATAATTTAACAATGAAGCAAAGTAGGCTGAAGTGTTCAATAGCACACAGTAACCACATGGAATATGACACATACCCTGGAGACAGGACATCTCCAAAAGTAGGTCAAGACTGAAATATTCCTTGAGTATATTATATCACACATAAGCACAGACATGCGCGTGCGCACATACACACACACGCATATGCATTCGGTTCATAACTGCCACCTGACAGTCCAGTCTGTTCCTGTGTTCCAAGTGTGAATGTAACGTGATCAGCTGACTAGAGTGAAGTTAATAGCAACCTGGTACGGACATATATTTTGAGGCTGATTGCTAATGTATGGCCACTAGCTTGGCCTGACACCGACTCAGATTAGGGACTTACTTTTTACAGGACGCCTGGGAATTCGGGTAACGTAAAATTTGTGAAGGCAACTAACTACAGCCCTCAGTGGAATTGTCACCTTCTTGTGGTGGAGGGGTTTGTGTGTCCTTGTGATCCTCCTGAGTGTGTTGTCGGGGGCATCAGCTAATGTGAGGGTTTTGCAAGGTGAAGTGGTCCTCATGGACCCTGGTGGTTGACACCAAATGGTAGCAAGACACTTTTTCTGGATCAAGGAGATCAGGGATAATCTCCACAACCCAAACCCGTCAGAGGAGCTCATAGATGAGTGCATGGTATATGGGCCTTGGCCTATGGAGCTCAGTCATGAACATCTTGAAAAAACAACATGAAGTCATTAATCTGTGGGTTTATCACATACAGGAAGAGACATCAGGGTCAGCTGTTACTAGCTAGAAGTAGTTGGAATCACCGCTAAGAAGAGTCCTGGCCCTGTGACCAAGCTGTAAGAGAGAAGCTGGACACTTTTCTAAGGTTGCTCATGGTGAAAGATCAATTATTGACTCTACAGCCAAGGATCTACGACCATATGTATCGGATATAGGTGTAAAGCGCCGAGCTTTCTACTGATCCCCGCTTGTTGGTAGGAAGACTGCCGAAAACACCCAGCAAACCCTCTGGTGAGCTGCAAATGTGTGGTGGAGGACCCTGTCCACAAGATCTTAAATTTTCACCTCAAATTATTTTTTATCTCAAAATTTGAAGGAGGTCATGAAGAAATGGATTCTGACTCGTCAATGTAGAAGTGGCTTATTGTAGCTATGGTCAGAAAAGCTGTAATACGTGTTGTGGCAGCAACCTGAGACTGTGTTGTTTGACCAGTGATGAAGTAAACCGTGTAGAAGATGGAGACGTCTGCTGCCACCAAAACCCCTTGATAAGCCATGGGACAAGGATGATGACTAAATTTGGCCTAAAACACATCTCTGTCTCAATAAGCACAACAGGAAGAAGATACACAATTGTAAAAAAAACTCAATTAGCTGTAGTATATGTTCACTGCTGTATTTGATTGGAAAATGACCTATCTTGAAAGATTATTTTGTTTTTGTTCAGTCAGACTTGCTATCAATTTAAATTAATATCCATATTGGATTAATCTGTACAATTTTATAGGAAGAATATTAGATTTTGCTTATCCCTTTCTGAAAATTTCATAATTTTTTTATTAAACAGGTGCTCACCTTCTCATTTGCCTGCTCAAATTAAAATGATCCTGAACAAAATGAACTGCAGGATATTGTTAACATCAACAATCTGCACAAAAAAAGAGCTCTCATTCCTGGTTCCAAGCCACTTATCCGAGTGGTTTATGTTAATTTTCCTCAGTCTACAGATGTATTCCGCTCAGATTCAGGGGCAATAACCTTCTCTGTCTCTTATCAGGTCTTTTGACCAGTCCAGTTTGAGTGTCATCCTATGTTATTATAGTATAATATTATAATATTATGACAAAAAATTGGCCGCACGCTTTGACACACGAGTACCACATGAGCCAAATTCATACATGCAAGCTAACACAATTTCATAAGGCCAAATTGCACAAGTGCATAGACTCAAGATCAGGTAGTCATAAAATTTAGCAGCATGCCCAATGGCCATCAGAGAGAATATGCACTTACGGTACACTTTCTCTTGGTATTACATATGAGCACAAGTTTTTATTTTGCCTGCCTACTGCCAACAGCTATAATAAGAATATGGGTTTGCAGCAAAGTTTGAATTAATACCATCTACTGATTCATCATATCCTTACATTATGCAGAGAGATTTTTAAACATCGTGTTGTTTCACCTTGGCTGGTGTTCAACACTGTAAACAGATGTTATTGCTATACAGGAATAAAGTTTGTGCTTCACAAACACCAGAGTGGAACAGAAAGAATCAGACTCAGCACTGTTCCAAACCCTGCTTTACATCCAACACACATACAGGCCACACACAGTGAGCAGAGAACACAGCACCAGCACAGCAGCACAAACAAACACACTAAAAATACAAACTACGCATATCCAAACATTCTCACTCCTTAATGAGCTAGCACTTTTAAAAGAAGACTCACAACTCTATACCACACACTGATACCTTGAGGAGAACTTGCAATCGGAAGAGACGAACAGAAGAAAAAAAGCACTCTGGGATATAAAAGAGAGAGAGAAAAGGGGAGGTAAGAGGAGAAATCAAAAAGCGCCTGGTAAGAGAGCAGGAAGAGGAAAGTGTTGCTCCTCGCTCCTTATATCTCTAAGGAAGATGATAGAGGAGATAGGAAGAGGGGGAACAGAGTGGAGTGGAGGGTGCATGGGTGGAGGAGGAGGTGGGATGCTGTCGCTCTTGGCAAACAAGCGGGTGAGTAAATAGACTCATGGGTGTAAGGTAGGTGAGGCAAAAAGGGGAAAGGAAGATGCACAGATGTTGTTGGACTGGGGGAAACTTAGCTGCCAGGGCTCCATCTACAGACCCAGGCCCTATATGTTGATAAGCCTTCTGCATCTGTCTAGTTTACACACACATCGCCCAGCACCCTTATCCCCAACCCTTCACCGCTTGCATCCCTCTCCCATCAGCACATCCCCCCACTGTCTTCAAACATCCCTAACAACCCTCTTCTCCTACACTCTCTCACCCTCTCCCATCCTTCCCAGCCCTGCAGGCCCTTAACCTAGCTCTCATCTCCCTATCCCTTAAAACCTCCCCCTCTTCACCGGCATAACAATTCCCCATCATCCCCCCCCTTTTCTCTCTTGTCTGTCTATCTGTCAGTCTTTCACTCCCCCTTTTCGCTCCCCTCCTCCCCTCTGCCGATCGCATCCCTTGTGTCTGCGCACTGCTGCTCGGCTGATGAGGGGGGAGGATATCGCTGCCAGTGCTTTGATCCTATGAAAGCTGATATCCAGAACAGAGCTACAGATCCTGCCACTGGGCACCCTGGCATTTGAACGACATGGCTTGGGTGAAAAAGCTCAATGAGTGGGCCATTTCCCTATAGCCTTCCAGCTGGGAATGAAAAGTCTAGACAGGTGGAGCAGACAGGGGGAGCAGGTAGGTGGAAAAGGCAGGTGCAGCAGTGGTTGTACCTGAGAAATTTTTTTGGACATTGTAACAGCGCAACTTTGGGGACCCGAAAATGCAAAATATTTCCCAAAATGGCTTTTATGGCACATTAAACCCACCCTGTTTAAAACATATCTATGCTGTCGATAAATTTAAATTTGTTCTCATTCCCCGTTGTAATCTCCCCGTTGTAATAGTTTTCTCTCAAACGATAGAATGAAAACTGCAACATGGAAAGCAACGAAAATGCATTTTCCTCAGTCCTCTTTGTTGGATTTAAAAATTACAAAATGACCGCTTGATTACTTCTCAATCTTGAGTATCTGCTTTAAGTGGCCGGAGATATTATGCGCACCAAAAAAATGCAACCTGTCTTATTACAGAGAGCCCTGTGTACAACATGCTGCCTTATACCCTGCTCATAAAGCAGTTTGCAGTTTCCGTTATTTCATTTAGTGATGGGTGAGAAATTACAGTTTTGTTATTCAGGTCAGACCTCAGAAAGTATGTAAATTGGGACATGTTATTAAGAAAAAGATAGTATTATTGCCCTGCAGTGCCAAAAAAATAGATATCTGTTCAACGATTAAAAAAATGGAATATGCTTAAGAAAAGAGTGATCACACAGTTTAGGAACACACACATTGTCTGCTAAATGTACTCAGTTCCACATATGGAGAGCATTGAACTAAAATAAACTCTTAGTGCAATGACACACAAAAATTATATATTAAAAAGCATAATGGAAAATATTCAGCTTTCGAGCAGACTTCTATAAGTGTCTGGCTGGATACATCAAAGCAATTGTGAAGAAAATAAACAATTAGCCATGGACTGGGAATATGTTCATAAATAATTTATTTCTTTTTCTCTTAGAAAATAAGTTTTGCCATGAGTAACCTTATATAGATCTAAAAGTTTCCTGCTGTGAATTGACACACAAGATATTAGCCTTTCCCCCACAGGCCAACATAAGGGGAGAATAAAAGAATGCCAATGACATTTGTGAATAACCAAACAGTCACTAAAACTTAGAGAATAGTTATGTAAGTTGTGATTTAATTGAAAGAAAACTGCTAATACAAAGGAAAACAGAGAGGGGGATATTAATTCTTATTCCTTTTTAAAAATGTGCTTTGTTTCATGTATGGCTTTTTATGACGTTCTGCAGTCTTGATTTTCAGGGAGTGTTCATTCAGACATGATTAAAATAATGTAGTTTCAGATAAAGTCCCACTTTTCACCAATAATGCTTCATTAAATGCTAGCCTGGATGTCTGCAAACTAAGACACATCCACTTCTGATGAGCTACATTTACTGTATATTGTCATGGCACTCGGGTGTGCGGGGGGGGGGGGGGGGTTCTGTGGTATGAGGGGGAAAAAAAGTTTCCCGGCTGTCCATCAGAGCTATCAGAGTGTTATCTTTGCCAGACGCCCACCATCCTCAGCAGCGTTACCGAGACAGCATCCAGGACCTCAGGACGCCTCGGGAAACATAACAGGACACCAGGAGAGGTGTGATAACGTCACTGGATACAGCAGGCACATAACACACATTTGCGTACACTTCTACAAAAACACGTACAGGACACATAATGGCTACACATACTGAAGATAGATACTGCAAAGCAAGGCAATGACACCATCTGATATTGTCTGCACTGTTACGCCCACACAGAACAGACAAAAGGCACATTAGAAGATGAATTTGATGCCATAATACATAGTCTTATCAAATTTCTGTGAAAAAATATCAAAATTCTAAAAGGAAAAAAAATTATAATTCAGCAATGAAACTAAAAATATTCAGAGCTGAATGCGTGAAAGCTCATTACATAGGATGATTATTTTAGATGAATTTTCAATAGATGCCAGGAAGAAACATGACAGTGGGAGGAGAGGAAGAATCCGACACTCTACCACCCATGTTCTCCCGGCATTGCACCACCCAAAGAAGAATACAAAAACAGAGGCATCAAGTCCAAAAATCACTTGAAAAAAACAGCTACTGCATGTTGTTCAATATTTGGACGACTTGGTGACTGTCTGCTCAAATATTGCCCCGTGGCTGTTGGGCTTGAGAGAGGAACAGAGTGGCAGTGAGACTGACAGTGAGATCTCTGTCAGTGGCCAACACTCTGTTTATCCGTCTGTCTGTCTGTCTGTCTGTTTATCTGACTGTCAAATTATCCCTCTTAGCAAACAGCACACTCTGAGCTGAATGTAAATAACATAGACTACATCGGTCTCGTGTGCCAGCTAGTTAAGCTCCTCTTTGGTCAGTTGCCGTCAGGAAATATGCAAAGGAAATATGCTTGGTTATACTTGAAGTGGAAAACTGACTCTTTGAGCAAAGCTTGCGCTATTTATGATTTAGTTAAAGACTTAAGTCCAATTATAGTTACAAAGATAAATCACTGCTGTGCTATGTTTTATCATCTATCTTTTCACGTTAAATGCACAGCTTAACTAAAACGGCCCATATTCTAAATTTTTAGTGTATGGTACAGCACGTGTCGACAAATTACTTCTCTCAATGTTTTGTCTTACCTGTGAATCAAAGGTCCGATCTCTGCCAGTTCTCCTAAAGCCAGACTGTATAGTGTACATTGAATGTACACAATTTTGCTACTAATAGAATCTATAATTCAACCCCCCCCCAGCAAGAAAAAATCTGAATTACAGATTGAACAGTGAATACAAAACATAAACGCACAGCATGTTAGTAGATTCATTTTTAAATGTCCTTAAAGTCTGAACATCTAAGGTAACCAATGTCTTTTGCATGATTGTGAATATGATAATGATAAGGTCTATTATTACTTTAAATATAACCATAATCATAGTCAAGTTGGAGCTGAGCTTGAGATCCTCTAGAATCATAAGAGTCAGAATGAGAATCAGGATCGGACTACTTTGGCATGTTCGCAAACAGAAAAAATATAAACTTCAAGTCTCATTTTCATTTTAATGTTAAAAATTATAGTGTTTCAGTGTGTGACTTGCCACTTGTTCAGAATTACCACAAACACAATTTATATGAATTCTTGATGAATGAGCCAATGAAATGTCCTCACATTTACCTTATGGTACTTCATATAGTTTTCACATTTCTAATGGTTATCAACCATACCTTTCCTTGATGTACATGAAAGTAGGACCACTGCACCTCCATGAGATAATTTGTCATTATCCTTTCCAAGAGGGCTTTCCATTCATGTTGGCCTTATGAAGAAATTTCTGTCATGTCGTTTCCTCCAGAATAAGACTCATACCGCACACCGAAAGCAAACACAGATTAAATTTCAAGCACTCTGCAATTCATTCTTTGAAAATGTTGCTCTTTTGATAAATGATGACTTTGGTTTAGTAATTTTCTTTTTTTTTCCCTCTTTTCAATACACTTGAATGACTTGAATATTTCAAGACAAAACAGCTGCTTTGGATTCAGTGGAGTCGGGTATCTAACTAAGATGATAAATGTAACTTCAGAGAGGAGCAGAACACATGGCAATATCACTGAACAATAACTTTTGTAACTGTGATTTGAACAGTACGAGTGCCTTTGTTTGAATAAAATATGGTACTATAATATAGTTGTCACACTGACAATGATGTAGTCAGGATTCTATCAGAAGGGAAAATTCCACTTCATATGTCTTTGTAGATTTGGTGGCAAATCACTGGAGATGACATATTTGCTTTGTATCATATCATTGTCTGCTCTCACAGGATTATCTGAAATAATGACAAAAAAAAGAATCATCCCATCTGCATGACTGGTGAAAGCAGTGAGAGACATGGTCAGGGAAAGTGAAGGAGAGAAACAAGCTTAAGCCAAGGAGAAAACCATTTGACTGGAGACTGATTCCCGATGCCACCCAGATCGCATATGCCAGTGTACTGAAAAAAGGTACCAAGAGGGACCAGCATTCAACCACTTCACAGGAATGAGTGGGATGTTTGGGCACAGCTCTATACTTTACAAACATTGCTGGAGCCTACAACCTTCACTGCCACCATCTCAAGGCCAACCTACAGTATTAGGCCAGACAAAATGTATATGTGTCTGTGTGCCGGACTTCTGACCTGATTCTGATCTATATACGAAAGGAGACCACTGTTTACCGGCGAGACTGATGGCAAGACTTGTCTGTCAATGTCTGCACATGATTATGTTTGATTATGTGTCTCACTGTATATGTATTAATGAAATACAGATTTGGATTTGGATGTGTTGGTATTCCCATGGATGTGGGTATGTGTGCATATGTTTATTTGTGTGTATGTGTATATATGATGGAGGAGGAGAAAGGTGGCATGTGGAAAAGTAGACTTGCTTAGAGCTCCTGCAGTCTGGACCCGTGTGGCTGCCAAAGAAAACTGTGGTCGGAAGAGTCTGCTAATAGAGCATGAGGCATGTCACCTGAAACTAGAATCATCTGAAACCCAGAAACCACAGCAGGCAGGCATCTCTGTGGTCCTCTATTAAAGGGCCGCCAGAGGCTCTGGGTGCGTGCCACCCTCCTGCTGAGGTCCTCCCATTTGCTAAGCCTCTTCCGTTCGCGTGCCCAGCTGCACCATGGGACATCTAGTCATGATAGATGCACTATTAACGCCTCTTCCAATTTCTGAGCTCACCTTACCGCAGTTTCCTTGAGAAGACCCATGAAGCCAAGCAAGTAACTCCTAGTGTGTGATGAATTCTTACAATAATGCTATACATGATGGGAACACATAAACCACTATTTTACAAGCACTAAACATGTGTTTAGACAAGTTATCGCCCAGTCAGATTTGACTTTGGCACGTTGACCTCTTCTAGTGCTCATCTGTTGTGTGCAGCTCCACTAGATGTCTCGATGGAATAGCTATGGCATGATAATCAGCCGTGTGCCGAACATGAGTGGAAAAACATATATTCACATGATCTTAAATATGTTCTATTTATTTGACTAGACATTGACAAAGTAAAAGGGAACACAATATTGATTTTAGCAGGATGAAAATGTAATTCATTTGCTATTATTGACTTTTTATACACTGTTAGTTACTTATGTCATTTGAAGCCCTCTAGATTTGCGCTATTGTTGATCAAGAACTATCTGCCTCCTTTTCCTGTGCACATAGAAAAGACACTTTTCCAGGCAAAGTGTCGAAGAGTCAAGAACGTACATATCTCATCTCAGAACAGGTGCAATAAAATGTATGCCTGCTGCTACAGTAGCAATTTGGTGACAGGCTGTGGGTGGCGGGGAAGACGAATCGTGTCAATGGCGGCCAATAAAAAGGACCACACACTCTGCTGTTACTGGCAAGCCATGATGGATGATTATCTCAAGGTGTGACAGGTGCTGCAATAGTGGGGGAGTTCTTGCCTTCCTCCCCATTCCCCTAATGCCCCTGCCTTTCTCTGCATCTCTCAGTGTATCTTGGTCAATGCTTTAACACTCCACTAACATGATTCTATTGACACACTCCAGATAGTGTCTGGTGGCTAATGAGTGTCTGAGTGCTTCAGTCTCTCCCTCTTTCTCTCTTTCTTTTTCTCCCAGCTACTCATCTCCCTGTTATCCTCTTTTCCTCTTTTTGCTGTCAGGGCAGTACAGTCTGGCCTATCTCACTCACAAAGCTATAAAAGCTCTGCTGGCTCTTGCTGTCAAACACACACATGCACAAACACACACACACACACACACACACACACACACACACACACACACACACACACACACACACACACACACACACACACACACACACACACACACACACACATGTGCGAGCACGCGCACACACACACGCACAAGTGTCTATCAAACTATTTGAATTATCACACAGTTAGTGTATTAAGTATAATACAATGTAATAATCATTGTCCGGGAAACAGGTTTGTGGTTCACTTGCAAACCAGCAGATTTGTGTAATGTTGAACATTTGACCACAGACAAAAATAAATCTAAGGCTTCATCTTCCCCGGTGTCAACAAGGGGGAATTTCTCCAAAACAAAATTTTTATAAGGAAGCCCTCTATTTTTGACATGTCATTTTCAATTGTGAACAGATATGTGGTAACTGTTGATCAAATGTGAAAAACTGAATTATTTCAATAGACAGCTGTGGTTTATCACATTAGGCTAAAGGGCATTTCACATTGCAAAGCCAGCTTTGAATACAACTTTTACTCATGCTGATGTGGTGTATTCATTACCGATGGTTTGGCTGACTTCTGTGAAGCTGAAGATATTACTGCCAGTGGAAACTGCTTTTGAATTGTACGTTGAATTCGGTAATGATGTGCCACTGAACCACTGTAACAATTCAATGATGAAAAATTACAAATGATTTGTTTGTAGGTTTTACATCATCAGCTTCCTTTGCCAGAGGAGGCATGAAAGGCTGTTGCCATTGCCTACTCAAAAAGTCAACAGTAAAAGAACTAATTAGAAAATAAAAGCATGGAATTAAATAAACAAACTAAAAAACTGCTAGGGGTGTTGACGATACTGTATTGTCTTGTTGAATGATAACAAAATTTACTTTCAAGCCGTGATATTACAGGTCTGATTTTTTATTATATCACATTGCTATGTAAAGTCTCCTTCGTCAAATAAATTAACTATCAGCTTCTGTTACAGGCAGTGGCTTGGGGATAGTTTTTTTTTGCTGTATTATTGTCATGGTCTTTGTAAAATATATAGGTGACATACATTAAAATAAAAATATCCCCTGGTTTATCCACAGATAAACTGAATAGTTAAAATGTATGATGAGGAGGAGGAGGAGGCTCTGTATTTCACCAATACTGCATATTTGTAGTGAATTTAGTTTATCCTACTTACAATAAACTTAAGCTGAAATCTACTTCCAGTCTTTGCAGGTCAACTGCAAACAACCCTATTTTAATTGTTGATGTGAATCAGTAAAAAAAAAAAATCAATTTTTATCATTCAAGTCTCTGTGTCACAAATAATTTTCCAAACCATTTGAGTACAATGTTCATCATTTGTCTGTGACTGTGAAAACAGTAAACTTCAATCTATTCAGACATTTCAGCCTGAGCAGATAACATTTTGTGACACCACTATAGTATGCTACCAACACAGAGGTAACACTACGTGCTCCAACATGTGTTACCATGTAGAAATTGATCAATCGCTGTTACTGCCTTGTGTTTCAAGTTGTGTACGTTTTAACTGACAAGGTAAACTTCATGTAAAACAAGTAACAGGCAGCAAACCAATTTATGTGCAGCCCATTGTTAACTTAAATAGCAGTGACTAATCAACAGTGTAGGCTACATTCGGTTTTGTAATACCCATTTTCTTCTGCAGTTACAGATACAACGAATCTGCCAAGCAGCCTCCCAGCCAGCCATAATAAGTTTGAATTAAATGAGCTTGTTTAGCGTAATTAAATTCTTCCCTAACAAGGTACCTAATGCCTGCATGTCCTGACCATCAACAGTTTGGATTTCAATAAATGTTGGACAGAATTTCCCACATGCAAATCACCCTTGCATGTTTGAGCAAAATTACGGTAGATAAGGAAGTACAACAACTTAAAATAGACAGTGCTTGTCTTATCCATTGTATAGAGATGGCCAATAAGTCTGCATGTTACATTAATGCATACGGAAGAGCATGCAGACCTCTCCTTGTATTTGGCATTATTTTTTTTGAATAAGAACAAAAAGCATCACTCAAGCACAATAGTAAAGGCAATTTGATGTTAGATATTGTGATCAACACTCCTTCATTCAAAGAATGACTTCTTCCTTAGTCAAACATACGGTAGGAACAAGGCCTTGTTAACTGAGATACCTTCTAAATGACGTCAACTGCTCAACATAAACTAATAGTCAGAGATTTCGGCAACCTGACATCTTTCATTGACTTAAACACTTAAAAGACATGTAGTTTTTCTTTTATGACGTACCCCATTCTCTCCTCAGTTAATGGTGCACGACACACCTTCTCCTGCAAATCTAGACTGTCCAACATGCTTTCCAAATCGCTGCAACAGTGATGTCAGCAGTTCAGCTCCTGTCTAGTGTATAGAAACATGCAATGAAGACATTCCATCCACACAGTACAACGGATGTTTGCTTTAAGCTCCAGATAGCGCATGGCAACCAAGAAACAAGCACACAAAGCATAAAGTAAGAAAAGTTTTGCCATAGGTTTTGCAACGTAGTTATATAGTATAAAATCGAAATAAGGGGATAAATTATAGAGATTTGCAGCTAATATCCTGCTCCATTCTCATGTTTATCTCCAAACAAGTGCATCAAGGCACAAACATCCTCCCAGTAGCACCCCCAGTCGCACACACAAAAACACATAAACCCACTGTAGTAGTTAGATTGTAGGCATTGACAATATCCTTTTAGTTGATAAATAAATGCTTTACATTCACAGATTAGTAGTGCTACATCAACTTCTTCCACTTAAGAACTGCATATAATAACCCTCTGTTACTGGCTACTGGTGGTAGGTTTTGTTGAACTACAAAATGTATTATCTATCAGTTGTGAATTGATTGCATGGTAAAAAATGATGAGGATACTTAAATTAATTGGACATTTCCTTGTCTTTTGGTGCAGTGACAAAGATTGATTTCTTGTAAACGTTATCAAATTGTGTTTAATTTCATCTGACAGACAATTTACTGCGATAAATTGCATGCCTGCAAAGTGCTTGAATATCTACATGGAAAAACAAAACTTTGAAGATGAAAAATGTTTAAAAACATACGAAAGGTTGGAAGCAAGTATGCAGTTTTGGGGCAAATCCCAGAGTCCAGCTGTGGTAAATACACTGTGAAGTCATTACCAAGAAGAGGTTAATAACACATGGTACGACACAAAATCCAGTCATTCATGTCTATCTTAGGGTTAGAAAAAGGGTAAGTATATGCTATTCCTATATTCATTAAAAAGTAATAAGCATTTTATGTACATTAATTTGAATATATTGCTTTGTACACTATGTCTAGATAAATCAAACTAACTTTCTTTTTTTCGCAAGATGAGTCTTAACAGTACACTTCTGTGTACTGTTTTTCTTATTGAGCCCTATTCTTTCCCTTTCAGTAATATTTGTTGCTACACATGTAAATGTTCACTTTGAAGCATGTCTGAATTCCCTTAGTGTCTGTGCTTTGGTCCTCCAGTGAGTATGTTAAATATATTTGAAAATTAGGTTCATTTTCAAAATGAGAGTGAGTTATGAATTCAAAATGTTTTCTTTTTTTTTTACGGGCATGGAGCAAGCTTTTGGAGACACAGAGTCCTGGCTGTCGATTGGAAAAAGGCCATCTCCTTGTATCCTGCCAACAGTTGACTCACTGTCTTTAGCCATGTGGCACTGGGCCCCACTCATTTTCACTGGCAATCATCAAAACACAATCGCCTCCCTCTGTTAAATAGTTTGGAGTCTATTCATTTGTGATATGCCCTTAGATGTCTAAATCTCACACCTTCGGTTTCTGCCTGGTCAAATTTGATCTTGGCTGAGTTACCTTCTTGTCACAGTTTCCCATATCTATGGCAAACAAGGAAATAGTGCTGTGTTCTGTTCAGTAATCAAACTTAATTGTTCCCCGGTGTGGACAATGACAGTACTCTCTTTTGCCAGGGCTAGACAGGTTGATTTATTGTGTATGTCTACATCTCCATCACTTAAAAGGTGAAAATTGTGGAGGATGTGTTACTATCAGCTAAAGTAATGGCGCAAAAGCGTTTAACCTGTCAGCTGCAGAGAACACAAACTTAAATGCAAAGAGGAAAAAAAAAACAACCGGTACGACTCCCTATGCCTGCAATGAAGACTCTTAAATTGTATTCCTGATGCTCTTTATGTTTTATATGTTTTTTAAATTGAACTTTCATATAACCTGGAGATAATCTGTTATTACCCTGACACTTTAGTACTTCAGACTGTTTTTGTTATATGACATAAAGGCCTGGAGTCGCCAACCCAGAACATGGTACATGGCACTTGGTGTATCTGTCATATATACTAACAACCATAAAAAAATACATGTCAAATACATGGACATTTTCCACCCTTTAAGCCATGAGTATCTAAACTGACAGACGTGTACCATTCTAAATATTTAACTGTTTCTTTTTTTCTGGATGTGTGTTTGTATAGATGTTCAGAATATCAGTTGCATGTTTTGCTTTTTAATCGGTTATTTGCTAACTGTATATAGTACATTCTCTGCACCTAAAGCCATTTGTATTGGTGATCTCAGTATGAAAGTGTGGTGCACTGAATATGTACAAGTACTAAAAGCATCCCAAATAATAATCACATACTGTATATTTGTTTGTTTTTTGGCTGCTCATACTGGATGTATGACTTGTGTGATATAATCTATCTGTTTTTGTGTTTTGGTCTGGTGTCATTTATTCATTTTAGGTCTTGAAAGGGTCACTGAAAATTCAGCCAGCATGATGACAATGGCTGTCAATCTCTGGTTTAAGGTTGTATCAAAATAATCTTAATAAACATAACCTATAATGAAACAATGAAAAATTAAGTAATTGCAATGGCCTATTTAAAGAAGATGAAAACAACCAATTAACATGAAGAAAAGACCAAAAATAACACAAATAAATACAATACATTCATTAGTCAATGTTGAATAATGGCTTTTAAGAAAAAAAAAGTGTTAATCCCCAGACAACAAGATCCTTCTGATACCTTCATTAAAGATTTCTTTCCTGCACTGAATGCAAATGAAATGTCTTAGTCACATTACTATTTGGAAGGGGAATATTTTAATTTCGATCTCCCGAGTCTCATAAAGAGGAACAGGAGATTTTATTTATTTAATTGATTAAGGCCTGTCAACCACAGGCACATTTTGCAATAAAGGTCAAGCATACATTTGTGATAGTTATGTGAAGACTGGGAAGTGCAGACAACAAATAACAGATCAGCTTTGAAGGGACAGTTTTATATGAATAAATGATAGATACAAGTATGGCTACTGGTTAAACAGATAAAAGGCAGGGGGACAGACTGTGAAATAAGAAGGGCTTCCCACTTCCCCCACCCGACCCTTCCCTCTGGGCTGATGGTATCTTCCAAGTGATATCAATTTTACTCTTACTACCAGGCTCTGTAAAATAGTAAAAATAGCGAAACAAATGGTGAGAGATAAAAGGGTTAAACTAATTGCAGTTAGATAGTAATAAAAGTGATTCTTTTGATTCAGTGTCTGGTATGCAATATTGGCTGCACTATATTCTGAATAATACCCAGGCTGATTAAACTTTTTCACTCGTCTATTTCATAATTAAATGAAACACATCCGTATAAGACATAGTGCTATTGCCTATCTCAGAAGACGGAGAAATTGACATGCTAATTGTGAGTTATCACACTTACACTTGCACATATGCTCAAAAGCTATATACTCAGAACTATCTTTCTTATTGTCTTGTTAATAAAGCTCATTGTGTTCTTGGGTTTTTAAATCTATTCCACTGACAAGTTGTAACCAGTCTAGCACCGCATACCTACATATTTAATTCAAACGAAACAATGCGCTGACACGGCTTTGATTTTTGTGGAATCAGACATTTTTAGGATGGTTTATCTTAGATCCCTTTTTTTCTCTTTGCGATGTTATTGGAAATGATAGCAGTCATCAAAGACGGCTCATCAATGAAATGGACTCACAATACAAAGGAAACGCAGTGGAGTTACAAGCCATGTGCCTGTCAATTTTTTATCTAGGTTGAGCAACTCATTCGCTGCTCAAGTTTCTGGTACATATGAATATCAGTAGTAGCATATGAACGCGGCTGACTGACAGGACAATGGATTACCAAAAATGGTAGAATTCACTGATAAAAAGGTTCTTGTAAATATTGATTGTGAAATAAAATGTGAGGAGCTTTTTTTCAATCAGATGTGAAAGCAGAAGGAGCTGGTAGGTCTTTTGGCCAAAAAAAAAAAAAAAAGCATTGACAGCCTCCACCAAGCCAGTGCTCTTACGATTTATCCAATACTGGGCAAGAAAAATCCATTATGCCAAAACTAATTTCCTCCAGATGAAAACTAAACAGGACCTGTCTAAAGAGGCAGAAGAAAATACTGAATATTGTTCTTTGAGAAATTGATTTGGTGTCCCAGATCATTGCCAGGTAACAAGCTCAGCAATGATGTGGCAAGACAAAGTTAAGAAATTACCCAAAAAGCACATGACGTCTATTCAGTAGCAATTACTATTGCAATCAAAACAAATCTGCAAATTAGGGAAATCCAAGACATACAAACAAAAAAAGGACCGACATACATGTGATCAAAACCTGTAACAGGGGTGTCAAACTCAAATTCACAGCTGGCCGAAATTAAGCAGTGAAATTAAGTCACGGGCCAAACCCAATATTTATTGAAAAATTAACTGTAACTGGTATGTAATGTTTAACCTGTTTATATGGGAACAAACTTCAGCTTTGCTTAAACACAGAATCTGGAACAATCAAAGTTTGATATTCCAAACACATGAGAAATTAAATTTGACATAAAAGACCCATCAATGGTAAATCTTTTTCAAAGCAAACAACAAAATAACCAAAAAAAAGAATTTCATTCAATAAAAATCCAACATTTCAACTATTAAAAGACCATGCCTTGCAGTAGAAAAAGTGCATAAGAAACATATATTCAAGCTCAGTTTACGTCACTCTAATTGAGATGCACTCCGGACGGAGTGAAGGTGTTCCGAAGTGCGTCGACTTCTCTGGGGTGTTTTGTTCATCTATATCATTGAGAAGAGTTGTTCACATAGATATGTGCTGCCGAATATTGAGAGCATTTGAGCAGCTTGGATGCGCAATTGGGGCATTGTGTCGGGGAGGAAGCAAGGAAATCGCGCAGCACCAACAGTCATATTTTGATTTGAGCATTTCATTACATTGGAGTTCAGTTAGCTCCAAATACGAGACAGGTTGGTGCGCTTTCTGCGTCGATCGCTAAAGGGTTAATGTGCAGTTCATATCCCCCTTTCTGAGCGTCAAATTCGGCAAATCGCGGTGCTGAGGTCGTGGATTTTTTTCAGCAAACTGTGCGCTAACAGGTTTGTGCTTTATATTCGTTAACAGATAATCTGGATCCCACCTGTCTTGAAAGCTTCTGTTGTCCATCTTTCGTTTGGCCATTTTTGTGGAGGGTGAAATTAATTTGCCCAATGTGACTGGGGCATGGTTGTTAGTGACTGTCAACAGAAAAAAAGAAGCAGTTGCAGGTTCGACTGCGCGCCAACATACCCGCAAAGCATTGTGGGTTTTGTAGTATTAGCGGTCCATGCGGGGGGTCAACTTTAATGCACATTTGATATGGGCAAATTATAATCACATTTATAATCACACTGCGGGCCAAATCTTGCCCGCGGGCCTGATTTTGACACATGTGACCTATAAGACATGGTGTAATTAGATTTCATTCACATTGTACCTGAATGGATTTTTTTTTCTATCTCTTAGTACCTCTCATGTATTTCACACAAATATTTGTATATCTGTATGTGTGTGTGTGTGTGTGTGTGTCCATATATGTATTTACAGGACTGTCTCAGAAAATTAGAATACTGTGATAAAGTTCTTTATCTTCTGTAATGCAGTTAAAAAAAAATTAAAAACAAAAATGACTTTTACATGATATTCTAATATTTTGAGATAGGTTTTTTGAGTTTTCTTAAGATGGAAGCCATGATCAGTAATATTAAGATAATGAAAGGCTTGCAATATTTCAGTTGATTTGTAATGAATCCAGAATGTATTACATTTTTGTTTTTGTAATTGCATTACAAAAGATAAAGAACTTTATCACAATATACTAATTTTCTGAGACAGTCCTGTATATAATTAACCTTTTATTCTTTATTCATATACATTGGCCCATGTTAGAAGCTTTTAGGTGAGCTTGGCATTGTTCTGAGTTAATGATGCTTCTCCAAGTCCTGAGCCCTACAACAAAAGAGCTGTCACATTGCAAACATTTCAGGAACTTATCCACCTCAAATAAACTTTTGATTATTCACCAAACAGAACTAATGACCTTGAAAGGAGAGCAAATTAGAAAACATAAAGAGCCATCTGTGTGCCCCGCAGGCAGGCAAATTATTCTGTCTTTGCCAAGGTGGTGTAATGAAGCTCGTACATTTTACATGCAAATCTCTGCCCAATCTTACTCTTCTCTTTACCAATGTCCCCACCAAATAAATATATAAAACCCTATTATGATTTAATTAATAGAAATCTATTGCTCTATGAAACTTTTGCTTTGGCTGGAATTGCACTTGACCTGGGTGCATAAGATGCATCTTTTAAACAGAGGCTTAACAATTATGTAACATCACCTCCCCCAACAACCCGCTCCAGGCAGTACAGCAAGCATCCTAATGTCTACGTATCACAAACTAACCAACTCTCACAGTCAAAGGAAGATTAGCTATTCAGATAAAGTTTTCATTTTCCCTTGAGTTCCCACAATTTTTCTCTGTTTTCAATTTACAAATGTATTTCAAGTTGTGTACTCTGTGGTGGTGGCGGCCTCTAAAAATGAAGAGAGCTGTCATGCTTCATTAACCTCTCAATGACAAGAGCAACCATGATCCCTTAAGATACCGCATTTTCCCTTTACCTAGTTACAAAGAGGACAGCAAACCCCAGCCAGAAACAGACATGCAACTTTGTCATGTCCAGATTTTCTGGGCTCAAGTGGAGGGACCACAAGCTCTTTCAATAAATATGAGTCACTGAGATAGGCAGCTCTGCCAGTTTGACTCAGTGGCTCTAGCCTTACATGAGTCAATCAGCCATTTGTACACGTCCAATGTCTTCACCGCATTAGTGTGATTTAGATTAATCCTGGTTTTTCATTCAATTTACGCAAGGTGTTGTTCAGACACAAAAAAAAGGAGACAAACTCGCAAACAGCTCTGAAAACTAATGCCAGTGGCAAATGATTGTTTCCACATTGCACACCATGAGATACGCACAAAGTTTATCCAGGTCTGTTCTCTGGAACTTATCCACTTAATGTCCTGGATCTGACTGCCCCTCAGTCTCCGCTGATAGAGGACCTTACACACTATTGACCTGGCCTCTGCCATGCCAGTCAAGTGTCTGCCCATATAAGGGCATGTCTTCATACCCTATTCCCATGTTACCCTGGACTCCACTCTGCTTTAAGGCTGACCTGCCCTGCAACCTAAAGGACTGGACTTCCCAATAGGGAGGTAAGACGACATCATTGCAGGTGAACAGAGTAAGAATGTGCTGCATGAAAGCACACTGCTGCCTGTATCAGGATTCTGTATTTCCTGTCACCCAGAGATTTATAAATTCTTGACACTTTCTGTTGGGGGATAACATTCTTTCCTGTCAAATGGTATTAACTTTGACTTTAAAACCGCTCATGTGCTCTTTCCAATATCTCCATCCGTCTCCTCTGGTAAACAGCATGTAGACAGTCAGGGAAAGACTCACATCTTCCATGTGCACATCTTCCTTTTTGTTGGCTTTCCCAAAAGTTTTTCCCCTCATTGACAGTGTCTGTTATTCACTCTGTTTTCTCCTCTCTGCATTTTCATCTTTTAGTTTTAGTAGGTGTCTAACCTGCCCTTTTGTCTGCTTCGTTATTCCATCTCTTCCTCCTGTCTCTGGCATGAGGTTACAATGACTGATATGGAGTGATATTCCCAGGACTGTGGGGATCTCAGGGAAGATATCAGGCCCTTTCAATCTCCCCACTATGGAAGGTGATAGCAGGATCCTAATGGGCCTTTTCTATCAGCAAGTGACTGTCCCTTCTCTAAAAGGAGACAAGGGAGTTAGAGACAGATAGAAGGAGCGAGGGAGAGAGAGGGAGAGAGAAAGAAAGATAGAGAGAGGGAAAGAGAGAGAGAGAGAGAGAGAGAGAGACTGATGACTCTGACACCTCTATCTGATAGCACTACAGAGGTCCACTGCCAGGTGATAAAGCACAGGCACCGTTTTTTCTCTCTGTTTCTCTGTTGGATCTTTACCTATTTGTCAATCTACCAATTTCTCTGTTCTTGGATTTAAGCACCATCTGCGGAAGTCTTTCCCATTCCTATTCATGGTTCTAGGATTGCTAAGTTCAACGCTTTCCAAGTCATTTGTGCAAAAACAACATATTAATTCATTTGTTATTTTTCTAAAACTAATATACTAAAATGGCAGAGTTCACACTTTCAAATTTTACTATTCATCAACCCAAGTATAAAGTAAAAATTGACAAACATGGTATACCCCTTCTATCAACAGAGACAGCTACTTATTTCCTCATAAATACCTTCCACCCACTCTTTCTGTTCTCACTTTGCAGCAATAGCTAATAGATTTGCAGTGTTGCCATTCGGTGATCCAATTACTAGAATCTCCATTAGCAATTAACTTCTAGCTAAAAATAACAATAATGCCAATTACATGCATACTTAATCACATAATCAGCATATTCTGTCACTATGCAGTCATTGTGATTACCTCTATGTTTCATGAATTGCCTTGCCAGAGGGACGAGAGCACACATCAATGACAATTTTGATTACATGAGAATCATAAATGCAACATCGTATGCTCGGATAATGAGTGGGCCAGAGAGGCCATTCTGTGGCTGTTAAATTGATTTCTGTGGATAACAAAAGGGGATGGGGTTTGTTTGTTTTTTGTAAGTGGATGGACTGTAAATTAATTGTGAACACTAAGTTGACAAATGTTCATAGGCAATCAAGCATGTTGCTCTGATTTTTCTTAGCTACTCACATTCCCCATCTGTGCATTCAATGTGCTTATATTTTTGGCAGAATAGGCGATACAAGAGGCCTGTAAAGGACCCAAATTGTGAGAGAAAGTTTTTCAGTGAAGTTGTTCAGTGAGGGCTGAAATTTTAGGGTTATTATAGCCGGACCGTATTAGATGGGAGTTACATTGTTTTTGCAAGGAAATGAAAACCTCAGTAAGTATATTGAGTTGTCAATAAAACAAACAAACAGACAATACAAAACTTGCCGCCGTATCTTCTGTGCGAGATCCTGGGTTGTGTGATGATCAGCACCAGTGTCCTTCCAACAACTCTATTATCCACATCAGTCATGATGGAAATGGAAAAAATTGATGTTATTGCTTCACATTTTCCCTTCCAATAATATGTTCTCTTGCCATGACCCTTCACAGTTATGGTAAGGGACCTCGATTGCATGAGAATTTGATTATCGTATTGCAAAATTCATTACTTGACCATTCATTGGGAGATGTTGAGAAGCAATTTTTTTTATTTTTTGAACCATGAACACTTTCCGAAATTCGGAAAGGTCTGACTTTTCTTTTCGAATGCTAGTAACCAGCTGACAGGTTTTATTAGAAAGATGTGCCTCTGTCAATGTCTGTGATTCATGCCTATGAGGGTTGGCAATATCTTTGACAACAACACAAATGGACAGACAGACCAAACAGTAGAATGAAGATGTGCCCCAGAGTACTGCTGCGAGCATGAACAAAACAAATAAAATATTAACATGCTGTTACCGGGGACTTACATCATAGCATTTGGTCACTTTGCTTAACTATTTCTATTACTGTTTCTGTTCTCTATTCCATTTTTCCTTCAAAGCAACCAATTCTCTGGACAAATCTTGAATTCATTATAGTTTACTTATATACTACTAAAGTACAACAAGGTAATTCTTTTGACTCGCTATGCTGTAATATATAAGTGTCTATGTGAGACCTGAATCTGCAGAGAAACACAATAAAGTGTAACGCTGTTGCCCTCCAGCATCAACCTAGTTGTTTATTAATTTATCTATTTATTTTTCTTTCTACTTTCCTGTTTGCCCTGCAGATTAGATTTCACTAATTGTGTTTACAATGGGGTTTTCATTGTCCATTCTCCATATCCCCTAAAATCTGTGTGCCAATAGCAGGGATCAGAGAATAAGAAGATACAATGGAAATATATCATTTGTACATCCAGTGACTATAGAAGTGTTCAAATACAACATGTCATCAGTCCATTGGTTCAAGTATGCTGTTGAGTTTCTAACTTATATTTTGTCTTATCAGCGCATCACAAATTTTACACTCTCATACATTGAAGATCCATTTTGGTGTTTCTACCAAATGCAGTCTGCAAATAAAAAGGCACAAATTATGTAATATCTGAGAGCTGTGGCTGTTGTAATAATGTGTCAATCATTTTGCATGTCTTCACTATTGTGTGCAGCCATGTGTGTGGTTGTATATGTGTATATATCTGTCCGGAAAGTGTCTCTCTCCACCTGCTACTGTATGTGTCAGCAGCCTTTGAGTCTCCCTTTGGGGGGATTTTAGGGAGTAAGTCTGGAGTCTCTTCATGGTGTCTGGTGTCTCTGCAGTAATGTCCAACAGGTGTGTTCTATTGTTAGTACCTTGAGAGCTGCACTTGTGGGTGAGGTATACAACCATTCAAAGATACAAGCATCTGTGCAAAAACTGTGTGAGTTTGTAGCCAAATGCATATTCTCCCTCACTATTCTGCCATTTTTCTTTACTCAGCAATGACGTTTGATCACCATATGCATAGCAGATGCCGTGTCTATTGATGATTTTTCTGTCTTTCTCATCCTGGGATCAAAGGCCCTTGGATTAAGAATCAACTTAAGCAAAATATTTCTTTACTGAATAAATTCATTTAATTAATGTTTAGCTATGAACACCTCATCAGGTAGTAGCTACAACAGATTAAAATCCTCAAAGGGCAGCTGCAGTCGGCACCTTGGAATGTGTATCATTTCATTTTATACTATGAAGCTATGAGCATAAGCATCTCTGGTGGAGATGGAGGATGGAATTCCTCTATCCGAACTAGTTTGATGGCTACATCTGTCCCCGAGGGGAAATTGTTAGTGGCACTTGAATGGAAGCTTGTAAAACAAACACATGTAGAGAGGGAGCATTCAGCTCACTGTGATTATAATAGAATTTAAAACCACAGTTTGCCTTAATAATTAGGACATTAGTCCACTGAGGTTATTTTTTAAACAAACCAGGGATGCTGGAGTGTGTTGCACATCAGTCTATAAGTATTTTACATTACAACTATGCCTTTCAAAAAAGACTTATTTAATACCATAGTAAATCTATTAATTTGTCCATGAATGAGCATCTCCTCTTTTTGAACGTGCAAAATACATTTTATTCATAGGCCATCAGGGCTAGGGTGGGTGTACTGTGGTTAGCGCCATTGAAACCGGACAGGAAAGTGGGCTGTGAGACTAATGCGGAAGCCAGCACTGCCAGAGGCGGCTCAATGGTGTGGCAATGGGCTGGTACATGAAGAAAGACCAGGGGCGGAGTTGGCAGCGAGGACATGTAATGGAAGCAGTAAGAAGGTGGTAATGTCGAAGCTCCAGCCATCCAAAAAAAAGACTGTCTGTCCCTGAACAAGAGGACTGGGTGTAATTATAGTGTAAAAAGTAATAGAGCTGTGGCCAGTGTTTCTGGTCAAGTCAACTTTCCTCTCCATGTCTCTCTCTCATCATGACATTTACTGTCTGCTCAAGACATGGTTAAAGACAAATTTATTAATAGCTGCTGAGTAAACAGTAAAGTCTAAAAGTTTCCAAAGAACTATGCCACGGGCTAGAGTTTCATAATGGGATAATAGAATGCAGGATTCATTGTGTATCCTCTTTCTTTATCTATAATGAAATTAAACTTAGCGATGAGATGTCCCCGTCTATGGTTCCTCCCTTGAAACATGTCACGGTCCTCTATACTAATTCTTATTTTCTTTTGTTTTTGATTAGGCAATGTATTAAAGCATTAATTGTCTGGAACTAAACTTTTCCTGAAATTTAATGAAATAATTGGTAATTACTCCATCAGCAAAGGGATTTTGTCATGGTCAGCAGATCCCTGTGACCTTAGCTATCTGCTTAAAATTTTAGGTGATGATTGAGAGATGATAGAATGATAGCTTTTTAGTACTTTTAACAGAAAGTAAATCGATGATTTATATTTTTGCCTACATTTGTGTTTGTTTTTTTTGCTTGGCCCATAATAAAATGCAAGTCATAATGTGCATAATGTGAGCATCGACTGACTGCCCAGCTATCAAAGCAAAATCTATTGAATGACAAATATAAATAAAAATAACTTAAATTGATAAATAGCAGCCACATGGTTGCGCAGTGGTTCGTGCTTCCGCCTCACAGCAAGAAGGTCCCTGGTTTGATTTCGACAGGGCTTGAAAAAAAAAAAAAACCACACACATCCACTGCCCAGTTAGGGATGAGTGCCGAATCAAAAAAGTCAACTGAGTCGAGTTTGAAACTCGTTGATTTCAACTGGGGGAATTTCTGTATGGAGTATACCTGTTCTTTCTGTGTCTCCTTGAGTTTCCTCTGGGTTCTATAGTTTCCTCTTGCTGTCCAAAAAACATACAGCAGATTCACAAGAGATCCTAAATTGCCAAGACGTGTGATTGGTTGTAATTCTCTATATGTCTATAGGGCTATAAGTCTATATGACCAGCTGATCCAGGGTGTACCCTGCTTCTCGCCGAATGACAGCTGGAATAAGCTCCAACCCCATAGTTTCCCTGCTGATGAATAAATAAACAAACAAATAATAAATAAATCCATATGCTGTTAAATTGTTTGCAGAACCAGGCACTGCTTACAAGCAAACGTTTTTCATATTTTTACCGACGGCCTTGAGTTGTAAGCAGACATTTGTTTTTAATTATGCTGTTTACATAAAATAAGCAAAATAATCTAATTTATAAACACGAGGGAAAGACATGAGAAGGAAACATAATGCGGTGTTACATCCAAGGTTCACTGCTTAGATAACTTCTGACCTTGATCAAGTCTTTGCCACAAAGCAGTTAGTTTTGTTCCCCTGATAGACAAAAAAAAGGCAAAGCCATTAAAACTGGGACCCACAGCCAAGGAGTGACCCCTTTGCAACTGTGCAGCTAAGATAATCGTGGTCTTTCTGAGGTCGTGTGGATCTAGATATTTACACACCGAGTCAACATTGTAACCACATTGCTTATAGTTTTCCAAATTAAATCATACCAACTTTCATCACTGCTAAACAGCTACTTGACTATGTGTGTTTATGGTCAAATACAATTTTTTTTTATGAAAACAAACATTACTTTGAAATGTGATTTCAAGCATGGACCACACTGAGTTTAGAATTTTTTAATCCTAAAAAGTAATGGATACGAAACCTGCAATCTTTACTTCCTTCCTGTCTTGAAAGGGATTGCCATATTGATACAAATTAAAATGTTGGTTTTAGAATTGTTACGATGTAGTATGCTATTCAGAGTCACAACGAAGATTTGTTGAGATATTGTTCTAAATATACAAGTGATCCAGTCATATGGCTGTTCAGACAGAAGCAACAAAAAAAATCTCAAATGTATCAATGTGATGATTTCACATCTCTGGCTTTTTAGGGACCGAATCTGTTTAAGAAAAATAATACTCCTTGCTTGCTCTATAGGAATATACACAATGTCCCTGTTAGAAATGCAGGATATTCAAAAGCTGGTTCAATGTGCTTTCAGTTGAGAGTTTATTACAGACAGGAGGCCAGCAAACATGAGTGAGGTTTTAGTTTTTTCTGAAACAGGGGCAACAGCCTCTGTCGTTGTCTGACCACAGGAATCTGGCCATCCAGACCGGTCTCTGTAATGTGGGCTGCCACCACAACCTCATGCATTCCAGAGCACACAAACATGTTGACCAAATGGGACTCATCAATCCAGATTATTCCAGCACTCTGCTCTTAAATATCTGCACATTTTTTCACTTGTTCCCTTTCACCAAATCACCTGCCCATCAGGACAATATGGTTCTCATTAAACTGCCATCATTCTTAGTACC
This sequence comes from Fistularia commersonii, assembly GCF_037954325.1. Taxonomy (NCBI): domain Eukaryota; kingdom Metazoa; phylum Chordata; class Actinopteri; order Syngnathiformes; family Fistulariidae; genus Fistularia; species Fistularia commersonii. Next base: position 8,757,814 of record NC_141309.1, read on the forward strand.
CCATTTCCTTAAGCTATGCTCTTTTGTATTGATTTATCAGAATTGTCTCTGTACAGCCCCTGACCTAATTAAAAATCCAATACGTCAAATCAAAAGAGAAAGTTTGATGTTTGTTCAGCAATTATTTTTGTACATATGCAATCACCTGAAAGCTGAAGTTCCTGCACTGAAAGACCAACCATCTCAGTAATTGTCAGAACAATTATTTTGTGTGACTAGATGATACTTTGCACAAGAATTAATAGAAATATGTCAGCAATGAAGCTGATTAAGGTTGCAATATAGGGTCAGCCTTCTTCTATCAGTGTGTGTCAGGATCTTGTGATGACTTGCATCAGGGTGTCTGTGTTCCAACATTACCATTCCTCATTCAGTTTGATAGCTAATCAATGAGGGGCCTGGAGGAGGACCAGCTGAGTTCAAATGAAAGGATCCTAATTGAATCTGACAATAATTTTCACATATTTCTCATGCCCTGTCTCTGATGCCATTAGCGACATCACTGTGATAATAGTTGCCATGACAGCATGAGCAATGCTCATTAATGACCCGGCTGGTGGTAATGTTCATGGCTATATTTCCCACTCTTCCTTCCTCTTTTCTTTCTCTTTTTAAACCCATCTCAGATTCGAGATAATGCAAAGACTTATCATAAAATGTCATAAAAAACTTTGCTATAAACAGGAAGTCACGGATGCCATTGTCTTGAAATATTTTCCTCTATGTCAGTAGGCTTTTGGGTATGTTTAGGTATTGTCTTCTGTAAGAGTTTCTTTATGTGTGAAATCTTTTGGTAAAGGAAAATATCTCCAAACAATGATTTCAGAACATGTTTTTCTGTTGATAGTGTCCAACAACCACTGCTTCCACAGAAAAGGAGTGCATGTGGACAACAGCCTTCACAAGAGTTCTATTCTTATGCTTGAAGCACAACAGAGTGAAGTTGATGCAAAACAAACATCTGTTGTGGACAGGGCTGTGTTTTCAGTGTGGTCTGGAGCGGCTGAATGTGAGCCATGGACAATTTCCCAACAGGCTGAGAATGACAAACACCTCCTCTTTTACTGAGGACAAATGTTTCTGGAGGGACAGCATTTGTCTGTGCTCTCTGTAAACACAAGGGTGTCAGGAAGCAATGTCACATGTGACTGGTAGGGGACTTCCGGCATTGAGAACCAGCACGACAACCACAAAGGGGCTCTGTGGAAAAAAAAAGTCAAACAGCTGTATGCCGACCCACAAGTATGTAAACTTGTATGGAAGTTGGAATGTTAAACACATAATATAACACATACAAAAATGTCAGAAATACACAAAATCAAATCTTTTTAAAAGTAAAGATATGCATTCAGAAACAGATCAAACTCAAGCTACATTATCAGTGTGAAAGTAACTGGTAAAAAAAAGGTCTAAAATGTGGAACTGAGTCTGTGGTATGACTCTCGGAAATGGATTTCAGAACTTTGCATATTAGATCAGACTTGAAGCAAACATTTCAGACCAATCACAATTGCACGAATCACAATCAATCAAGAATGCTTTGCAAGTAAAAGTCAAATATATGGGGTATTGATAAAACTGTCTGCTTGACAGTGAAGCTCATCGTCATCACATCACTGCATGCTAATGTCACATGTGCAGTATCATATGTGTCTGCATTACAGTAACCAGAATAAGTGGAAGAAATTTCTTTAGTCTTTCTAACCTTTTATAACATTTAAATGTTATTTTGGATTTTTTCCAGGTATGAAAACACTGGACATTGTATGAATACAGAATGAACTTATATCTCTTTTATTAAAAAAACACCTAAAACCGCTTTTCGGATTCAAATCTCAACATCAATGCCTTGGAGCGAAATACTTTGCACTCTTCCCAAAGAGCTTTATAAAGGAGACATGCAAACAAGAGAGGATAGCAGATCTCTTGCTGCTTGAGTGAATGCACATTTGAACCCCTTTGTTACGGCAGAGAAAGAAATGAAAAACATTTTGAAGTTGGCTGACAGATTCCATTGGTCCTAAGGCTGTTTGACGTGCCACATCCTGGCAAATTAAGGTTAAGGCAAGGTAGATAGACTCTATCAGAGCTTGACTCTGCCTCATCAGATGGAACAAGCAGCTGCAGGGCATTCCTTGTCTCATTCTCATCATTACACATTTGTGTTCACGTATGTGTGCATACTCACACAAACACACACACACACATACACACACACACACATACATACACACACACACACACACATCTCTCTTATGTGGCCTTTGCTTTTATCCTCACTGTATTGACATGCCTAAATATGTGTAGCACATAGCTTATTACAAGGCAAATATGCCACATATTCCAACATGACAGCACTAGTTTATCAGCACCACAAACAAAAACCCAAAGTTATCAAAAATTAACTAAACTATGTTCATGATTTTGATAGTTTATATTTAAATCAGACCGCAATTCTGTGTCATTTATGATGTACCACCGCTACTAACTGTAAATATAACTAAAAATATACTGCGATGATAAAGATTCAGAATCTTACTATAAGAGGACGTGAGTCAGGATCTGTGCATGTTAAGGTCCAGCATGATGGCCTTTCCTGTACCTAGGTGTTACTATTTTTTCTGACTGAAAGAATCATTGGGTTAAAGGACTAACATGAGGGAAGACAACACTGAATGGTGTGAATGTCTTTGGGCGCTCTCACAATCAGTCAGAGCTGATTGTAGGCTAAGCAAAAGGGAAACTAAAGTTTCAACAAATGAAACTGCTTTATTTATATACAATGTTACTTAATGTTTTTTCACAATAAATCAGATCAGAACTGAAATTATGAAGACTATTCTAACACACTTTTTAAAGCAATATATAGAGTATAACCAAAGAATAAGAACATCCCAGTCTGGTTAGCCCTCCAGGAATATCCATAGTTTATTGATACATCTATCTTATCAAACCATTAGGAGCGAATTCATAGCAATTCGAATTTCATTTTGTCATTCTCTGCACACAAAGTTCAATTTGATATGATTGCATCAGATGCATTACCTATTGTCACATCAAAACAGTGCAAGCATATCTAATATAAAATATCTCTACGCTTCTACATTCCATTTTTTGGTATTTTTTTCACAGTATGTGTTATTAAAGTCAGAAAACTAGATGTCTATGTCTAACAAAAGGCATAGCAACCATACAATCCTCATCTGAGTGTCTTTTGTCCTAGTAGGCAAATAAAATATTGTGCCTACGATAGGAGCAAAACAGTCGGTTAATTATATCTAATAAATCTTGGTCCAAATTGCCCGCTAGGGTTAGAAATGGTCGCCAGGGGGAAGGGGAACCAAAGTGGCACTTGGTATTTGTTATTTTACCTTTTACAGATTACGCATGCTGACTTGTCATCCTTCATCCAGTTGGGCAGTCGAAGTGAAGGAAGGACATCAACTGTTTCTGTTTTTATCACAGTCGCCTGGGGGTATGATGCACTAATAACATTCAGCAAAATGCTTTGTAATTGGTCCTGTTTACTCTGTTTTAATATGATTGCATGCCTGATTGACTCTCTCTCTTGTTGTGTTTGAGTTTGCGCACACAGGTCTTTGTATGTGTGTTTTTGGTTTTGTGTATGTGTTAAGGGATTGTGTGGGTTGGGTTTCAGGGGATTTGCCAACTGACAGATTTTTAGAATTGGACATTTTCCACATCTACTTCAAATTAGGAACATTTCCTTCAACAAGTTCCGCCTCTCTGTTTTGACAGGTTCTTCTTCTTTGCTCCTTTACAATTTTAAGCTACCTCAGTTTCACCATAAAACTATCATACTGATGTCAGATGTGTATCAGGAAAAATTCAGATGTACATGTATCTCCTCAAAGTATGTAATATGAATGCACAGATGAGCCCTGAAAAGCTGAGCTCACTACTCAGCATGCAACATGAAACTTGAAAACCGGATACCCGTGATGGATCATTGTTTTCCAATTTGCAGTAAGAATATCTGGGCAGATACATATGTGAACGATAACTATATCATTTGTGTCAAGAAAAAATATTAAGAAATTTAGCTGCACATTTACAAAAAAGTTGATAGTATGACACATCCCAAAGAACTAACATGAGGAGAATCTTTGAAAAGCAAATACAGAGGCAAGGGGAAAGAAAACCTGATGTGGTTTTGTTAAGTTGATTTGTTGCGCAAAAGCTTATCCACAGATCCCGTGAATATGTAATCTAACCTTCATACCTATGCCTGTGCACTGACAGAAGCATTTCTTCCATGATTAAATTCAGGATAAGGTAATTTTCAGAATCAGGAAACAGATACAGATCAGCAGCATCACATCTCCAGAGATTTGAAAACACAGTGGTTCACAAGAGGCCCTGTGTGTTTTCCTCCTGACACCCTGTTTTTAGCCAAAATTGATATGTGTCTTCGGGGCATTTTTCATACTGTTTGTTAACATTGCATTTGAGAAATGCCTGAGTGAAAACAGCTTGAACTACACCTTTCCAGAGGCTGTCAAATGTTTGAATTGGGAGGTACGAAGGGGGATAGGTGGGATATAACTCAGATGGGATTTTGCCATGAGGTAAATTGGCAACAAACCAATGATAGGAAGATGTCATTCGTATGATTTAAAGGATGGTTTTAGGGGTGCAGTGAGTAACCTAGACAGATTCTTACAGATCTTGAGAGGGACGTAACTGCAATGGTTCTGAACTATGAGAGCCCTGAATCAGATCAATGAGTAACTTGAGGCTTACAATATAGACAAAAATAAACTTCTGGTATAATTTGTGATGTTTTACTAGTTCTGGTCTGTATTGTGTTGTCCATATTTACTTTGATACCATACAGTTGTAAATCCACCTTTTATGCTTTGAAACTGCTTCAGTGAATGAGAATTGACACATGCAATCAAAAAATATGGGATGGCTCATTAAGCATAGACATCAGAGAAAATGAGGGTGATGAAAATTACTTGATAATAAAATTTACTCTCGCTAAGATACAAAACTTATGCAATTACTGAAATAAAACCTACAAAGTGGGCAATAAGTGGATTGTTACTGAGCAGTCCGTAGAGAGTATTTACTTTCATTATTCAAATTAACCCCATCCAAGAGTCTCTCTGGGTCTGCCTCGGCGTGATTTGGTTGTTACTTAAAACAGGAATTATTTTTGCAATGTTTTCCCTTAGTTATTTTTATTGTCCCCCACACCAATGAAATTGCAAAGTTACCTGCAGGGGTGATTTTTAAAATTGCCCAATTTTCCCAAACAGACACTACCTCAGGCAATGCATCTGTACTTTATTTCTCATAATTTTAGAGACCTCAATCAGAAAGCAAGGTCAATTAAAATGCTAATTTTTATAGTTATCAATCTACGCTGTTAGAAATATATGACCCCTTACACAGACCTCAACTTTGTTTCAGTAATGTAAATGTAAGCGAGGCCCCTGTGGAAAATCAGTAAGCCATGATGACCAGACTTTTCCCAATGCGCCACTTTGAACCCCATTCATAAGCTTAGCTGAGCCAGTTAACACCCCCAAAATTTCAGTCATAAACCCATATCCCAAGTAATGCTCTTTAAATACTTGTTAAAAAGAAGACTTTTTTTCTAAAATGTCAACAGCTTGAGAACAACCCTTCTGGGACAGCTACCACACAATGTGTACAGTGGAACTGGAGGGGCGATGTATTGGGAGTAATAGAGAGAAATAACTGTATAGTGGAAGCAGCATCCGCCACTTTCCTCCTCCCCCTGCCTGCTTCATGAAGGGTTTGATTGAGAGATAGACCAACCTAAGTCAGAGCCATTCAACCAAACCACTCCAACGCCCCTGACCTGCCGTCTAAACCTCCTAAATTAGACTACTGAGACCCCAAAAGCAGGGCTTACATTACCAGTACCTGTGAAACCTTGGCAGGCCTCATCACCCCAAATGGAAATACTGGGCAAATAAAAGCTGGCTGGCCTGTCTGCACTCTCCCCCTACCCACAGATGGATGGCAAAAAGCAACATGAACCTTTATGGCAGAGACTAGAGGAAGAGTTGGCAAGTTTCCCTTTTCAGCCCCTATAGGTTCCAAAATCCAGGATCCCCATGGAAAGTCTTGGATGTCTGAGATTTTTGCATTGCCAGCTGAGAGACAGGCTTGGGAAAAAAAAGAACAATAAAAACAGGGACTAAAGATAAAAAGGAAGAGAAACAGGAGAATCATGATGTGAAAAGTCAAAACACAAGAATAAAAGTTATCACGAGTCACAGGGCCTCTGAGTGGGATCTGAGTTTTACCTCATCCAGTGATGTGGGGCAGCCAAGACAGATCCTCTACAACTTATTTTGATAGCTAGATTGCAGACAGCAAATATATGGAAATGAATAGAAAGTGAATAAACTATGACTACACAGGGGATTTGTAGATCCTTTTTTGAGGCTTGAGTTGTGAAGATTGATCATTACAGGAAATAAGGCGAATGTCATCTAAGAGAAAACACAAAAGTATTGACTTATGTGTCTGCTTTTATGATGTATAGAGTGAATTTGCTTCCATAGGCACTCAATGCTATCTGTTGTGACATTTTAGCAATTGTGAGTTATTTGTCATTCTGGTCTATTTTTTATGTTTTCCAAGTAAATTAGTGTATGTCAGGTTATAATAAGAGAGGCAGCACAAAGTTACCAGATAGTTACTGCTACTGATACTGATAGCACATAGTTACCTAGAGCAATATAGCTAACATGAGGTGAGGCATCCACATAAATGGACAAACCAGTTCATGTTTTAATTGCATTTTGAGTTATGTTACATAGCATCTACTGTGGTTAGTGAAGGCCATGCATGATTTTTTTTTTTATAAAAGCACAGGCTGTATTACTTCGGTTTAAACAGGAAGGGATATAACCAAAAAATTATTCAGATATGCCTAATGTTTAAGGACAGATTAATGTTTTCTGACGCTATCTCTGAGGGAAGGTGTACATGGCTATAAGTAAGATCTTGCCTGTCTCGGACAGCATTTGTGGCAGCAATGCTGACTCCAGGGGCATATGAAAACGACCCCATCTGTGTGAAGACCACACGTAAATGAGCAAAAACATCTAGGTAGCTGTCATGCATGAGTTTAATCAATGAATAAAATTAACCTGCCAGTTTCCTATTTCTTGCTATTAATTGTGTTTTTACTTCAAATGTAAAATTATCACCACCAGGTACAGACCGGCTGCTATTGACACAGAGAAGTGGCTTTTCATTGTCTCAATGTCCCTGGGTGCAAGTTTACCCACAGTTATGGATCCATCATAACCTATGTGGATTAAATAGTAGCATATATAGATATATGCCCAATCTACCTCTTTTTGTCCATTATCCTTCACATATGTGTTTAAAAGTCTGACTATAATGGAGTATCTTCTTGATCTGATGTATCTCTGTAAATGCTTAATATAGTGACAGTTTGTTTAGGGAAAATAAAAAAAATGCTCACATTAAAATATTGACTCAGACATTTAGGTATTCTTATTATAGATTCAAGGTCAGTTTCAAAATCTTTACTTCCATACAGCCTTGTACTATTATAAAAAAGGGAAAAAAAAATGCTTTGGTTTGATTTTAGGCAGTGACCACATAAATGAAGTGGTCTTGGTTTAAAACCAAGAGGTGAGCCAATGGCAGGGGGTAGATTAGCCCATACCCTGTTCTTTGATCAGGGAGAATCAAGAAAAATATCTGCATAATAATGTCCCTTGAGTTTCCCTTAAATCCAGCTGACATTCTGAGTATTGAGAATGACCCAAACTAACGTGAAATATTTTCTATAACAGTTTCCTTTCTTATTATTTCTTCATCCTTCATGTGATGAAGGAGAAATATAATTCTTCTGCCAATGTGTGGAGATGAGCTTCCTCTCCTTTACCAGAATAAGGTGGCGGAAATAAGAGAAATGATTATTGAAGGAGACGGGAGAGAACTTAATGGGAGGAAATCGGCTTCATTTTAATGTCAGTTTCAAATCAAACTGCAGACAGACTGTAAAAAATGGTGGGTGTCACTATACTGAAACTTGTTCGATTTAAAAAGTAGTCAGGCTACCTTTTTACCCTTTGGCGTGGGATTAAAGTATGCTCAATATCGGTGAGAATATATGGTCAATATCTGTGGGAATATGTGGTCACCAAAAAAACAATGATGTTTTTGTGCAACTTTGGGATCTGGAGAAAATATCACTATATTATACTCCAAATATGTTATCTAACGGGATCTCCATGATATGAGATTGATTCTATATGGTCTCTTTTATACAGTATATGCCCTCAAACCTTTCTTTTACACATTAAATAAGATGTCCTGATGTCAAAGCCTGAACTGCTGCCTCTGCCTCCTCACCCTGCCTAAGGCCTTGAATTTTCTAAAGACTTGGTTGTTCACAAGTGGAGTATAGCAGGTATATGGTGCAAGTGTATGGTGGATACATGGCTCCTATTGCTTCTGTGAGACATTTATTGAAGTGCTCTTTTTTCCTCAAAATCAGAACAAAACAAAACAGCAGAGAGAAACAAAACGGGGAAAAAAGAACATTAGTATTAGAACATACAGTGTTTTTTTTCCCGCTAGGCATGACCAAAAGATGGAAGGAAATAAAGAACCATCATGGATGAAATGTAAAAATTATATAATATATGAACTTATATTATATATATATATATATATATATATATATATATATATATATATATATAATATTAGGATAAGGACTGTTGATCTACATTTATTTTACCTCTCAAGATTGTGTTGACAGCCTCAAGACACAGTGCATTTACGGTGCATCTACATCTTTAACTAAAAAAAGGCAAAAAAATATGCTTTATTTTAACAACTTTTGCCAATGCTGAAGTGGAAGCCAATCAAAGCAAATAGACCGGTGGATTTTTAGCATGTAATTGGGGATCTGTGTAATCGTTAACCTTGGCTCGGTGGAAGAAGTTAATGAATCAAATCAATAGCTCTCTCTACTGATCCATAATTATTTGAAAAGAGATGAAAAATTAAACAGGCCGAGCCTACGAGGTTATCATGCCATGCAATTAGTCCGCCGGAGGGAGATTATGTTACCTAGATACCATTGGGGAAGTGTAATTTCTCTTGCAGATGGAGTTTTTTTAATGAAGAGTGCAATTACCTAAATAGGTCAGCCAAAGACATGCTGCTGTTGCTGTTGCTGCATGCCGCATCTCAGTGTACCTGAGAGGAAGCTCCTGGAGAAAAAAAAATTGTGCTGTCTGCAACTGTTGTTACTCCCTTCAGGATCCTCCTTTCTCTCGTCTGTTTCTGTTTCTTTCTCACTCTCCCTGTGATGCTCCCTGAATGGTGTATTTTCTTTTTTATTGCTAATTAAATAGCGCATACATGAAAGTCTTTGTTCTGCAGAGATTCAGAAGGAATAACTCTTGATGATGTATCCTCCAAATCAAATTTAGATGGTGTGCTGGGGCCATTTGTTGACAACTGCATGAGGAGTAACATATTCATGTGTGGTGCAGAAAAAAGAAAACCAGAAACGACTTGTGTTAAAATATCACAAAGAGCAGTATTGAAACTTAGATAAACAAATATTCAAAAAGTTCCTAATTTCATGGCCACAAAATCAGAACCTATGACTGTGGCTTTTTGTTTTTATGGTGGAAAAATCCTAAAGGGGCAAACCACAGCAAGTAAAAAGTAACTTGTATAACATAATAATATCATGAAATACTTAAAAAATAAAATTGAAAAACATGTGAGGAAAAACACCAAGAGCAGGTACTACAAACCAGATTTTTTTTTCTGCAACCCGCTTTGTATGATTAAATCACTTAAAAGCCAGTTGAGAGGGTATTTCATCAGAGAAAATAATTTAGTTTAGTCTTCATGAGTTGTAATCAACATAAATATGTTGGTTTTTATTAGCGTTAAATTACAATTTGGTGCTGGTATTTTGCAATGCAGTAGCAATTAGGAAAAGCGTTACACGCAATGAACTCAGCAGGCCACTAATTCCACATAAAGCAACTCAGCCCTGACTACAAGGTGGTGATAATGAAACCTCAATGGCGTATTAAAAAGAAACTGCACTGAATAATCTGACACTTATAAGGTTTTTGTATGATATCTTGTCTGAAATCAATGTGAAAAAAATAGGTTAAATCTTCACATGTATGACATGATTGAAAGGAGAATCTGGCAGACAGCCTTTCCTGGATACTGAGCAAGTGACCTCGTGAACTACCAAATGGCGTCTGTTTCAGGTTCTCCATGTGCCAGGTGCCTTGATCACGGTTCAACTGACTTATCAAGATCCGTTTTCCTGAAACTTGGCAGGGACTCTTCAACAGATTTCAAGTTGAAACTTTAATGGGTAATATTTAATGATAGGAGATTGTTTCTTATGTTACACTATGTTTCATACGATACATCTATCTTTGCTGCCCTGACTTAACATCATTTATATATATATATATATATATAGATAAAACTAGCAACACAATAAAGTCAGGGTTTGTGTTGGACAGTAATTTGATTCAGAGTGATAATGTCTGCAAATAATAGAGCCCATCTATTCAACTTGCCTATTTTGACAGACAGGCTCTGCCCGGCTCTCCTACACACCGGCACATCAGAAATATGTTTCAAGGAATGACACTAGCATACCCTCTCACACTTAATCGTTGTCAATCACTCTGCACACTTGGCTCGTTGGGTAATAGGAAAAGATCCAGCATTGCATCCCCACCAATCTGTTTGGCTCACACGCGGGAGGTGCATGCTGTTTTCAAGTCTGTGTGGGATGGCTTCAAGCTGTTTTCCTATCAAAAGGCCCATTCAGACATTCCCTTTAAAAGGCACTGCAAACCTTAGATCTCACAGCCTCCGTTCAACCACATGTCTTGCTTTGAGAGACCAGCATCAGAGTTGCTGCCACAAGAAGCTGTCTCTGTTAAGGGATGGGATGTTATTTATCATCCTAAACCACACGAAGCACTGATAATCAAAGTGCAAGCATTTGTTCACATATGTGCATACACACATATGCGCCAGTATGCACACACACACACACACACACACATGAACAGAAACTCCCAATCTCCCCCTCACCTCACATTAATGTTTCAAATTCAGATCAACATGTGTGTTCAAGATCACTCTTCCTCTGCATCAGTCACTCCTAGTGTGGTTTCACATATACGCTTACTTGCCCCTCCCTCTCTCTGCACCATGAATTGGATCACATACTTTTTTACAAAGTGCAACTACATCACCTTCCACCCAGGGATCCTCTGTAAATGCTCCCTTTTAAACCTCAACAAACACTCTCATCATTGATTTTATGTCTCTCTTTTTTTTTTCTCCTCGGGTTGTAAGCAAGCAAACACAGCTGAACCCTAACACCCTGTGTCCTGCTGAGTCTCCCTTGGGGTGTTCCGATCACAAAACATCTATCTGACATCTTGGAATGAAACACTCTCAGCAGCATGGGCCATACAAGGCAAAGGTACCGGGAGGAGGTTCATCTCAAAAATACTGAGCGATCAAAGAAATTGTCCGCTTTCCCTCACTCATCCTTTGGAGGTTGTGCACTACAACTTCTCCAAAAAAGTAATTTTTCTCAACTCCTCATTTCTCACTTTTCCCCAACCATAGTTCTTTTTTCTCCTCATTTCCCTTCCAGTTGCAGTTCATTATTTTTTGTAGAGGAGTATGAGATTCCCAGGAACACTTGGTGGCTGTCTTCTGAAGTTTTTAGTTTGAACTGAAAGGCAGATAACTTCCCTTCTCTGCTTTTGATCTCCCTGTTTCTTATTTCTTTGCCCTTTAGTGCTGTCTCTGACTCTTTTTTTTTTTTCTCTCCTCCATCAACAAACATTTGCAATGTTTCGTGGTTTGAGTGGGATGAATTATCTTAAGGTGTATTGGTCAGAGGGCGACGCACCTTAAACTTGCCAAAGGCGACTGAGTACAAGTGAGAAGCATGTCTTTTTTTTCTGTCCCTGTTAGCTCAGCCATTTTTGAGCGGTCAGGCTGTCTTGCCACAATCACACGCTGGCGCCACAATTGCCTAGCCCCAACTGCAACCCTTTCACTGTGTAATGAATACATCTAGAAATAAACTTTAACCGCCCATGCCCCATTGCTTGCCCCCCGTGTGTTTGTGTACAGAGACAAGACTGGAGTGATATTTGTGTTGTGCCCTGGATAGTGGCATGCTCACCTGGCCCCAGGATGCCATGTGGCGACGATGTGGTTATGGTTCAACACAGAACCAGTCAGTGAGTGAGAGGTGACCACTGACCGCTGTCACCCACTCGTGGGACACCCCTGTTCCAGAGAACATTGGAATGTAAGGATGAGAGATGTCCGGAAAAATCGAGTCCACATTATATTTCAATTGTCTCACTGTTTCTATGATTGTGTTCCAATTGTTAACATGTCTGTATGGCTATATATTGAGTATCTTCTATTTTCACAGTGCATTTGTAAAGAAATATTCTTTTTACTATCTGTATTCTGTATAAATGTATTTTTCTTTTTATATTTTTTTTTTGTTGTTTTTTACATTCCCCTTTTCTCCACAAGAGATAAAAATACCTGCGAATATACCTGGAATATACCTGGAGACCACTGGACTTGGAGTCTTGATTGTGCAAGGGGTGGTTGGATCAGAGCAGTAATTTTCCACACTTGCACTCAGCTCACTTGAGTCTACCTTGAAGGATGTTTGTACTTGGACAAGTGCAATATCATTCTGTGTGTTTGTGTATGTGCTGTATGTGTTGCGTGATTGTGTGTTTGTGAATTGCTACCACTTTCTTTTTTTTTTTTACTTGCAGGAATCTCACTCTTTTTAAATGATTCTGTTTTCATCTCTTATCTTACACCTAGGTAATCAGACAGTACAACTTTTATTTTGCATTTCCTTCTGTAATAAATGAAACCAATTAAGCTATACTTTTAAATTAGAGAGGAGGCAATACTAATTTTCTCTCTAAGAGCGGTTTCCACGGCAATCAGAGGCCTCTGCAGGGGGTCGGGAATGGAGGCGTTGGGTAGGAGTGCACGCAGCAGGGACAATCTGACTGTGTGAGTCTACTGCTAGTTGTAGAATCTTCTCCTGGCATGTACTTATTCTTAACACATACACATGCATATGTTGGAGAGCACACATGTATACATTCACACAGAATCAGCCAACATCATAAAAATATCTGAATATATTTGGCACACAAATACTTTATAAGATATTATAATAATGAACAGAAGTTTCCAAAATGTTATTCTTTATTTTAAATTTTTCCGAGATAATGCCTTTCAGCTACTGGACCGTCTGTCTGTCAATGAGACGCATTATCGTTGCATAAAGACCATTGTTTCTTATTTTCCAATGCACACATTTGTCCTCTGGCAAATTTGGAGATGACAGCTTCCTCAATATGTGAACACTGGAAATATTTACAGCTCCTATCAGAATATTAGGGAACTTGGCCATGCGTCATTTTTCTGTCATGTCTGACTGAATTTTTCCAGCTATGAGTACTAAACTATGATTTACGACAAAGCACATGTATTTGTGATGTGTCTTTCAACATGAAATGCAGCCAACATTGCAGAATGACAGACAAACGAACAAATGGATAAAAAAAATGCACTGAACAAAAAGAAAGAAATAGTAAAGTAGTAGTATCTTATGAATCAAGCACTGTGTGAAAGCAGACAGTTTTATTCTGCATGACTTCCTCAGAATTGAAAAAAAAAACAAAAACTAAATGAATAAATAAGTCTTGTGCTGAGATGTTGACCGAGTAAACAGGCAGACGAGCAGACTGGCCTGCAAGTATTTATAGCATGAGTTTGGCAACGTTTACATGAACCCCAGAGCTTTTAATTGAACATTTTCTGTAATCTGGAGGAAGATGGTGTTCCTAGATGCACTTTTCAACCGTAGTGTTACTTTGTGAATTTGTCAACTTGTATTTGCAATATACTCTGCATGTTGAAAGATTAAAACAGATGGTTTCGATAATGAAACAATAGACATGCTGCTTTAAGTAAGGGCGTTGAAAAATTAGTTGGCAATTTTCTTTTGTGTGAACAATTTTTGGTGGGTTTCAGAGTCTGAACTGCAAAGTAAAAAAACAAATCGAATGTCTGACTATGATTGTGTTCCCTAACTGAAGTAAATTAAAAGAACAAAGTATATGACGAAATGGACTTTGTTTTTCCAACATGAGACTTGTTGAAAATTTAACTTTATTGCTAATAAACCAATAAAAAAAATAAAAAAACTTTTGCCTCAAAGTTAAACTTCTCTTCCTGTGCATTGCAGTGATACGTCTGGCCTAGTCATCTTCCCCTTCGATTAAAAAGAAAATGTGAAGAAAGAAAAAAGACAGAATAAGGAGCAATTCTCTCTTTTTTCTTCTTGTTTTACCACATTGAATGTGGCATAGCATCTTGCAGACTGAGAAAATAGAAAAGTTGAAGCATTGACACAACAGTTGTTTGTCAAACACGGGAGTGTTCCGCAGGCACAAGGATGGAGACAGAAAAAAATGAAAGACAGACAGAGGCATGGAGAAACAGAGGAATGAACGGGAAAAAAAAACAGAGCGCTCAGTCCTTCCATAGAGCTGGATTCACTGAGTCTTTCAGGTTCATCTCTCATTACTCCTGGGTGCTCTCTCAAGCTTAGCGGAAATGAATTATGTGACACAAATAAAGGAATAATCACCCTTTTCTCCTCCCGCTCCTCTGATAAACACACAATGCGCATAGGTGCACATGGGCACATAAATGCACACACATAAACATACACACACTCTCTTGGAGTCTGCAGTGATCTACACACACTGAGCCAAGCCTTCTGTGGCTGTGAGGTGCTCGTTCTCTCTACATGCCAAGGGACTTGTCAATTATCTCCCCAAACGCACCCAGTCCTCGGGGGGGAAAGGCAGTGAGGAAGACATCCTTGTTTTTGAGGGATTCTGGAGTTTGCAACATTCACATGAGTGACAATACATTCACGCTCTAATTCTGGGCATGCATCTGTAATGTTTTTTCACTCTCTCTTTCCCCCTTCCTTTGTCTCACAGCTTTCTGCTCCCCTTGTACTCCCTATCATTTCAACTTTGAGAAGTTGGGGCTTTAGTCGATGTGTTTTGGGTGGTTTCAACTGGATTTGGAGTGTATGATTGTGTGAGTGTATGGTGTGTGCGAGCATAAGTATTTCTGATCTCCTGTGTGTGTGTGAGTGTGCATACACATACACACGTGCGTGTGTGTGTGTGTGCGTGTGTGTGTGTCTGTGTGTTGAACAGTCTATGCTTTCAGTTTGATCTTTTTTTTCCTCTAATGCATGCAAGGTGGTAATCCCTGAAGATTTATTTTTCCCGGAGCAAATTTAAGAAATGGTTATAAAAACAACAACAAAAAATGAATAACAGACAAAAGAAAAATATATATTATATCATATTCATTTAATTAATTGTGCGATGATTAGCATGTTCTCTTTTCATGCATGAACAGTAGTAATAAAAGCACTTTGTATTAATACAAAAAATCAAAACAATCCTTTAAAGTTTCATCTGACAACCATCCAACACAGTATAATTCTCATAAGTTAATTTGTAACAATGCACAATCTCTTTAGCTGGTGGGCCAAAAATGTCAGTCCATGCTTGAAGTCTTGTTTCTTGAGCTGAACATATAATCGCTTGTTATGTGACAGCATGTGAATTGCCTCACTGGGACTGTTTAAAATAAAATTTAAAAAATGTCTATGACTGTCTTGCCGGGCTGAATCACTGTATCTGAGAGAGCTGGGCTACAGGGCCACTTCTACCTGGTTAAATTAAAGGGAATATGAATAATAGATGGAGAGAATGACACTTCCGTTGCCAGGGGTAATGAAAGACCGACTTCCAGCTCTCTCTTGTCACTCCTCTGACGCACCAGGAGCGCTAATAAAGATGACACTTGACAGTTAACGAGACCCATCATGAGAAAGGACATACGCAGATACAGAGAAAGAAACAGAGATAAGGAGGAGGAGAAGAAAAAAGTAATAGAAAGTAAACAAAACATAAAAATGGGCTAAATGTCAGTCGGGTAACTAACCCCAGGGTTTAGAAACATGTTGGTCCATTAAGTGGAGTGCATTTAGCAGCAGATGCCTGCCGTACATCCTGAGCTTTCATAGATGGAATGAGTCAATGAAAACAACAGGAAAAGTAAATTATGGTATACTGTCGTGCAACTTCTCACTCAGTTAATAAAAGCAACTTAAACTCTCATAGCACCGGTACTCATGTTGGTCTGAAAATGAAATGTGATTGGGCACATTTCTTTTGGGCACTGCTCATTTCAGAAAAACCATTTCAGCATCAGCTGAACCCCGAATACTTTTACCAGCATTTGACAAACACACACAAACACACACAGACACAAGAAAGGCAAGACTCACAACATATTTTATTGTACACTTACCTGTACTTTTTTTTAATAAGTTTGTTTGTTTATTTTTATTGCCCATATGTGAAGGAGTGTGATTGAATTATTAATCATGCACAAAAAATATTTAAAGGGTCACAACTTGCACATTTAGTGTATTGAGCATGTCTCAGACACCTGTGCCATTAGTGCAACTGTTTTTCAAAATTCTCAATGAGAATTGTTTTATTGGTGTTTTGGCACCAAACACAAATGCATAAAATGGTGAGGAAACTGTGGAAATACCAGTTAAACCAATGGTATGGTGGTGGGTTACTGAACGTTTGTGACTAAATGAAAATCCACCATGGTTTAGAGCATCACAATAGAGCTCATGGATTTGAAGCAATGGAACAGTGTAGCTGGAAGTTAAAGAAAACCCTGCCAACAGCCTCATCTCCTGGGTCAGCTTCAGGGCCTGTATCTGCCGCAGAATGCCCGAAGAGAGGGCGTGTCATTGTTTACTGTCCACAATGCGGGTAAACAATAAACAATGAAAAGACTGAGAGACTGCCAGCTCCGCACCCTAATGTTGCCATTTTAGGAACTCAAAAACACCCCCATTCTCCTCTCAGCCCCTACTCACCACCCACTCCCTCTTTCCCGTTCTCTACCCCAGAAACCCCAGAGGGGCGGTCGCCTAGCCTGCCCACGCTACCCTCCAAGAAACCACGAGAGGGTGTGGTTCCGCCTTGAACAGGGAAGCCATTTATTTTGGTCGCATCTCTGCTGACTGACTCATGTGTTGACTGGAAAGTTGGCTGCATGTTATATGGGCAAAGGTTCCACTTACCATGCGAGCTATCAGTCCCTGAGTCCCCCCCCAGCCCCTTCTTTTTTGGACCCCCTGCATCTCAGCACACCACATGTCCAAATGCACCAATATCTATGGAGCCAACCACCCACTCTAACTAGCCTTCATCACCAATCTATTTTTGACTTTACATCAGTCCTTCCACCAACCACCCTGCTCTTAGTCTCAAATTGAAGAATTGCCATTGTTTCATGCTGACCTTCAGCTGCTGCTGTGTGAAAGTAAACCTCTTGGGCAGTTTTATGAGGTAATGTGCGTCAGACATTTGTTTAAGGACTTTTTCCTGTAAATACAGTGAGTAAATTGAGATAAAGGCTAAAAATAATCATCAAGAAAAAGAATAGCTAATACAGCAAACCCTGTTAAACAATTATCCACCTGTTTGTGGTTAACCCAAATCTTTCTCCACATCATTTTGCCTGAGGACAGAATCTCTAAATGAACCAAAACTGTTACTTGCTTGCTCATTCTTACCTGTACACGGGTAGTAACAATTAAATTTAAAACCAAAAGCCTTTTTAGAGCAAATATTTTTTTAAAATAAAGGACCAAAATATATTCATTAATGAGACTGAAAAACCAAAATATGCAAAGCTGCTGTGCTGCATTGCATCTCTTTACCTGCTTGTTATTATGTAGTGGTCAAAAGAAGATGTGAGTTGGGTGTTCTTCATCTTCATGTGTTTCTCCCCAGGGTCTTCATATTGCTCTGAAGATGTCTGTGGGTTCCTAGCTATGGCGTGGTGCTCTGACATTCCCTCCACACCCACACTGGCAGCCAATGTGCCAATTAGTGGCCTTCTCCGCAGGGGTGGGTGTATGGGAGGTGGAGAAGAACGAGAGACAGAAGCGAAACAGCAGCAGCATATCGTTTGTGTGTGTGTGTGTGTGTGTGTGTGTGTGTGTGTGTGTGTGTGTGTGTGTGTGTGTGTATAACAAGGCCTCAGACCTCAGACATTCCTTTTGCTATGACCTAGGGTACAATTAAGGGGATGTCCCTCCCCTGCCTCCCATCCTTGGTGGACCACATCAACGGAAGTCCTGGCCTAGCTGGAGACTCTAATGACGGGAGGGAGGCCAGGTCGTGACCCTGGTGTGCCACCTCAGCGCCACACCCTTCCTGTTTAAGTCCAGACAAGGTCCACACCAAGAGAGGGGAAAAGGGGACAGGGGGAGAAAGGGAAGATATCAAGCACGATTTGAGGATCACAGTAGAAAACAAATTTGAATGTTCTTCTTTATGTGCTTATCTGAGTGCAGAGCTTCAATAGTCTTTTTCCTCCCTTGCATATTGACAAAATTCTGAAAGGAGATACATGTTCAAGTGTATTGCACTCTAGGCTTTACAGGGTTAAAGATTTGGGTTAATTAGATGTCAATATATACCTGATCGATATTGAATTAATCTTTTCTCTGAATATGTAAAATGAAAACACGGAACCATTATTCACTGAAAGGAAAATGGAAATCAAAAAACTGATGCAAGTACATTGAAGTCTTTATAGTCACAATAATGTCATGAAGCATATTATAGAGAAACATTCATTACCTCTCCCAAAAGGGACTTTTCCTCACATCCAAAAAATTAAAATCCTGTATAAAACCAACTGGATGAGCATATGTTTCGATAGCAGGTAAATCTTTAGCAACTTGTGAGGCAAGAACAGCTGAGATTATATGAATATTCTAATTGTTCTAAGAAGCTGGACAGAAAGCAGCAGAGTAAAGATGTGAAACCACCAAACATTTTTGATAACATCTTGCTATCATATGTTAATGGCTGATAATAAATGTCAACAGACATCAGTTAGGATCCTTCCATGCTGGAATTAGTTGTCATGACAAACACAAAATAACTGGTTTAACCACAAAGTGGCAGTCGTCTAATTTGCAGTGGAATAAGCTTGATAAAGCCGGTTTATTGCTAATGGATCACTGAGTAGGTAAATGGTCCCCACTTAAATAGCGCTTTCATCACCTTGCAGTTTTGAAGCGCTTTACACTGGATTAAGTTCACCCATTCAAAGCCAATGGCGGCAGAGAGCTGCCATGCGAAGCACCAAATAATCTGAAAAAACTTAACTACAGTGTCTTGCCTAAGGACAGTGACAATATGTAGATGGGGCGGGGGGGTGGGGGGGTGGGGGGGGCCAAATGGAGGGGCGCCACTCCACAAGCTAAGCCGAAGCCCTGGTTTCTGGTAAAAAAAAAAAAATGGTCAAATGTGACTTATTCTTACGACAGATGGTCTCATTAAACACTTGTCCTTTAACAAGGAATTTGTTGGTATATACTGTTATCCATTAATTTCCTCCCATGCTAAAGTTGGACACAGTTTTTCACTTGAATGACAATATTTTTTTACACTCAAGGCAAGATGGCGTTCATTAAAATTGAACAAATGTTTTGTGCCAATTCTTGTACAAACGCTCCCAACTTTGGATGAAATAATTAATTGAAAAAAGACTAGTATTACAGGTAGTAAAGGGGAAGATGAAAGATACAGGCAGGCTTTACTGAATGAGTGGGTGTCCGAGCATTTGTTACTATGCAGAGAGTTGTGTTAGAGTATCATGGGACTGAAAGCTGCGGTCCTCAGCCCTGCTATCAGACAGCCCACTCTGATGGAGAGGCTGGGATAATGATATGTCTGTGAGTCTGTCTGTCTGTCAGGCCTCTGGATTTGCTTCCTTCGCCTCTCTGAGTGAGGAACAGCAGGGGGACATGTGGGGGCAGTAAGTATTGTGTGTGTGTGTGTGTGTGCGTGTGTGTGTGTGTATGTGTGTCAGGGGTCCCCACAGATTATAGATGTTGATGAGAGTCTCCTCTCAGCTTGGAAACCCTATAATTGTCACCTTGCACAAGTAGGGGATGGGAGAGGGATACGCATTGGACAACCACACTGAAAACCTGCAATCAAAGAAAAGGGAAACACAGAAAGTTATAAGACAGGATGCAGAACTACTTGAAAAAAATAGTGTTCTTAAATCGAAACACCTGTGATCAACACAGGTGCCACAAAATACAGAATATGTATGATCTCATGTGTGGTGCACTTTCAACAAAGTCTGTGTGTGCATAACATGGAAACATCCACAGAGAGACAATCATTGCATGTCAATTATTTGTGTGTGAATTACACTGATAGTGTTTTGATTTGTCAGTGAACACACCAAACGGACATAGAATGGATATGTTCCTTCATGCAACATTGAGCCATAAATGCATCCGAATGCCAAAGATGAGCATGACTGTAAAATCATACATTACAAACCTCATGCATGCATTACATACTGAAGGTACATTGTCTACAATACATTACATAACAATTTAACTCTGTCAATTTGGCAAACAAGATTATTCAATTGATCATAAATTATTAATCATAATAATCAGATGAATGTGAATAACCACATTTATTTCTCCATACAATTTGTTAATCGGCATCCATTTTTAAGATGACCAAAATATATAGTATGTCTATGTACACTGCAATTAAGTTTTCAAAACCTTAGAGGGAATTCCGGTCACGTTTCAAAATCTCAGCTTTCTGATATTTTATTATGATGTGATTTACACTGAGTGTATCAATGCACTAAGGTTGAGGAGTCATGATTAAACAATTTGTCACTTACAAGAAAATTGAAAATCATGTTTTTAATCTTACTCACTCTTTCTATCTATCGTCATTCCTTTTCAGACAAGTGGATAATTGTCTTAAGCGTACAGGATTAATTTGTAATGCTACTGAGTGAAATAAATTATTAGAAATGTTGCGTTTTCCATTCATCCAAAGTGTTCATGCATGAGAAGGACATGAATGCAATATTTTTTTAAATGTTTTTCTATTCTTTTTTTTTGGTTTATTTTATTTTGGTTTTGTTTTGTTTCGTTTTTGATTCATTTATCAACTACAGAATAATTTGATACTTTGGGGTAAAAAGGTATGGATGATTTGTTGTCTTTTTTTAAGTTTTATGATGATCAAGCTTTATATCTGAAAATAAAGGTAAAGGACAATGTGACAATATAAAGGCTGTGGTAATTGCATATATACAATTAAGAAGATTAAACATTTTTTAATGGAAATGCTCCAGTGCAACAGAATATTCGTTAAATACAGTGTGCAATCTGCAATGCTGCCCTCCTGTTGTGCCCTGAAGCCGTTTAACAGCACATATAAAGACGAAAACTAATTTGTCTTTATTGGCTGCAATGCCCCTTTGTTTCTCATTAGCTTCTATTAATCTATTTACCCTTCACAGTGCCCTGACACCACCCCCAGAAACCCACACTTTGCCAAAACCAAAGTGACACTGGCACCACAGGCGAGGTTGGAAGGCCATGAGGTCATACCAACGATGGCACTAGCTGTCGACTGGTGAGATGTGGGGCCTGTAGGCAAAGGGATGCTTGGTGGCTGCAAGGAAAAAGTGAAGGGAGTGTGCTGTGGGAAGTGAGACATTCATTAGGAGAGCCAAGCTGATGCTGTCACCTTCCCCTGCTTCCAAGGAGCCTGCTCAGACACACACCGTCTCAGCCTATACCAGGCCATAGTTATCTACTACGGCATGTTTTTTTTCTGCTTTTTTTAACATTTGTGCATAACTTTCTGTGAATTAAAATTTTAAAATGTGGTTTTATGTTGTGAACCATTGCCACAAAGTGTTACTTATCTTAAATTGTAAGTTCATGGTTCATCTGATGAGGTCTTGTGCTTTTTTCAGGCTGTTCGGATGAAAGATGAGAAAATATTTTTCCTCAGACAATTTACATATCTTTTCAAGCTGAGGCTATTTTATTAGAACTCTAACAACTTTAACTGGAAGTGTTGAGTAACACTGGCATAACAATAATAATAACATTGATAATGATGATAAAAACATTATTATTATTAATCATAAATGTAATTATATATTTTATTTTTATTATTAATAATGATAATAATAAGAAGAAGATGAAAAGGTAAACAATGGGATCATGAAATTATCCTCTCAACACCACTTAAAAAAAAAAAATAGAAGACATATTTCACTGTTTGTGACTGAAAAATTGATTCCTTCATGTCTCCAATATGTCCCCAAAAGAACCTATCATGATTCCCAAAGTTTTGCTGTAAAATCAGTAGCCATAAGCAAGGCTTGCGCATCACTTTGCCTGACACCATACGTAATTTTTCATGAGATTTCACTTTCATCATGCTTAAAGGAGGGGGATTAAATGAAAACATCTACATGTTTGTCCTTCTCTAAAGTAGTAATGACAGACAAAGAATGTATTTGATGGTTCAATCTTTGCTCAGCGTAATGGGCCCTCAGTAAACTTGACATGTATTCAAATGGTTTTAAATTGGTATTTTTGTGTGAGTCCACTACGGATGTATATTGAAATTTAACAGCATGTCTTCCCTAGATTTTAGCATTTGATAGCATGTCTTTGTAGGTTTTGTTTGTTGTTTTGCTTAGTTGTATTTCATTCTATTTAGTTTTGGTGTAGTTGCCTGCCCTCTCTTATCTCAGTTATCGCCTCAGTCTTCTATTTATGTTGCTTGCTGGGAAAGAAATGAAAAGGGGTGAGAGCTGACATCTTTGTGAAAGAAATTTTAGAAGAATTTAGATTATTATCAAGTTGAGTACATTGATGAACTGAAACCACACATTTTCTCACAAGTGACTAAGCGAGCAGCACATCCTATCCTTCCAAGTTACACCTTATGCGAGTGTGGACCAAGGCTATGTTATTATTTTAAATTGTTATACACTGGTAGCATGGAAGTTTTTTGAATGATTCAGTAAAGTCTTTAATAAAAACCAATGACTGACACTCATAATAAACAAATTATTATCAGTACTAATTAAGACTAATGAAAGCATCACATAAGCAGATCAAATGTCATTTAGTTACGAGCTCAGGTTTTCACAAAAAGGCGGTAAATGAGACATAATGCCACCCAAATCACAAAGAGATAGAAGCAGAGACAGACAGAGATTGAGACAACCGGAGGAACTTTAGCTGTCTATTCCTCTTTACTTGTTCATAAAACCCTGCATCACTCCTGAACTGTATTTCCACAGCAGTGATTGTCAAATAAAACAAATAGAAATTAAAATCTACTTTACCCTAACAATTTGGCATGAGGGGCCTGCCTCACACCAAGAAGTTCTCCCAGGTTCTACATGGTTTTCCTCTGGGTTCTCTTTCTTCAGCAGTCCAAAAACGTGCAGTAGGTTAACGGGAGACCCAAAATTGCTCCTGTGTGAGTGACCGAATGGTCGTATGTTGCTGTATGTGGCCGTCTGGCTACCAGTCGATAGGATAGGCTACTGTCCCCCACTGAACTGGACTGCAGAATAAGTGGTGTAGATAATGAATGAATGAATGAATTTAGCATGTGCTTCTTGAGTAAAAATATGTTTATCTTTGATTTGGATGCAGAAGATGCAGTATCAGGAAAATAAAGAAATGTCCTACCCAGTCAAGTGCTTCGACTGGCATACAGTGGCTCATCCCCTGAATCCTTCAGAGGGGCTTCAAACTTTCAAAATCAACACAAACATAGAGTTATGGATCATTGTGCTCTTCCTATTTGTTGATGTACGTACATTATTTGATTCATAACACTTTACAACCCATCGAAAGGGAGAAAAAAAATGTAGATTTCCAGTGAACCTGGCTTAATTAATCCTTTGACATATTGATCACAGGGCATTTCCTTTATGCACTCTGTCTTGGCAGGTGCCCTGTTACTCAAACTATAGTTCCACTGCATTTTCCCGGATGATGTCTAAAGTACTGTGACTTTATCAGATCCTGACATTGGTCTTTGTTGCTCCTCGCCTTTCCTTAACAAAGCTCAGCTAAGTCTCTGATTGCTTAGCAAGTTAGTGAGGTGGTCGGCCTACTCTCATTCTCCTTTTTGCCCGGAATATCTATCTAACAGCTGCACAACGTGGCCGATGGCCCTTTACATGTGGTCTCCACTCTTAGGATTTGCTCAAATTCACGTCCCGATTCTGCTTTACAATAGCACAGAGAAAGCAGAAGCTGCTTATTCAGCTGACACCAGGTCATGCAATGATTATGGGGGCGGCGCGGCGCAGGAGGAAGAGCAATCGTCTCTGGAACCAAACACTTCTGGTGCGATTTCCAGCTCCTGCTAGTGTGTCGAAGTGTTGTTGAGCAAGACACTGAACTCCTAACTGCTCCCCTGGTGCTGGTGGATGGCAGCCTACTGCTCATGGTTCATCCATGATGAGTAAATTGCAGAGAACAAATTTCTCAAAGTGGGATTAATAAAGAAGAAATTATTATTATTACTGAGATTTTTTATTCGTTATCATCAGTGGATTGAGGTTTAATGTGTGATTGTGTGTTTGAGTGTGTGCATTTTATTTTGTTAAATTTTGATTTTTGTTTTGTTTTTTTGTTTTTGTAGGTCAGGTTTATGTATTAACACTGTTGCAGCATTTGAAATGTGTTAACTGCATTCACCTTGCCATTGCTGAGAAAACACATCAATTTGTGTGTGTTTGCGTGTGTGTGTGTATGGATGTGCGAGCACTCCAAGTTGAGTGAAAAAGGCTGAAAAAAGAAATGAAAGGTGATGAAAATGATGAAAGGTTAAAATAGAAACTGAAAAAAAAAAGAAAAAGAAACCCGCAAGTCACATGACCTGGTGAGAGCTTAATCACTAGATCAGAATTGCTTTGCTGTCATGAAGTTTTCACCAGTAAAATATTAAAGATATGAAGGATAAGAATATACTCTAGATTAGTGACTTTTGTATTTTATAAGGTCTAGTAATTCATAAAATAACATGAACATTACATTTTAGATTTCACTTCACAAGGGGAAACAAGATTAAAGATGAACAACAGTATCTTATTGAAATAAGAATAAGGATGAAAAGTTAAAAGCCCACCTCAAGATGCCAATGGTGTTGCATGAAAAAAGCTTAATTATTTTAATTATACTATATGCTGATTGAGTTGTTTTGATCATACTTCCCATCAATCAAAATATTAATTACATGTCTGTAATACGAAAAGAAGAAGATACTCTTACCTGGATCTGTAGGAGATACAAACACATACACACACACACACACACACACACACACACACACACACACACACACACGTATGTGTATATGCCTGTTCCTATTGTTCATCATCAGCCCAATGTTTTTTTAAACAGTATCACCATTATCTTTATTATTAATCATAATGTGATTAAAAGAATTTTGGTTTGAATCATTTCCTGTCTTTTCCAAAATAATATTGTGCTCACTTGGATCACAATTACATTTTTTCCCCAGAATTATATAAGAAGTACTTTGAGATACCTTTAAGGAAACAACTAATGCAGTGCAATTGCTTGATGCAAGGGTATTACCTAACATTTCTACTTATGAGTATTTGATGTGAATAGACCTCCATTCAGCATTAAGTACCAGCACATAGTGAGTTGACTGGCACATCAGTTAATAGTATGCGTCTCCTCCTTTACTATATCATAACTGGTTAAGCCGAGTACAGCAGGTGAGGTAGACAGCACCACAAATGTTTTGAAAACTATCTTGGGACTCCTGTCAATATGTGAATATTAATCATAACAGGCAACAACAACATTGAGTTTTGTTCATAGCTACATCATCGTCGACTTGTAAATCATGAATGATACTTTTTTTGCATTTTGTCAACTTGCTTCAGGCCGGATTAGAGTGATGGATAAGCCTTCAATGTATGGGAGAAAAGAATGAAACACAGTGAATGTCATAGACTCCACAAATCATTTCACAATTGTGGTTAAAAAAATGTATGTTTTATCTTTAAAACTGTACAGTTTGCTGAAAATGCTTCATTTTAACTATTACTCTCCTTGCACTGTATGTTTGCTACCTCAATTTTTACTGAGCAAGCTGAACCCACTGCATCTCCATCTCTTATCTGGCTGTGTTCAACTCTTGTTCCCAGGGACCATGGGGAAGGACAAGTCCTGGCTGTCCTGACTCTTGACAGAGGAGATAAATCACTAAGCACACCAGAGGATAGCCTTCCAGCCGGCAAGCTGGGAACTTCATTACCCCGCCCCTGCCACACATTACCATGCAGATCGTCACTGATCGGGGCAGCGCTGTGGTGTGTGCAGCCTACTTCTGTCACCAGCAGAGTAGTCTCAGATCTGTCTCAATGGTGAGGGGAGAGGAAAGAAGCAGAGAGGGGAGAAGAAGAGAGGACAGGGGAGGAGAGATTAGTTAAAAAAAAAAAGGCCGAACATGTGTACTGATGATCTTATTAACATACCCTCCACATTGAAGCACCAAAAAATCATAAGGTGTGGTTAACACTTTGACCCAAGTAGTGCTTTGAAGGGTGGGTCACCCTTCAGACATATCCAAAATAATTAAGAATATATACATTTTATATACACAAACATACACACACACACACACACACACACACACACACACATATATATATATATATATATATATATATACACACACACAAATTTGGTTTACTGCTCCATTAAAATTTCCTCTACAGTAATACCAAATGTGGTCAAAACATTAAAAAATGTAACATCTGACATTTATTTTTTGTGATGTGAAATAGAAAGGTGTTAAATTCTAAAATTTTAATATGGCAAAAAATAAATACAATTAAAAAAAACCTTGTTCCCTCATGTATCAGGAGAAACACTGATCAGATGGAGCACAGTGTGAATTATAGAGTAGCCTCTCACCTTCAAACAATAAGGTTCAAGCAATCAATCACGTTGGGGAAAATAATTATACAATTGGGTTACCTCCATTAGTAGTTGGAGTATGCAATTATGCAATTATGGAAGCAATGCAATGTTGAAATATTTTTGAGGGTTTACATTGATTTTTTACATTAATGTAAATGCGCTTTTTCATATAGGCCTTAATCTGTCTGCAAGGATCAGTTTGTTGAATGAAAGGGGGTTGTGAGAGGGAAAGGAAGCTTATGCAATTCTAGATGTCTGTGCAGCGATCCTTTCCCACAACTGTAACTGTAGAACATTACAGTCAGTAGTTCTTTGTAATATGACTTACAAAACCTAGAATATGGCCATTTTAACTTGGAACATAGCAGAAAACCGCAGAAAAGTACAAATAAATGAGCACAGATATTGGGCATAATGATTGAGTGCATTTTAAACCGCTTCAAAAAGATTGCTGATGGTCATGTAATATATGTGATATAACTTGTTTGCATTGTATTTAGAGTTCAGTGGGGTCAATGGACTTCGGCTCTATGATGGGATTACATCTTTAGCTCTCTGAGTCCTCTGGGTAAATTCAGATCAATACTTCATTGAGATGTAACCGAATCACTATGATTGTATTCTTTCAACTGTTTGTCTCCTCCAATTTGAAAAAAAGGCTGTGGGGGTATAAGAGAGCACGGATCATATAGATAGAGGAGAGAAAAAAATGAACGCAAAATGTTTACAGTGGAAATACAGTTGTTTTATGTATTCCTTATCCAATATATTTGTAGATATTGATATCACTAGTACCTGAACATCAATCAACTCACAACTAAATATGTGGTGTGGACATATTGTATAAAGTGATCCAAAAAAATAAAGCTGAGGTGAAAGTTGAATTTATTGACTGTTTGACACTTGAAGCTTCAACTATTGAGTGAAAGAGGACAGTTGGATTCCTGTTCATGTAGAGATGGTGTGGTTCTAGGTGCTCTGAGAAAGAGTAAAATGTATTATTTGAATTTCACCATCATTCTATTCAACACTTATGTGACATGGGGTGAGTGCAAATGTAACTGATGACAGTGCAAGGATGACACCTCCACCTCTCAACCTCCAGTTCCCACTGCTGTCAGCAGATGTCAGGTAACTTCTGCCTGCACTGCTCACCCTCTCAATTTGTCATTGAAGGTCCCAGATGCAACATAAACCTGAATTCCAGATTTTGACTTTTTTTTCCCAGTTGAGTCTAATTGACAAAAGTTTTTAATTGAGAAGATGGGCCATATAAAAGACTTTATTTTAAAAGCTCACTTGAAAAGTCCAACAAATGCCCAGCATAGCCCATGAGTGAATAAAAGTACATTCATCAATGAATGTCCGCTGAGTGCAATGACAATCAAATCCTACGACTGGATCAAAACCAGTCAAGGGAAAACATCCATATCTAATGGGTCATTTACACCTAGACACCAACATAAATGTTTAAGAAAGAGGATGATACGACTGAAATCACTACGTTGTCCTTTAGAAAATTACACTAACCCACAATCATGTGCTTCAACCATATGCGTAAAGTAAAATATTTACTGATTATCAGTAGGTCCCATTTTTTCAATTTTTTTTATTTTTTTTTAATTTTGCTTTTTATCTTTCTTTGCACCTATGCTTTGTTTTCCCCCTCTTTCACTTCTTGTATGCAGCCCCCTCCAATGCAATGCTGGTGTCAGAGAATCCCCAGGGTGTGTGGGCTAATTAGGGTGAGGCAGATTGGAGGGAAACACAGGTGTTAGCCAGACCGCACTCTCTGTACAGAGTAATGACTGTACTGAAGCCCCCTCATCCCACCAACTCTCCCCCCCCAGGGTAATTTGTCGCTACTCTGTATAACCATGCATCTCTGTGCTCCACTTCTGTTTGCTTTCATTAATTATTTTACATAGTTGTTTGTTAGTATTATTTATGGCCAACACAAATATTAGTGCCATTAGCCAGAGATACAATGACTTTGCCACTGTGGTCCTTATTGGAGCCATGAGGGCTAGAACAGTTGATGTGTCTTCATTAGGTCAAGGTGGTCTATTAATGTGTATGCGTGAATGCACTGCGTAAGCATGCAGAAGCTTTGCTTTTCATAAAACTTCTTCCTTTGTTTATTACCTGTAACAGGCAATCACACATAATTGTTAAGCATGCATGTCAAGACAATATCTTGAGTAACTTGAGCAAAAATGAAGAACGGTTACAGATTTTAGATGTCAAACTTTCATTCAGTCTATTTGAATACACAGAGCTCTATTTCTTGCATGTACTCTGCTCAGTAATCAATTCGCAAGAGCCACATACACGCAGAAAGGAAATGGGGAAAAACAGTCGGTGATGACTCTCTGTGAGCCGGGTCTGTAGCCAGAGTATAATTTGTGTGGGATGTTTCGTAATTGTTGTCCATTAGATGGTCTAATGAGGTGTATGAGTGGCCAATATACTTGTACGTCTTATTGAATGTGTTGCCAACTAATAAGCCTATGAAGAAGAATTCAACTGTCTAAACAGTACCTACTGTGCTGTATCAGACTGATATAATCATACCTTTATTACTTGATATTTGGCTTGGATGTGTATGTGATCATGGAAGCATTTGTTTGTACATACTAAGAAAGATAAGGATGAAGTGTTTAGTTTACAGTTATTGATATGAAGTTTTGACACCATGACCTGGAGTTCATCGCTGAAGATGTATCCAAACTGCACTATTAGGGTGTTTTCTTAAAACTATCTACATCTGGCATAGCCTGTGACCACCAGGAAAGGCTGGATGACGACTACAAACAATGTAGTGACGACTGGAGAGACAATGGCCAGCTTGGAGGGGCAGCAAGTGCCCGCAAGGGAGCACCTATCCAGGCTACAGAAAGCCCTATGGAAAGATACCCCCAGCAGGTGCCCGGGAGGGGAGTGGGTGAGCACCTCAGATGGACAGACTTTCTGTCAAGAAACATAAGCAATGGATTATCATAGATGAGAGTAACCTGTTGGTGCGGCAAAGGCTGCAAGAACCTTAAGGGTCTGAAGATCTACAGGACCAAAATGGGGTGCATAAGGAAGAACCAAGCTGAGCAATGCACAGAGTCAACCCACAGTGCCCAAAACCTCTAAGATCAACCTGCTGCACACAAGGAGACTGAGTGGTGCCAACTTGACAAAGACGTTGTTGCTGCCCGAGGCTCTGGAAAAGCAAGGAGATTTATCAGTCATCTGGCTTGACCTGGCAAATGCCTACAGATCCATCCCCATAAGCTGGTGACTAAAGCCTTGTCAATCCACCATGTTTAACAGAAGTCACACAGCTCATTCGGGACTACAACAAAGGTTTCAGCATGAGGGCCCAACAACATCCGCATTGGCATTACCTGGAAACAGGCATCATCACTGGTTGCACGAAATCAGGCCTGCCAGGGAAGAATGAGTTGTGGATGTATCAACATGGCATCTTTCCAAGACTTTTGTTGCCATTGTTGATGTATCAAGTCCCAATAACAACAGGAGACCTTAGAGTGTAACCTCACCCAATTCTTCCCGGCTGGGCCAGCCAAAGAGTCTGAGCTGCATTGCCCTTTATGAGCATACCAGCAAACTGCAGCTTCCTTTCTCTGCCCTGACAGAGGAATCTGAAGTCTCAATAGCCATAGAGGTGCTATGCCTGCGTCTCCTCCGCAGACATAGAGGTCGGACTGGAGGGAAGTGGTGGACACAGCAGGCGGTCCTGCAGGCAGAAGCAAGGTTACGTCATGGCGCTTTGGTGGGCTCAGTAGCGCTTGGAAGAGCCGGGCTTGGCCACACAAGACCACACTACGACAGAGCCCAGGGGAGAGAGAAGTGACAGGTGAACCAGGGTGAGGTCCAGGCAAAAGTGGAGGAGGAGGGCTGAAGCAGAACAGTCGCCATGCGCCAGCAAGGAGCTTGGACAATAGGGACCATGTGCTGACTGGAGGTCAGAACCAGCAAGACTCTACTTCCTTATTCAGTCAGTGCATGATGTCTTCCCAAGTCAATCAAACCTACATTGCTGGAGGCCAACAGCAACACCAGAATGTCCACTGCGCCCTGCAAGAGGATCTTTGGAGCACATTCTGAGCTGCAGCCCAAAGGCACTGGGAGAGCGGAGGTACAGATGGTGCCACAACCAAGTGCTGAAGGCAGTAATGGACACCATCTGCACTGGAATCCAGCAAAGTAGGCACTAGCCCTCAGGAAGACTGAACATTGCATTTGTCAGGGCTAGAGAGAAACCTCAGTCTCAGACAAAGGTCCCATCTGGGCTGTTATCCTCAGCACGTGACTGTCAGCTGAAGGTGGACCTGGGAAGGCAGTTGGAGTTCCCAGAGCACATCACAAGCACAACACTCAGGCCAGACATGGTCCTAACATCTGAGAGTACAAAGCAAGTGGTGCTACCGGAGCTAACAGTCTTGTGGGAAGACTGGATTTAGGAGGCTCATGAGCAGAGGAAGGCAAAATACCTGGGGCTGGCACAAGACTGTAGACTGAATGGGTGGCGGGCCAGCTGCGTGGCAATCGAGATCGGCTGCTCAGGCTCCTCAGGCTCCTTGGAATCAGGGGGTTAGAGGAGAGGGCGGCTACCAAGACCACCAGTAAGGCAGCAGAGAAAGCCTCTAGGTGGCTGTGGATCAAGAGGGGTGAGGTATGGTGTAGTGCGCTGCTTGGAGACAAGTCAAGGTCTGATCAACCACGGCTAGGTCGACCAGGTGAGGGTTGTCTGATAAAGACCCAAAAGACGCCGTGACCCTGGGTTCATCACTGAAGATGTGTCCAAGCTGCACCATTAGGGTGTTTTAAAACTAGTGTCAGTTTTCCCCCATAGAAAAGTGTACTACTTTTCTTTTTGTCCCCAAGCAAGGTTCCTTTTCTTTTGTATCAGTGTATTTGATGGTTTGATTCTTCAGTGGAATAATTTGGAGAATGCTCAATACCAAAATTATCAGTAGCTGCAAGCTATCTATAGATCTCTGCTCTGATTGGGGAAAAAAGTAAGGAAAAACAAGCCGGAGAACCTCTGCTTCCATTTGTAAATAATTTATGAGCACAAATCAGCAGACCTGGAGTAACGGACAGTAAAAAGGAGAGTCCAAAAAGGGGAAGTAATGGGAGGAGTGGAAGATGCAAAAAATGTTGAGACAACTGCAAGACTGAGGTAGAAAGGATGGAGAGGGGAGAGGAATTGTGGAAGCATGCTACTATTAAGTGCATAAGTGGCAATGTGCACCCATTGAGGTGGAACTGGACCTAGTGAGAGAATATTGTCCCAGATCAAGCTGAGTCAGAATCATTTGGGTGACTGTTGCTCATTGGAGCAGAACACAGCAGAAGAGTAATGTGGATGCAAACCTGAGTCAGACTAACTTCCCCAAATATTTTTTGTGAAGGTATTTCATGCTGCAACATGAAAGATACATAAAGTAATTAAACGATGTCACATGATAATATAGTCAAGCAAATAATTTCTCCTGTATTTGTTTGACATTTAGATGGAACTAAAGACTGTTAATGTCGCTATTTGATAAAGGAATTTTGAGGTTAAATTTGCTAAAGCAAAAGGGGCAGTGAGTTGAGGTGTGATTTAATCAGTTATTCTCATGAATAGTTTTGGCTCTTTTTACAGAAGCTTAAGTGTCATTGAGAAAAAGTTAATAAAACATGTACACAGATTTCTTAGGCTTATTTTAAAATGATTTGACTCTAAAAAGGAAACCTTGCGACTGAAGTCAATAAAACGAAAATAAATAAGTGCATCAACTCCAAAGGGGACAGGGCTTTTACGTCTGCAACATTTGAACCAAATCCATTTGCAGTGGGCAACAAAGTATTTAGTCAGCCACCAATCGTGCAAGTTTTCCCACTTAAAAAGGTGACAGTCCTGTAATTTTCATCACTGGTCACTTCAACAATAAGAGACAGAATGAGGAAAAATAAGGTCTGATTTTTAAAGACTTGAGGCCTTGAAAGATGAGGCCTGTAATTATCATACACTTCAACTATGAGATAGAATGGGAGAAATGATCCAGGAAATACATTGTAGGACTTTTAATGAATTAAATGGTAAATTCCTCTGAAATAAATATTTGATCACCTACAAGCAAGATTTCAGGCTCTCACAGACATTCCATGCAGATCTCCTCTAGATCAGTGATGTTATGGGGGCTGTCGCTGGGCAACACGGACAGTCAACTCTATCCAAAGATTTTCTATGTGGTTGAGATCTGGAGACTGGCTAGGCTACTCCAGGACCTTTCCTTAAGACGGATCAGTCATCCTGGGCCCTTTGCAGAAAAACAGCTCCAAAATATGATGTTTCCACCCCCATGCTTCACAGTTGATCTGGTGTTATTTTGATGTAACTCAGCATTCCTCCTCCAAACAAAGTTTTTACCAAAAAGTTCTATTTTGGTTTAATCTGACCATCGGACATTCTCCTCATCCTCTTCTGAATCATCCATATCCTCTCTAACAAAGATCATATGGGCCTGGTGGAGTTTGTAGCGTGACTGTTTTTGGTTGTGGACAGGTGTCATTTTCTGTAAGTCCCGGTGTGTGTGTGTTTGTGTGTGTGTGCACATGTATGTGTGTATGTATGTATATATGTATATTGTGTGTGTGTGTGTGTGTGTGTGTATTGCTGAAATCACCATTTAAAACAAACTTTCTGCTGCTCCGTCACCTTACTGACTGTAATTGGTTTAACTGTTATGTTTTATTAAGTGTCAAAAGTACCTGCAGGGCTTTCATTGTACAATCTGTCAAGAGGTGTGTCAGGACATGTACCAGGTAATAGGAGAAAAAAAAGAAAAGGAGGAATAGAGAGAAAGAGGTAAGGGCACTGTGAGAGAAATTTATTTTTGGTATTTTGGCAAGAGTAGTCAGTGTTTGAATATTTGTAAAAGCCATAGCAGCTATATACATTGGAAGTTACCCTACACAGATGACAGATCATTTGTTCATTTGCACTTTTTCACCCTGGGGTTGAAAGTGTGACATGAGGCGTTTGTTCATTTTTCCACTACTGATGTCAGGTTTTTTTTTTCTCTCTTTTTTTTTTTTTTTATAAATACCACCAGTCTGTTAGTACGACAGGTGTGGCTCTGAGGAGCAGTAATGCTGAGAATGTGTGATATTGCACTCTGTGGTGGATATAAGATGAGCAGCAACAAAAAGGCTTTTTAAAACATTTGGCTCTACCAGTCTGACTGGTTTTTTTTTGGGGGGGGGCGTCAAACTTTTGGCAATTTGAATGTAGAATAACCACATTAGCTAATGTTGAATTAATAATAATTACTGATTTTTTTCAAGCAATTTCAGGCAAACCCATGGACTGAATATTGTTGTTGCTATTGTTGTCAATGTTTACCTATTTTATTTTCGTTGTCATCATTACCCTTCCATTAACTGTTTTTAGGGCCAGGTCATTGTTGCAGTTGACTGAATAGGTCAAATCGGAAATCCCTCTCTCCTGTGTAACATTCAAGCAACTCCGAGGTCACACCAAAGCCTTCCCAGTGAGGGTGAGATAATTGCTCCAGCACATTCTGGGCCAACTATTGAGCCTCGAACCAGATGGAGGTACCCAACACAACTGTAACTGGGGGAATTCCTTATCGGGTGTCCAATCACCTCAAACAACTCTCAGTGGATGTATGTGCAACTCACCCGATCTCTAAGGTAAGGCTACTACTAAAGGATACTAAGGATACTAATATCTTTAATTTCTGGCTTAGCTACATCTTCATCACAACAGACAAAAGCACTGCCTTCATGACTGCAGACAATCAACTGATCTTACCTGTTCAACACACTCCATTTTACCTTTACTAATGAACCCATGAAGTTATGAACTCATGAAAACCCCAAAACAGACTAGATCTCCTTCACTTTGATCTGCAGAGGACAATCAATTGATTTCCAAGACAGAAACATGGTGTCTGCCTGGCAGGGGCTGACTCATCTCAACTGCCTGCAGCAGATTATGTATTGACAAGGCCAACAGGAACTCATCTTTAGCAAAAAGCTGAGAAGTGATCCCAAGATTCCCACTCTCCTCCCCATAATTGCACTGAGAAATTGTGTCGATGAAGATCACAAATAGAAATAGTGACAAAGCGCGGCCCTGACGAAGCCCAACACCCACTGGAAAAGTGTTTGAGGCAGTCTCAAGAACGAGGACATTGCTCTTACAACATTTAGACAGAGATTGGATGGCTTGTAATAATGACCCCTTGAACCCATACGACCAAATCCCCCACAGCATGCAATGTGGGACACCTTCTCCATAAGGCATGTGACCGCACATGGAGACAGGATGTGTGTACCCGCATAAACCCTCTAAGATGCTTCATCAGTCTCGACTGTTTGATTACCTAGACAGATTCCAAATGATTCTTCCTGAGTCAAAGCTTTGACAATCACCTTAATCCTTTCAAGAGACCAAGTGCTAACCTATTCTTGAAGGCTGAGCAGCAAAATCCTCCTGTGGGGCTCCATTTACTTCCTTCATTCCCCATGTGTGCAGTTAACTTAGTCAGATTTGATGGAACTAATTCTGACCAGCTGCTCCTAAACCAAAACATGGCTTCCCAGGGTTTGACGAGAAGTTTGTTGAACCTGCTTGTTGAAGCAGGCAGCTTGATACGTGGAGTCGTACTGTCCAAGAACAGTGGTGCGATTCACTCTCTTGTGGTGAAATTTGTACTACAGAAACAATAACTGTTTCAGATGTACAAACTGAAGGAAGAAAGGTCCTTAAGGTGTTTGCTATGAGCACAAGCTGGCCACCATGAAAATTCTTACCAAGAGAGAGAATAGAATTTTTTTTTTCAGACTTGCCATTTGAGGTTTCTACTCAATGAACCTAAGGTTGAGTATAAAAGGTGACAATTTGACACCTTGTGCTCTCTCCCAATAGCCTGACGGATGGTGAGAAACAAAGGTGACATTTCAAGATAACGTATGTCAAGAACAATCGCATACCCATATGGCATAGTCTTGCAGGAGAATGGTTGATAATTGAAAATATCAGAAAATCAGTTAAAGACCTGATAGAAACACCCAGCTTTTATATTAATCTTTAGCTCTATTTCCACCCCTTACCATTCAGTTTTGGATGTTAATGAATACATCTGTCCTCCAAATACTGCACAAGGCATATTACCAAATATGGTCTTTTTGTGATACTTTAGACCAGGGGTGTCAAACTACATTTTAGCTCAGGGGCCACATGGAGGGAAATCTATTTTCAAGTGTGTTGGATGAGTAAAATCATTACATATTAACTACTGCTAATGTACCTATTGTACAATTCACCCCTGAAACCTGGTATCCTATAGCTTTCATTTGTTGGCCTGATCCGACCCACGGGCCTTGAGTTAGATAACCTTGCTTGAGACAAATCATTGTAATACGAAAATGTTTTGGTAAGGCAATATTAGGGCAATGTTGCAGGGAGTCCTTTTTATTATATTGTCATTAACTTAGGGTAAGCACTCTTATTTCAATGAATGTGTAGGCTAAAAGGGGAAAAAAAGTTATCAACTGGGAAGTTAAAGATGACAAAGATGTTGTTTTAACCCTAATTACAGCAAAATAACTGCTTTCTAGCGTATTTCTCACACTCAAACTTGTGAGTGTGAGAAACTTCTCTCCAGCATGTTTCTCACACACTAAGTGTGAGAAACATATTGTGGGATAATTTATTTCATGTGTTTACATTTCATTGTCCACACTTCAGTGTATCATGGCCTTATTTCAAAGTCTTCCAAGGCCTGGTTCATTTACATTTCTTCAGACTGCAATTCTTGCCGCCACATATTGGAATGCACCATATAAAAATATCTAAAAAAAAGTCTTGATGATCCCTTTCAATAATTTCTTTTTCAAGAAAGAGTATTCAAGACCTGTGACAAACAATTTTTGGATTGATGATATAAAATATTCTGCCAGGTATAAATAAAAAAAAATATGAAAAAAATTGTTTGCACCATCTAGGATAGTAAACCCAAAACATATCAAAAATAACTTTAAACACAAGCAAATCCATTATATTACTAAATACTTACTGTATGATGTATCTACAACAATAAAGAGGGCAAAAAAAGTTCTGAACAAATGCTGGCAGGTTTTAAGGTAAAATTGCCCTCAGCATAAAAAGATATGAAAAATACACCTTATTGCTTCATCTCTAATACTGATACCACTGAAAAAGCTCAATAGATATAAAACGCCCCTCCTTTTAGATTTTAGGCCATTTTAGGCAATGCAAAAATTATTCTAAATTTGATTTTGCTCAACAGGCAACTAACTGAATGCATCTAATAGTTGTAGATCTTTGGAATGATCTATCCAAAGGAACTGCGGTCATTTTTTTAAGTAAACTAATTGGCCTTTTAAATGTATGAAATGCAGCATTTTGTGTTTGTTTCAATTAAAAGAAAGTGTAGAATAAAGTACAAGGTTCCAACTAAAGAACATCTTATTATCCATAGACCTTTTGAAAGTCATAGTGGATACATCAATAAATATGCTCCCGTATCAGTTGCAATAATAGCAAATGTGTTCCTTGGTCAGTGAAAAGTATTGACTGTGAATTAAAATAAATTCAAATAAAAAGGTTTTGTCCTTGATGGTTTGCTTTCATCTTTCCTGGTACTCAGCGCAAGTTGAATACATAGAAAACTGCTACCTGCCAGTTATCATACACCTGGGCACAGATAACTCATCTGACTTTACCAGTCAACCACTTGTAAGGTAATTAAGAGACAAAGAGCCCTCTGATCATTATGTTAACAATTTACTCAAACAAGGGGAATGTTTGCAAGACAACAGAAGAAACTGAGCTTTTTATGGTCTTGGTTGCTCTATTGCTAGCATGAAAAGTATTAATAATCATAATTGAGTGGGTTAACACATATAACATTTAATG
The DNA here is from genome assembly GCF_037954325.1 of Fistularia commersonii. NCBI lineage: Eukaryota > Metazoa > Chordata > Actinopteri > Syngnathiformes > Fistulariidae > Fistularia > Fistularia commersonii. The sequence continues at coordinate 8,795,883 of NC_141309.1, forward strand.
TTGAGGTTTGGAAAATTCTGTGATGTTTTCCTAAACCCATATGAACTAATTCCTTGACAGCACTGGGTAAGGTAAATGCAGTGTTTACATAGGCTTGCAGACAGCTTGTCTTTAGCTTCATACACATCCAACAGACCACTGTAGGAGACAGTCTGGCTGTGCCTAACTCAGTAAACATTGTCACAGCAAACAAATCTGTTCCCAATTTTAATGTGATCAAATAAATTACAGAAACATTTTTTCTTTCACGGATTGTACGGTTTAAGTCAGACATCTGGCTAGTGAGTGCCAGTAAGTGAAACACGCAGCCAAGATAGTCCTCCTTCAGAAAAACTTCTGTGAAGTCGTCATTTCTAGCTGTGACACAAAGGGACTGGGAAGTTGAGCTGTCACTTGAAGCTCCTCAAATAACATTTTGATACAGTTAGGGCAAAAGCAACATGATTATTTGTGCTGTTTCCTTCACAGTAAATGTTCTTTGCTCGAAGGGATGGGAGTAAACCATGACACTCGTAAAATCCATGACGTGCTTGCGATTCTTTGCCCTTATCACCGTGTGGGTCTTTTCTTCCTGGCTGGTTTCTCGGGTGTCTTGTCCTAATCATGCCCTCTGCAGAGAGAGGCTGGCAGGCCTCACAACCAGCTAAACCTGTTGATAAGTGGCTGATGTTTTGGCAGGGATGAGGCTCCACATTTAATCTTTGGCCCATGCTAAGGAATAACAAATGAAGTGTATATATACACATACATATATATATATGCACACACACACACACATTTATCTATGGAGATATATTCCCCATGTTCTCCGGCTCAAGAATGTTTCCCAATGTTGAGCTGGCAGTTTAGCTATGGTCACTCAGTGGTGATACACTCCCCTGTCCTCACTGTTGCCTCCCCCTGTGCCCCTTAAAGAGCAAGGGTTCATGGGAATGACCAATGGGAAGCATTGCTGAGCTCCTTCCCACAGCCAAAAGACAGCTGTAATCCTTTAACCCTTTCCCCTGCATGAATTCTAAAACATACATAAAAACTTCTCTCAACATAATGGAATTTGTACATGCCCACATTTACCCACACATTCAAAGACAATGCTCAGTAGTGCTGGTTTCAATCTTGCTTTGATAGAGAATTGATGGTAGTCCAACTGTGATGTCCCACTTTGCTATGGCCCCTGGCTGTCACTCCAATCCCATCCCGTAGCAACAGTGGCACCGAAACGATAAACAACACAATGACCCCCGACTTTGCATATTAAGACTCTTTTCCCACCTATTACATACAAAATACTTTAAACCCAGCAGACCACTCTGCATTGCCTGTCATTCTGCACTTCCTTCAACCAGCATCTCCTATCAATTTTTTTCTCTGGCATATCCTGATGAAGAGCATTTGGGTGCTAGTGTAGTGAAGAAGGTTGAGGGGGCTGTAAAAGGAAGAGAAGGCAGAGCAGTGTGAAGAAAAAAGGAAGGCGGGATGGTGTACATAGAGGAGTGGGAGGATAGGGTGCTGTAAGTACATGGCCCCCAGAGGAGTGTAGAGAAACTTAAAACTGTTTCTCCAAGGAAGTGTGTTCAAGATAAAACTCCTTTATTCCAGCAGCATCATCACTCTGCCTTTTATTCTCTCACATACACTGCAAAAAAATTCTTCAAACAGAGGGATTTGTCTTACATTCACAGTAAAGTAATTGTACAGAGTGCACAATGCCATGTAACATCACAGATCACATTTGTATAATCTCAGTGCAGAGCTGAGCATGATTGATACTGTAAGATACGATGAAGTATTTCTTATTAAATTGAACCCCCCCCCCCAAAATTATACATTTTTTTGATTTGTTTTCCTTTTTTTCAGTATATTTATAGAAAGATATGTCATGGCTCCAGTAGGAAGAAACCACAAACCAAGGAGTTTATGCTGAATAAACAAGGTTTCATATCATATGAACAAATATTAATATGGCACAGCAATTTAGTTGACTTTACTTGATGCATTCCTTTCGAAGGATCACCAAGGATTAACATCAACAAACCGTGATTTTTAAAGAACCACAGGGGTTGGAAACAGCCCCCATTGAGAATGAGAAAAAGAAGAGAAGAAAGTACAGAGTGAGAGAAAGAGAGAGAGAGAGAGAGAGAGAGAGAGAGAGAGAGAGAGAGATGTTCAAATGAAGCCTGTTTTTGCATCTGCCTGGTTGAGCATGGAGGCGTTAATGTCTCACTAATCACATTAACACACAACACTCGTCCAATCATGAGGAAGGAACAACATGCATTCTCTCTGTGGCTTATGAATCCATCCGCTTTTTGCTCAGACAGTAGCATTATAGCGTCAGCAGTAAAAACAAAGATTCCTTGATTGGATCAGGGAGAGCTATTGAGAAGTACTGGTCCCACAGCTTGCTGAAAGATGTATCATCTGTTTAGTGCTGGAGGAAATCGTAAATGAAAAGACGATTCTCGCAGAAATAATACAAAACAGAGAAAGAGGCTGTATCTGCTGACAGTTAGTCAAGGTTTGATTTAAAGTAAGACCAATCTCGAGAATTGAGAAGCTCAATGTGTTGAGGGGCTTAGTGGTGGAAGGCTCCTTGGAACTATAGTGATCACTGCCAAAGGAGAAAGGAGTTAATGCATTCAAAAATTATGCATTTTTTAGGCAAGTATACAAAGGGGGAGAAAAGGGAATGCACTGTGGCCTACATCTATAATTTCACTCGAAACTCTTGAAATATAGCAAGCATGAAGGCACTTGACTGGAACACCTTGAGAAATCACCTACTTATTACCTTAATCACGTCTGCTGTGTGGTATGAATACCTGAAGACAATGTCTTTCCAATATAACATTCTTGAGTAAAACTCCTGAAACAATGCTGACAGCCTGAAAATGTATTTAGAATGCATTACAGGATCTCAATAGCATTAGGGTCCACCACGGGAAACTTGGAGAAATGTCACTTCTGTCACTTCTGTACAATTCCTCCTCTCGTGTTTAACTGGTCTCACACATTTTTTTGCCGGCCTGTCTCTTCTGCCTGCCTACCTCCTAATGTTATTTGGCAGAACAAAAGCCTCAGTGCTCATGCCAGCGAGCCAACAGGAGGAAGTTCGTGAGTAGATGAGTTGAGTCGTGGCAGAGGTAATATTACTGTTCTCAACAGTGGCATCCTGTGTGTCAGGCAATAGCAAAGAGAAGGGGATCATTGTCATGCTTCCTTTGTTTGCAATGCATTCTGCTCTCTATATGCTCCCTCCTCTGGTGTCTGGCCTGTCTGTCCTGCTCCTTCTTGGCTTTCTTATTTTGCTTTCTGTCTATGGATTCTCACCTCCCCCTCATATTTTCATATTCCCTGTTTGACATCTCATTTTAAGTTGCTGTTCTCTCCCTCCCTCTCTCTGTCCTCTCTCTCTCTCCCTCAGTCTCTTTGATGCCATCATGGTTGGTTGAATGACTGAAGCCATAAGGCTGATCCTCCCACACATGTATGTCGAGCTGAGCTATCCTGTACTGCACTGTTGATTCTCCTGCTCAGCCCATCTGAAAGAGAAGGCTGAGCGTGACTCAGATGTTAAGGTGGGTGGTATGGGCCCAGGTGGGTGGTTAAATAGGCTAGCTGTAGCTTCTCCAACACTCACTTTCACACAGATATTCCGATAAGTAGCTGAAATACAGCAAATTAGAGACACGAATGGCTTTCAAATTATATTTGCAGTTCAAAGATTGTTGCTCTCATATCTCAAGGTTGTTTTGGAGACAAACCAAAGCTCTCGATTTGATTTGCTAGAATGACGGTTACTTAGAATGATCGCAGCCTCAGTCTTAGAATCAAAATGACATTAGCAGATCAACATTATCATAATTATCTAAACCATGCAGCTCTCTGAGTTATTTTCATATTTGCCACATCACAGAAAGTGTTTTGGAATGGAAGTGTATAATTTCAGTGTTTTAATTTCTTTAAATTAATCTGGGGGCTGTAAAGCTTCAAAACAAAATGGAAATAAAGAAAACAAAAACAGGCAAATTAAAACACAAAGCTAGAATCATCAGGCATAAAGTTGACAAGATCTTGTGGTCTTTGGAGATATGATAACCCCCATGCTGTAGGCGCACAAATGCTAACGGAGAAAATTTCTTTCCACTCCATTAAGAGGTTTTAAATTTTGCCCTAAGTTAGCCTATAGATTTAGAGTTTAATACAACCCAAAGATAATTCTCCCTGACAGGCTAAAGTGACTAAGTAACATTGCATGCACCCAGGGAAACTGCAACTGGCTTATCTTTGAATGTGATTATCTTTATATAATTTGGCTGTGAGTGAGTCACTATCTGAGGGCTATGTAAGTCTCTTCTCTTAACCACAAAACACACTAGGCACTGGCTGGACTATTTTACCTTGAAAAGACAGCGTTTCCTTAAGTGAAGCGAATAAGAGAGACAGTGGTTTGTTGTAGGAAAATTATTGCGAAAAAGACTAATTAAAACTCTTGTACGGTCATTTTTGCCTTATATTGAAATGCCATTTTCCTCTGTTTGTCTTCCCTTGTACCCATCATATTTCAAAAAGGGAAATTGCTGTATTATCTTGTTAAGCCTTTAATAGCTTAGATGGGTTTATTTTGATCTTCATTTTTGTTACCGAAACTTTGATGCAAATCTCTGTCCACCAGATAATTTGGAAGAATGAGAGCAGTGTGAAATATAAAAATATGAACTGATATAATGTTATATGAAATACATTACAGGGGACATATTTTCTATGTATTCTTTCTTCATTATCAATAGCAATTATCCTGCAGTCGGGGTAGCGGACCCTGACAGATCCTATCCGAGCTGCCACGGGACAAGATGTGGCCCTGCCGATCACAAGGCAACATATAGAGAATAACAACTATTAGCTCTTTAATTCACACCTCTGGGAATTTAAAGTGTCTATTGAATCTGCTGCATGTTTTTGAACTGTGGGAGGACATGCAGACACCAGCAAATTCCTCACAGAAAGGCCTTCTGTTGGAATAAAACCGGAGAGCTTCTTGCTATGTGGCAGAAGCGCTAACCACTGTGCCTCCTTGCCGCCTAATGTCTTCATTTATTTATTATCTGTAATGCATACACAAGGTCACAAGCTGTCATCGGGCTCGAGCAGGGATACACCCTGGACTGGGATCCAGTCAATCACAGGGCCATATTTAGAGACACACCTGCGAACACTTCAGAGAACCCACGTAGGCACAGGGACAACAAGAAGACTCCACACAGAGAGACACCACTTGGCCACTGACATTGAGCAATGTTATTTATTTAATTATTGGTTTGTTCGTTCAAATATTCATTGTTATCATTAGTTTTAGTGGGGTAACCCTTTCTTGAACCAAAGAAAGGACAATAAAAATTCTATAAATATAATCATATATACAACTATGATATATATATATATATATATATATATACACACACACAGACACACATATGTATATATAATTCTATATCAAAGTCAATGTTTTAATAGCAACCATATGTTTTACACAAACAACAAAAAAAGCATAACCATCTTGTTTTTTGTCCAAATCTTCCGAGAGGCTTCTTCAGTTCATTTCAGAACACTTCAGAACTGAAGAAGCCTCTCAGATGAGGGGTGAGACCTCTTCAAGTGAAGAAATTCAAGTCCAGTTCCTGCAAGAAGATTTCGTCAAGAATTTACCATGATGTGGATGACTGAGAACCTCTACAGACATCTTATTTTTTCTTTTGAAGTTTGTATTTAAATGCTTTTTTTTTTTTTTAGAAATGTGTGTATGGATTTATTCAAAATGTCCTATGAACCTGTATCTTGATAAATGAATAAAACAATCTTTGGTTAGTTGAGGGAAATCTAAATGTTTACAGAGAGGTACAAAAATTGTTTGGGATTTCTAAGAAATTGAGGCACTGATGTCACCAATCAGGGCCTGGAGAAAATGAAGAGAAAAAATAATATTACAGTCACCTGCTCAAATCACTTAGCCTGCTTTGGTGCAAAGATGGTTGCCCATCCAACCTGGAGAAGACATGACTGGTCCTGTCTATCTGAGACCACAACCATCTGTTTGGAGCCTGTGGTGTAGCCTTGATGGCTATGCATTTGGGTGGTAATTGAGCCTGAAATGTGCTTAATAACGATTGTCCTGCCTAATACGCCACATCAGGAACTCAGAGCAGCGTGACAGTCCCGAGCATCTGAGACAGGCAGGCGAGCAGGCAGATTGAAAAGATGGGAAGAAACCCCATTTCTCCTTCTCATTAGCCTCCAATAACTGGGAACAGCCCATAGAAATGCATCAGTGGGAATCAGCTGAGAGAAAGACATGAGGATAATTGCTCCCTAAAAAGAAAATAAGATCTATCAGGCCTGCCATGTTCAGGGAATTGTGTTTTTAGTCAGAAAGAGTTGGTCTATCTTTTAATAAAGAGTGTCTCTGCATATACATTTTGATTGTGTCTCACTGTGATGGGAGTTCCTCAGTTTCCGTGAGTGAGTTATTTGACTGAACTCAGTAGGCAGTCTGATCTCTTAACTCTTTTATCATTTCTGCTCCGGTTGTTAAAATATGTTAATAAAATGTCAATGTTTCTACCTAGGATTGACATTTATCATCTGCAAAATTGATTGCAATTAAAATCGATCTATATTTACAGAAATACCATGTCAGAACATTATTTGTTTTCAAATACTGATGTTAGAAATTAAAAATATATCTGTGATAAAGGTCCAATATAACTATAAAATTGCAAAATAGTCAACCACTAAAAATATTTAGAACAGCCTCATAACAAAAGATAAAAATCTGTTTTAAATCCATTAACTCCTCATATAGCTAAAGAAACAACAGGCTCAAGAATGTGTATTTCACAAGCAAGCTAAGTTGGCAACAATGTGAACCTGATCTATTTCTCAGGTGCTTGCAATTTCCATTTCATAACAACTTTGTTATAGGACGCAAAGACACAGACCCTAAAGCAATGCAAAAAAGACGCAAAAGAAATATAGAAATTCAAAGAAAGAAAGAAAGATAGAAGTAAGGGACAGGGTTCCCTCATTTCGACTGATGTGAAACAACATACAGCTTGTATTAGTGAGTTGGTCATGACAGCTGCTCGAGGAGAGAAAATACTTGTTACTCATGGGTATGACATCCTTCAGGTGGGCTGGGGGCAGTGTGTGGGATCAGAGGGTAGGATGTCTTGTCCAACATCAACACCAAGTATAAAGCAAAATTTAACTCTGCAGTTCCACCCGGCACAGCGGAGAAGGTTTTGCAAATCCATCTACCAAGGTGTGTATGCTCGGTTATTGTCTTCACTTCTCTTTCAACGCTGGAATAAGTCATTCATTTGGACATAACCACTGCGATTTGTCTGTGTTCTGTGTGGTGTAAAGTCGAAAACATTATGTTTTGGATTTTGGTGGGGTAATTGCCTGACAAAGTGAACTGAGTCATGAGGAAATGAGCATCCTCAGAGAAATAGCTGTTTTACAAAGTAACTCATAAGCACAACAAGTAGAGCCTGCTGGTGAAGCATTACTTATTCCCTCTCAACATCCTCTGCAATTCATTTCCCAGTATGTTCAACTTGCTGTGTGTGGGTGCTGCTAACTCACCCAGCCGCATGTGTAACTAGCTCAGCAGTAGCTAAATGTTACTCTGGGGATATAGCTTCACAAAAGCAATACCATGCATCACAGAGACCACATTTAAATACCAAATATTGCCCATTCATTTCTCCCTCTTGGATCACGAGGGAGAGCACACCACTGTGTTTAGCACAGGCCAGAGGGATTTGAGCAGGCAAACAGATGGGACCAGAGAAAAGGTATGGATAAGTTACAAATGAGAACAGGAATTCCTCTGGGAGTACCCTCCTCATTCTGGGACCCACATTCAAAGTGTGTTTAGTGTCCTACTCTGTATGAATTATGAATACACAGATTGTGTAAAGCTATCAGAACAAAGACTGTTACGTTCTACGTGGTAACTCAAAGATGGAGCTGTTACTTTTCTTCTTTGCCTTATCTTATTTTTTGTAGCATCTGCAGAGGAAGTTTGCCAGTAATAATTTTTTTTTTTTTAACAAAACAGTCAAACTGTGTAATCCATGGTTGAATGGTAATATTCAAATTCTTCTGTATCAGAGATAAGGTGAGATAATTGGAAGACATTTGACATATCTCCAAATCCCTTGAGAATTACTTTCGTGTGAAGCAGCAACCAAATCATAGCAATCAACACTTTTTTTTCAGGGTTTCTCTGGACTACACTGTACTGACACAACACATGTAGGAGCAGAGCTGACAGATCTGGATACAAGATGGGCACTCTGACCTTCCCCTGGCACGCCGCCTACAGCCTGCAACCCACTCAACATGACGGGTATCTGTGCATATCTGCTGAAATCGTGGCAGGCATAATTGCGCCTCCTGTCCAAGTGCAGAGAAAATATTCTTAAGGACCTTTTCTCTGTTCATCTCAGAGATACAGTATAACTAAACAAGAGCACTTGTCTTCATCCATGGATCAGACTCCAAAAGACCCCCTTCCTTTGGTTGTAGGGTAAATATGAAGGGACACTGTTGACTCATTTTCTACAGTTTTCTGAAGAAACCTAGGAGCTTTTCTATAAAATTGCATATTGTTACTTCTCGTTAATTTTGTTTAATTTTACAACATGTGTGAAAACCCGTCACATCCAATACAACTTGAAGTGAGAACATTTTACCATGATGTAATGTTTTTTGTTTTGTTCTTTATGTGTGTGCTTATGCATTCGCACACATGCGCATGCAACCAAAAAGGTTTCTGCTTCTCCCTCATCTGTCTAGGTGTTGAAGAGGTTCTCTTGTCATAACCCCGATTCAATGTATACAGTATATGTTCTGACATTTACCCAGCCTTTTCTGTATCAACAAAAACTGAGAGGGATTCACATCACAAAGAATCACTTTGTTAATATGTGTCACTGTGCCCTCTGAAAAGATTTAATTGGGCACCCTTCAAAGCCAGCTCTGATATAAAGAACAGTTCAAGGCACTGGCACATATTGTCAAGGCTGAGGTCAGGGTGAACTATGTCACTGAAAGCCTGAGAAACAAATGAGGCCATTCTATTATGCCATTTCCTGGTTACATGGTGAAAGGGACATATCGACTCTCTTCCTGTGAAGAATCAAATCATTGCAGATGGTGGGCAAAAAACTGAAAAAAGGCCTTCAACTGTACCTGTAAGTCAGTTGTCATCACTTCCGTCTGCTGAGGGTACATCCTCACACCAGTATGCGACCACCATTCTGTGTGAAATATGAAAGGGCATTGCATTACATAACAAATATTATATATTGTTATTAGAGACTACAACAGCTTAAAATGTAATCATGACCAATAATACGACCATAATTGAACTACAGGTAAAAGTTGACTGAAATTTGGGAGTAGTCACCAAAACAGATAAGGATCTAGTGTCCACCATGTATGCATTTTATATATATACTATGCTGAAGCATGGAAGAAAGAGACCATGGCTAGAATGGGCAAATATGGATTTTTTCTCAGTACACATGTATGAATTGTTGCAAGCATACAATACAGATCCTTGTTTTTATGTGTACCTTTCTTCTTTCATCAACAAGTAATTTAATGTTACATAGACGGATGTGTGCTTGAGCATGCTTGTGTGTGTGTGTGTGTGTGTGTGTGTGTGTGTGTGTGTGTGTGTGTGTGTGTGTGTTTTGAGGGTATCATATGATGTATGCATGTGAATTGCTTGAGGAGGAAGCTGCTGGTTTGAAGCTGCTTGTCTGTCAATCTCTCTCACATATGATACCTTGACTATGATGTTAAGCTGCAGGCCTGGGGGCCACATAAGAAACTCAATGTTCTGTAACCACCATTGCTTCTGTGTTTAATATGAAGACTTTTACATCTGTATGTTGCTCCTTTATTTACAGAGTGCATCTGCCCACGCAGACGAAATGAGTATGCCCAATGGGACTAGCGTCAGTGTAGGCACAGGGTGCAAAGGAATATTGTTTTCCTGCACAGAGACAAACTTACTGCCACTGGGGTGGGATTTAAATGTCACAATCTCCTTGGTAACCACATGTTCTAAAATTTAATTGTTTTAATCACCTAAATTATCATCACAACTACAGTCTAATCAAGTACAACTGAATAAGTGTTTGTTGCAGGAGCCCTTAATGATTGCAAGTTTGGGAAAATGCGTCAATAAAACAAAAGTCACATATCTGGCTATGGTGTATTAGTATTTGAAGGATACCTGTAGGGGTGAATTTTATACAATAGTATTAGTCCTCAGTTTTTACTCTTGAGAAAGAGCAATGCAGGGCTTTAACAATGTGTTCAGTCCAATGATTTTAGTATTCAGTGAAATTCTGCAATGTATTTTGTGGCAGGTTTAATTCTTAAATCAGTTTTATGTAAAAGCATTATGTTATTAGACTTAGAGTTTTATTCACAGTGTAACAATGATGACAACATGACGGTCTCAAGAGCCACATTGTAAGCCTGACCCATGAAATCCAAAGTAGTTCCAAGCCGACCTATAACACGTCATTACAATCATCAAACCCCCCCTTGTCCTTCCTCAGGACTATAACTAAATTGATATCACCAGAAAGCATGCACTTCACTGCTGACACTGTGAGGGGGGTTGGTCAGGTAGGGGATATAAATACCTACCAAATCATGAAATGCCCACCACTGAGAGATGGAGGAGAGGCCAATCAGGTATATAATGGCCATAGTTTTTACACCACAGTTGGCTGTGCTGGTTGCCATCAGTAGTAATGTCCACCTTGAAAAACTCTAAAGAGTGCAGTTGATCAATGCTGCCTGATGGGAAGAGAAAATCAAGCCCATAAACAGGCCCTTGGATGCTAAAAAGGGAGTGCGACCTGAGGGACCAAGCATTGAAATTAACGGTGAGAGGTATATTGATGTCTATGTTCCGAGAAGTAGAGGAGTTTGACCCTCTAGCACTTTCCCTTTTTACAATACAGTTTTGCTAGCAGTATATGCATGCAAATAATTTGTAATTAAGACAAAAAGTCAGTCCAGCAGTAATTCTGCTGAGAGACAGTTGTGACCTTCCTGTATGTCTTTTAGATCTTGCATCTGTGGTTGAAAAGTTCATATCTTCAAATAGAGAAAAGAGGGTAGACATCTGTAGATGGCAGAGGAAAAGAGCAAAAGAAAGACAGCAAGAGCAAAAATGAAACAAAAGAGAATTAAGTAGAGTCAAAGTTTCTCTTCTCAGCAAAGAAGATGGCATGTTTCTGTGTCACTGTTTTCCCTTTTCACGGCATAGAGAAGAGAGCCAAGGTCGAGCGTGTCAGTGTGAGTCAAGCCTGAAAGTGTGAAGACTCCAATTAGACATAGCCTCGGGTCTGACTCCAAAAGACAAGGATAACATACACCCCTCCGTGAAAATGTGCCGAACAACGCACAGTGCAAACACAGACACACACGCCACACGTCTTCACGTCCCTGTTTTACATGAAATGCATGTTGATAACACAGCTGTTTGCACCCCATCCATCATCTCTAGCAGGCAACAGGCAGAATTATTAACAAGCAAAATCTGCCATGCCCTATTATCACAATAAGGAACCTGCTAAGGCAAGTAAACAATGAATTAATGTATGGCTGATGTATCTAATTATCATGTGTAGAAAAATACAAAATATTTGATTTCACAGTCTATTTGCACTTAATTGAAGATGCTGTTTGCAAAAATATCAGACTGATGATTATTTTTTTCAGCACTGTGAAAATGGGCAAAGTTTAGTCCAAAAGATATTTGTTAATATGAATTTTATTAGGGCATTACAAAACCATAAGCGTGATTGATTGAAGATAATTTTAAGGTAATTGAAAGTAATTTGCAAATGTTTGAAATATTGAATACTGAACACATTCTACGATTTATTATTTTGTAAAACATATTTCCTATTTGTATGTGTACTTTCTTTATTTTTTTGTTCTTTTTTTTTTAAGCTCATGTTACAAAAATTAACCGGCTCTCTGATTGTAATAATTTCTGAATATGTATAAACATTAAGTGCTGACAATCCAATTAGCCATTGATTTCCTTTTTTTTTATTACATCAAACCTAACAACAAAAGGGTTTGGATCGATTGCAGCAGTACTGGTGTTGAAGGCATCATATGAATTGTTTAAAAATGTTTTGAAATAAATCAAATTTCATAAGATTCATTTGTTTTCATTACTAATGCTGAAGAAGTAATCAAGCGCACTGGTGGACATGGGCTCAGTCATTTGCTCATATTTATTTCTCTGTGATTTATTATTTATACATAAATGAACATGAATAAATATATGTGGGAAGTTAATGTTTTTACACCCTCTGATTATAAGACATTACAAATAATCACTGAATGTTAAAGTGGAGCAAATTAAGCAAAGCACTCTTTGAGTTTTGGACTAGCATGTTCTGGAAACATTTAATTGAGAAGTTAACAAAAGCCTTTTCAAACCAATGCATTTTATTTACTTACAATTTACCCTGACTCCTCACTGCTTTGTTGCTTCAGTGCAAGTGTCTTTGTGTGTTGCATGAGCCTAATTATCAGATTTTCTCCACCTGAAGAGGTCTGGTAAAAAGACCATGCTGGCAGCTGTTGACCCGAGTCTCAGCTTGATCCATCACTCTTTTATCATCCTCAAGATTTTGAGCTGCAAAATTATTTATTAAGATAACACTACTTTTGTGACCTACAATGTCAGTCTAAAAATATGTCACTGGCCACAACCCTCTGATCATTTGTATGAATAAATAGGTAGAACACCATTGTAATTTAAATTATCCCCTGCACAATACATTTTTAACACCATGGATTAAATATATTTGTTAAGGTAAAAGATTAAAGTGCCTCAAATAAAATGTAGTGTGAGCGATAATGAAGTTTGCAAAAACTGACAATCAAATGAACAGCAGATGCCCAGTGCACTCTTTGGACATAATAAGCCATGAATGATATGAACGAAAAGTGCAGAATCGTGTCCATACCAGTAACAAAGATGGGTTGTCTATGGTTTATGTGTGGTAACTTCCCCCCTCTTCCGAAATGCACCAGTGTTTCATATACATTGGGATGTTTTTGAAGTACGGTACTCTTCTGTAGATATGTCCAAACAAGAGCTCTTACAGGACTACAGCCTAACAAGCCATAACTAATAAAAACATTTTATCTGTACCTTTCATTCTTGTCTGAAATTGTTGATTCAGTTCTGTTTTGTGAAATCGGTGAGACATGTCACGTGTGCACTTAGAGTGGTTTCCATTTTCAATCAATTCAATTCAACCAAAATTTAATTATTTTGCTGGCATAAGCAGCAACTAAAATTTCCCACACCTCGTCATTCTTCACATTTTCCAGGTTTTTCGTGGTATTGGCAGATGTAGATAGACTGGTGGTAGGCTTAAACATGTTATCAATGAAGCTTGACCTTGAGCACACTTGTCGTTTCTTGATACAATGAGGCCACCCTTCAGCATTGTGAGCCAAACTCATTGTGGTGAAGTGAGGACGTCCACTGGTAGAAAAATAGAAAAATAATATCAATTGTAAATTGTAACTTTTTGGACCCATTTTTATGCTGCATCTGTTTCTCACCAGACTTGCTCTGGTCTTCGGATGATGATCGTCTCTGGACTAATAATACCATACAATTTCAAGGGACAAAATGTGAAGTCAGATGTAGCAAGTGAATTATTTTTACTCCAAATGGGCAAGGTGACATCTCAGTTTTATCTATGATTCATTGGTAGTTCCATTCCTCCTAGGTAGTGGAGGAGTGAATAAAGCAGAAAAAAAAATCAGTGAGCATGAACTAAAGCTCAATGTTCATTGGCTTGAACATTGCTGGGTTGCTCAAGCCCCTTTGTATGTGTCACCATTTCAAAGCTATGCATATCTATGCATAAATGCTAGAATCATACAAAACATTTCAAACAAAAAGTTGCTCCATAGTACTTATTCTATTTATATCCACTCTTCTTTTGCTGTTTATATTGAACATTCATCACTGCAAATTTTCTGAGAACACATAAAAAATGTTGAAAAAAAAAAAAAAAGCAGGCAAACCCAACATGACTCCAACCTTGAAATATAACACTGAGTGAAATACACTGATGTATTGCTGAACCGATTTAATTTATTGTTGAAACAAAGGACAAAGGAGGTTTAATGGTTTTAGCTGAGAGTGAGTAAAATATGCAGGGGGTGATTATAATGGAGCATAAAGAGAAATGAGAACAGGAGGAGAGAGAATAAGGGAGTAATTAAGTAATGATGGTGATATAGCAGAGCAATGCTGTGTAAGATCAAGCAAAAAAAGGCAAAACTCAGGAATGAAGTGAAGGAATGATGGGGGTCAGTTGTTTGTGCAGTTGTCTGTAACTGACTGTCAGGAGTACTGATGACCCAAAACATGTATTTCCCCCACTGTCATACACCTCCCAAGACCTCCAGTCCACTAACCTAATTATCACTGAATGATCGTCTTCCAAATTTTTAAATATGACCTCTCAACCATCTTTTCTATCTTGTGTCAAAAATTCTTTAACCGATTAGATGCATTTCACTAACTGATCAACACCTGACATATGATTATCTATTCCTAAATTATTTTTAGACTTATACAAAACCCACATCATTCCACAACAAGATATAGAGGACATTATACTACCGGTAGTGCTTTAAAAATTAAGTAGAATGTAATTCTGGGTTATTGTAAAACAAGGTTTAAGGTTATAGCAATCTTTAACACCCCGACCCCCCCACCCCATATTTCCCACTGTCACTTCTACAATACTTTTCCAGTTTAAGAAACCTGTTTTAAAAAATTTGCACTGGACTACGGTATACATATGTATATATTTTGGGATCAATTAAGTCAAATCTTTCTCCTTATCCTTCAATATACTTGAAATAGAAATAGCATGTGGCTGAATTCAGAAAATGTTTTATTTTTGTGGCATATTTTGTTTATGGCATATTCATCACAAAATAAAGTATTCTTGTTCCAATTCCCCTGTCTTCCCCTTCTTGGACAAACCCTCACCATAATGATATATTTGTACAAAATTGAACAACTACATTCCACTAAGATTTCAATATATTCGCCGAAGTTGATTGATAGGTTAATCAACAAAACAGTTCCAGTGTCAAAGTTCTGCAAAAACCATTAATTTGAGCATTTATAGCCATGGCTATATGAGCTACATGAAACTTAAATGAAAATTGTACATTTCTTTTCATATTCCAGTAGTTCCATATCAAGTCACAAATTTAATAGTTTAATTCCTCGCATCATTCAGTGAATAAGCAGCAATCCTTTCTGGATAAGACACAGCTTAAAATTCCGTGACTAGATCTCAAACCAAGATTAAACCCAACCCCAACTTCGGTGTCTGGAGAGAAAAGGCAAGAAATCTCTGAAGGCCTGAAACCAACTTCTGTGGTCCCTAACTATCCTCCGCTGCCCAGGCAGCATGTGAGTTAGACTGAGTGGCCCTTCTCCAGCATGTTGAATAATGAATTAGGGGCTGATATCCTGTGACGGAGACTGGGAGAGAGCACTTCCTCCCTGGGCCGGAGTGGGGCTTGAATACCCGTGAATAATACATGGCCAAAAGTGGGTCTGTTGAAATGACTCAATACCATGAGTCAAGTGCAAGATTATGTTTCCATGGTTATGAAAATATTGCAGCCTTTGTAATACAATAAGAGAAGTGAGACTGCGATATGAAAAAGTTCACAGTTCTACAAGACCAATTTGTTGTCCAAATGTTCCGCCTAAGATTATTTTAAAGTGCTTGTAAGACCATGATAATACTTACATAACACCAAAATAACGTTTCATTTAATGGAAATTAATTCTCATTCTGGTGTATTTAATTCTGATTTGATGTATTTGCCCACTCGAAGAGTAAGACGCAAAATAACAAACATGGATATTATTTTTCAGATAATGCTGAATTACAAGAGAGTTTCTGTTCAGGGCATGCTTTTTATTTCTCAATTTTCTCCTCTCTCCATTTTTCATTCAGATTCTGGTTTCATGGGTGTGAAAAATTGATAATCACAGCACCTGTCAACCCAAAGATGAATATATTGTCCAGAGCAGATTCATTTTCTATGTACTTATCGCTATACAGTTGTCAATTTATACATGTGTAAATGGATTGCCAGCCTCCCACAAGACCATCCAGGTCCCCTGTCTTTTCCTGGGCCAAGCCAATGTCCAAGAAAGCTAGAAACCACAGGGTCCAATGCAACCCCGGTTCACGCTTCTAACCACTAATACATGTGTTTAATACATTAGACGCTTTGCTGGGCTTTGGTCCTCTCGGGTGTGTTGTCCCATCACCTGGCAAGTCCCCTTACTTGTCTTCTCTCTTGCTCCCACTGTGGACCAGAGGATTATATTGGGGCCCCGTGAGATGTATCTAATTGTGTTTAATTGGGCCCGGGTCAAAGCAGAGTATCAAAGCTGAGACTGATGGATTTAAGGAAGGTCATACTTTTGAGTGACTCC